>NW_027315735.1:26477778-27077778 GCF_026437365.1 Eucyclogobius newberryi | reverse complement strand
TGGGGAGGTGAGGGGCTGGGGAATGTAATGGATGTTAGAGAGATATAGAGATAGAGAGATGGATTTCAGCACAGCCGCCAGAGACACAGAGGAGAGGAGGGGGGGAGGCCAGGGAGCTGTGCATGTTAAGCAAGCATGTCGAACACTTATCTTTATTGTTGTACTGAAATGGAGAAGAAAAAAAAAAGACAAGAGATAAGTGTTTTACCCTGCACCGCCTGAGATGACAGTGGAGCCACAGTGTAAAGCGCACACTGTGGTTTGATTCCTCTGCGTATGGGAATGTAAAGTAATATAGATCACCATTCATTTTACTTCAGAAAATTGAGAGTTTACTTTCACTATGTCAATGGATTGCGTTCACATGACCTCACAGTTTTCTAAAATGCCTATAATCTAAAACTGATGCTGGTGGTCAGGTAAGAATTCTGTGGTGGAATTTGCTGTTTAACTATAACGGCTCTGATATTTGTTTCACAGACTCTTGAGAATCCATCTGGTCCAGCTGGCACTGTTGGGTTTGAGCCCGGCCGATTTGTGGCCGACCAATCACAGCGCAGCGTTGTAGTTTGGGCGGAAGTCAAAAGGACGAACCTAAACAAACATGCTGACGCGCGACAATCGTGGATACCAACCTCCATAAAACAAGAAGAAGAACATGGTGACGCTGACAGACATACTTACAGCCTATTTTAGCAGATTTACGGACTATATTGATTTTCAAAAACTTGCACATCTAAGTGCTTTGTGTATTTGAGGACGAGGAAGAAGTCTGTGCTTTTCTTTTAGCTCTATTTAACAGCCGTTTGATTACTTCAGTCAGAATCAGAATCAGAATCAGAAAAGGTTTATTGCTATTGTCAATTAACAGAATTCACAAACATGGGCACTTGCTTTGGTGATACAGTCCAATGAACAATAAAAAAACAACCTATATAATTCATATAAGTGTCCTGTCCTGCTTTCGGCGAGAGTCTGTCCAGACTGATACTGTGTAGAACTCAATTCAGAGATCAATCTGCCGTGAGCCAGGTTAGTCAGATTGCTGATTTGTTGACATGATTTATGGTTCATATCTGTAATTGTGAATATTTCCACATAAAACAAGCACAAAAGTCAGCATAAATAAATTAAAATGTAAATCTTCGCCTAAAAAGTGGTGCCATATTCAACTCCAAAAGTCATGATTGCCATAAGATTATTACAACAAGTTTAGGGGACAATCCCAAACAAACAATAAAAGGGTTTACATTTTGTGTATTTAAATTTGTTTTCTGAAACAACAGAGCCTATTATATAAGCCCCTGTCCAACATTTGAGATTGTGACATCATCAAATTCATCAAACGTGAACGTTCAGGGGTCAGGGTGGACCATGTGCCTGAGGCAAGGCTCATAGTACCTTCTCAAATTCACCAATTTATCAAACCAGGGAGCCCTCATATAACACATGAAGGACATGCAAGGCAAAGATATCTACTCCACCTGGGGACTGAACCTACAACCTCTTTATTCAGGGGGTGGAATCACTTACGACTCATTTGTATCTGCGTTTGATAAATGGTTAGGACTCTTCTGCTCATGTCAATTTATTGAGCAAACTTGTTGAGCTCAGAGCCACTGATGTAGCTTTGAAAGCGCTAAAACCAAACAGCAAAATCTGACTGAAACGTATCCAAATCCTCTGAGTCGCCCACTTCTCTTCTTTTTAATTATAGACGCAAATTCATGAATAATATAGATTTATTCCATTTACTCACGTGCTAATTAGAGCTGGGGCCAGAGCCTTTTTTTCTATCTACAGACGGACCGACGTCAGATATTAATGTCATTCACACTTTGAAGCACCAGTGGTATCGTGTGATGGGGACACATCCACCCTTCATTTCTCCCTAATGAGGTCATGATAGAGGCCAGTGGTTTCGGGACACACACACATACACACCATGGGCCCGGCCCGTCCAGGAGCGGCCGATTGACAGGGTCGCCTTTGATTGATGCACCGCGGCGCTTCCACATGTTCAACAGCTCACTCATTTAATTATGTTTTTTAAGCGTCATTAACTACCATTATATTCTATCATATTCTAATGAGAGAGGTGGCCAGTCGCAGGACAAGCTAATTGGTGATTAATGTTGTGTATCAGTAAGGGACAAACGCAAGATTGGACGTCTAATGGCACAATGCTGTATTTAAATGCTGAATATGGGAAAAGACAGACAGAAGAGGGGAAATTAAACAGGGCTGCTCAGAGCAAATAGATGTTTTCAGTTGGTTAATCTGCCTCCTACAAATGCACTTGCCTATCACAAATGTACAAGCTTCAGGCTGGTGCCAAGAGATGATTGGGTTTATTCAGAAATATTTGTATACATACAATATACAATATATCAATTAAATGTGTAAATTGAAATTTCATCAAATTCTGTGCAGAAATCGTTATATTGTTTTTGTTTTTGTGCACCAATCAAAAGTAATTTTTCAAGATTTTGGGGGGAAAATAGAAAAAAATGAATGGAGCTAATAACACCTAAATATGCTGCAGGATCTGGAGAGTAGATGGCACAAAAAAATAATTTTGGCCAAAAAAATAACTGCTATCAACAATATTTACAATATATGATATACATTACATTATTTACAAACATTTGTTTGAAAATTCATCTATAAAGGTAATTAAGTTTAAAGTACATTTCTAAAAGAAGAAGCTGAGCTCCAAATGAAATTATTTTTGTTTATTATGAATTTTAAGAGGAAAAACATATTAGAAATGGTTGCACTGGCTTCACCTCTTTACCTGGAAATAATATTGAAGTAAAAGTAAGTAGCGTATGATTTCACAATTTCAGACTGTGCAAACTTAGTTTAAACAACTTTAAATGCACCAAAATTAAATAAAATTGACAAATCCATGAGCCGTTCAGGAATAGCTTTCTTCTGATCCAGGCTCAAACTTTATCCTTGAATCAATGGCTTTGTGCCCTTCCGCTGCCCGCTCCTCTGTTTGTCTCGCGGCCGCTTCTTAGCTGCATTACCAACACTTACTGAGATAATGGTGGGAGGCGACGCGACTGACATAACTCACCTGCTCCTCCGGATTAGGCGCTAACACCGTATTGATGCGGCGTTTCACAGGTATGTCCGCACACACACACACTCCATCTCGCGGTATTGATACGATACACGGCTGTAGGTGTTTCCATTTAAGGTCAGTCGATGGCCTTAAGTATGTAATGTTAGGAGGGGGGTCCGTAAACATGTCAAATTAGCAGTAATGAATGAGCGGGATGAGGCAGGGGGGGAGCTGTCAGGGTGCATGGCCGGCACAATACATTACCCTGAGTTATCCTGGACTGGCCCGGCCTCACGCGTGGACGCAGGGTGTAAACTAGTGGGACACATTCAGCGGTCACACACTGCACACGTAATGGTCAAAGAGGCTGATTTGGGGCCTATTGGACAAAAAGGTCTGCCAGAAAAAAAGCTATAGGGCAGCATGGTGGCGGATTGGTTGGCACTTCTATCCTTAACCTCACTACAAAAAATGTCCAGGGTTCAATTCCTGGATCGAAAGGTCTCTTTGAACAGAGTTTGAGCATGTTTTTTTTCCTGCGCAGTCGTGTTTGTCCTACCGCTAAAAACATATACAATAGTGTTACCGATAAGACACACTTGGAAATTTGATTCTGGATCTCAGTTGGATGGAAAGACAAGGTTATAAAAGGAAAAATACAATTAATGGATAATCTAAGAGTGTTCATTCAAAAATGTTCAGACTCTTTTGTTCACTTTTTTACTTTTGTGTTTGCTAATGTATCTCTTTGAATATTTGGCGATCCTTCCAGTAACGTAAAGTTTTGACAATCAATCTAAAACTCTGGCATTTTAAAGTCATTGCCTGTGTCAGAGGGGTTTGGGACTAAGGGTGGACATATGCACACAGCAATTGTTAAATTCATCTTAAATTACTATAGATGGTTTGATTGGTTTGAAATGTATAAAGAACCAATAGATGATGATGGTGGATTTCAGATTGTTCTGGTGATTCAGAAGTTACTGCTTCAAGTACAGACTAAACTCCAACAAGAAAACAATCAGAACATGCTTGGTTGATTTATATAAGTATGTACTATGGCCACTACAATGAGCCCACTCAAAGAAAAATAGAGAATAGAATATTGCACTTGTACACTTTGTATTTGTACTAGTTGAATATTATGTTACTGAAACGGACTCCTTTAAGACCCCGGAAAGCTCAGCTCTGGTATAAAAACAATAAAAGATTGACAGAAACAACCAAGAAGACAGGAAAAATAATTGCAGAAAAAATAGATAGGAAAGAACGATAGAAAGGAGAGAAAATAAACTGCAATATTTATTTTTTCTTCACAGTGTTGAAACAGGAAAAGGACCTCACGTTTAATAATCCATGAATCCTTTCACAGAGCGTTTGTATGTTATTCTATGAAGAAACAGATACACGGGGAAATGGAGAGAGCAGCATGGGGGTACAAGAGATGCCCACTTCCAGGCTACGTGTTGGTTTTGGGCCTGAAACTGTGTGTGGGAGAAGGGGAGACGGGGGAGAGGGGGAGAGGGGGAGAGGGGGAGAGGGGGGAGGGCACATCCTCTCGCTCCCTCTACTCCTGGAAGAGAAAGCATAATTGTGAAAGATATACTTCCCACATGTGTAAATGATTAAAGTCCTCTCCTTTCGCTCGCTCCTTGACAGTTTGTGAAAATGGCTGTTTAACATATCCCCAGTGCTGCGGTGAATAACTACCCGTTCACCACAACAATGTACGGACATCAATATGTGGTGAATACATAAGTGAAGACGCATAAACACGAACATGGATCCTCTGTCCTTAAGTTGTCTCCTTGCCCACTTTCCATCCTTCCTACTCTCGGTCTCCTTCCTGTTATAAAGCTTGTTCCTAAATGAGACGTTATATTTCCACCGGGCCCATCATCGCTGATATGTTTTTCTTGGCAGGTCAACCTTCTACTTTTGTCATTCACTCAGCATATTTTAACAAATTAGAAACATTAGAAACCAGGGATCTCAGCAATGTTTTGGTTTGGTTTCGAAACTTGCTCGGTCCGCCACAATTATATTTCAAAACATGGGTGAATTGTTTGACAGCCGAGCGGAATAAAACCCTAAAACAACTTTTTCATAAGAAACACATGCGGCTGCAATTAGTAACCCGGCATTATGGTAATGTGTATTTGCTGCGGTTCATTTGTTGTTGTCGAGTGTGCGATTGTGTCTTTGTATGTTTGTCTATGCGCGCTCCTGTACTTGTGAGGGCGTCTGCGTGTGTGTGCAAGGGACAAAGGGACACAGTGCTCCATATAACAGCATTACAGATGGCTGTTGTGAGTGGTTGTGACAGTGAAAGCGAGTGAGTTCCCACTCCATACAGATGTACTCTGGGTGACCTTACAAACACACTGGAACTAAAACAGGCCCCCCTACCCTCTCGCCTGCTCTGGCACACACTGTCAATTCTCACTCAGCCCTTGCGGGGCACTAAAACTTCTTTCCCTCGTCAGGAATACATCAATATACGCATAGAGATGCATAGCTAGGGTCCAGGAGAGCATAACTTGGCCTATGTAAATATTGGACTGAAGGATTAGTAGCTTTTGCCACCTATAAAAGCAAAAGACAGGTATGCCAGGCCCAGCTAGAGACCACAAACTACTTCTTCACCCCAAGATTGTTTGAGCAAGCAACCACTCCGCACAAAGAGGATATTTCAACAAGTTTAGTTTATGGAGGAAGAGGAAAGAAGAGGAAAAGTGGGAAAGTTAGAAATGACAAGTGCAATCACAGTCTTCCCTTCTACAAACCAGGGTTTGACATAAACACTAGCCTAACTGCCAACAGCGGATTTACATTTTGGCAGGTAATACATTGACCAGTTGTGTTTCACATATAAATCCTGACTATTTGCTGCAACTGTGGAAGAGCGCGTTACGGATTCACACACTGTGGAAGAGGCCGTAGCAGTTTATTGTTTCCATAGTTGCATTTAGTTGGTGGCAGGTTATATATATATATATATATATATATATATTTTTTTTTTTTTTTTCAGGTTCTTTAATGTTCAACTTCAACATAGGCAAGTCATTTTGCATTTTGTTAATTGTAAAGCACAATATTGATCTAAAACTGCTTGGTAATAGAAGCATGTCCATAGACACATTTAGAACCCTACATGTATCCCACGGAATCTTCATTTTTAGTCTCAAATAAGTACAGGGATGTGGGGGAAATAGTTCTCTTTGAGAACCAATGATAAGGAAACACCTTAAAATGCTCATTAAAGTTTTGCATAATATGTCCTCTTTAAAACCTAAACCATTGAGGCACTGGTTTTGAATCATGACCCTGGAATAATATAAATACAAGCGGACAATTTTATTGCAAATGAAGCATGATTAGTGATTAGTTGAAATCTTGCCACATCATCCATAAGCAAAGAATGAATGGTGGGGTCTTCTCAAAACAACATTTTCATTTGATTTTACCCTTAATGATGTTGACGCTGTTTAGATTTGTATCATCTTGTTCTTCTACTCCATCTGAGCCAGCATTTTGTGTTTTCTCTGATGGTCGATTGTGAAACAACAAGAATGTTTTTATTCTCTGCTCAGTCTCACCCACATTTGTTTCCAATTTGACTGATTTTGGAACATGAATTATTGGGATAGAAAATGACCTGTCCTTCTGCTAAAAGCCTCTCTGACTCTTGCTTCTCTTCACCTCTTTCCGACACTGGTTTGAGTCCGGAAAAAGTCACCTCATGGCATAGTGTGGGAGAGATTGTAAAGTTTTCATTGAGCGCATGTGGAAGTGATTTGGCAGTAATCGTCTATAATTGCGACTGTAACACACAAGCGGCCTGGAACGCATTGCCTTCATAATTCTCCTTCAGGGTCACTCCGAGCTTATCTCAATATTTAGCGTCGTGCCTGATTGAGTTATCATATCACATTTGCTGTTAAGACTGGAGTGATGTCAACAGATGAAACCGGAGAAAATGTTGAAATCACAAAGAGGAAGGACTTGTTTGATGGAAGCGGACATTAGTTGAGCTGAGTTTTTGAAACGCATGACATTTAAGACTGGGCAGGAGATGTTAAACCAAGATGCTGGTGGAAAAGCGCCATTACTGTATCCGGTATGTGAACCTAGTTTTACTCGACCCGTGTCAATCGCGCATCCAAGTCAAGAGCACTCTGTCACGGAGGTGCAAATGGCCTTCTCCTACGCCTCAGTGACCCAACGCTGCTCCTTCTCAGATCTGTCCATCACTGCTCCACCACAGCTGGCCCGCTGTCCTCTCTGTCCTCTCTCTACCTTTTTTGGTCTTGTCATATTTGTCAAAATTCCCATGACTTGGTTTAACACAGAGTCAAGAGAAACCAACTTGGAGCAACTCACTGACCATGGATAAAAACAATTTACGATTTACTTGTAGACATCCATTCTTGAGACAACAGTTGCTAAACATAAGGGTTAGTTGGTAAAGCACATATCTGTCCCATTCCTGGGTAAAATTTGAAGATGTAGGATTTGACGCACGTAAAAACCCAAGAGGTAAACTCAATGAAAAAGGATGATCGACCTAAAACATCTTAAGAATAAGAAGATCCTTTCCCTTCAAAAGCGATGAATAAAAGTGTCATTAGAAAGAACCAATTTTGCAAGACATTCCCTGCACTGTCCCCGGCACTAGAGGCCAAGAAGTGTCTCCAAAACTACTATCAAAGGAGTAAGTTAAATCTTCACCTCAAGCAAAGTGGAGTTGGGGGCAAACGCCTGTATTTATTGCGTCGTACCCCATTCTGATCTCTAATGGCTTTTTTGATTGTTCCTTGTCGTGTTCATTGGACGTTGGAGACTGAGAGCTGGGAGCAAAACTGTTATCATAAAGAGAGTGTCAACTGTGAAGCCACTGAGCTACAAGTGATTAAAACCCTTCAACTGGGGGTTACTTCATCACCGTCATTAGTCTTTTCTTGTCCTACCTCGTGGCTGTAAAACCCACACCGCTGCACCGCCCTGTCCCTTAATAATATTCACTCTGCCTGTGATACATTAGCCAGTGAGTGATAGGCCAAAGCCCTGGCCTAATTGCTTTCTTCTTTTAAAGTCTCAATTCATTTCTGCTGAGGAGCCACGGAGATGTGTGCTTATAACATACGCACATATGTGAACCTCGCATTCGCACACTTACACTTACCCAACCCACCTTCCAACTGGCGTTTTATGATGGATGGGGCTGGAGATGTATGGGGGGAGGAAAGGGAGGGACCATAGCACTTCATGTGTGTGTATGTGTTGGAAAGAAAGAAAAAGGGAGAGAGCTGGGGAAGCTGAGGAGCTCTGATTAACGACACAGAGAAGGGGTCCCAAAGGAGCTGGGGGAAGAGCACAACTATCTGGGACCAGCTCAGAGAGAGAGAGTGAAAGAGAGAGAGACACAGAGAGAGGGAGAGAGAAACAGAGAGAGAGAGAGAGAGAGAGAGAGAGAGAGAGAGAGTTCACAGCGAATACAGTGGGTGAGGAGTCGTGGCGGTGGTGGTGGCGGCGGTGGCGGTGGTGGTGGTGGTGGTAGTAGTGGGTGATGTTTTCTCTTCATTCATACATTTCATTAGAACACATTGGCAAACATGAATCTCTGCATATCCATCATCATCATCATCTGCAATAAGGGCCTTTTTGAACAGCAAGTAGCTCCCAAGCGGCCGCCCCCCGCGGTGCGCACGCCAACACTGAGGTACCACCGGAAGTTTGGCCTTTTACCAAAACAGGCGGTTTGTTTGCTCTCAGGGGCAAAGTCCGCCTTTAATAAAATGTGAGAATATGTTTTATTAACAAGTGCTTCAGTCTTTGCGTCTAATTAGCAGTAACCAATGTAAATGTATATAGATTGTAGTTGGCGGTCAATAATGAAAATGTTCCCATGTGTGGACAATAAAGGAATATCTTATCTTATCTTATAATTCCCTTTCTGCAGGTAGTCTCCACTGTCTACATTTTCATTGTACCTTTACAGTGGCTTTGGTGAGCTACAGTGGTGTCCAAACTGAAATCTTTAAAAAGCCAAATGCCTCATGTTATTCTATTGGGCACAGTCCATGGCCATTGAAGACTCTGGTGATCAAATGTTGCTATATTACAAAAAAATGTGAATGCCTAAGATCCACATGGGAAGCGTTCCCAGAATTAAATGGACACTGTAACTAAAGTTTTCTCTATTTCCTTATACACTTTATGGTAGCTCCAAATGCATTCCGGCTCCATACTTACCGACACTCATCCTTCAGATTAAATCTTCTCACTTTGCTTGGAGCCCTGTCAGGAGGAAGCCGGTGATGGCAGTGTGTTGCCAGAGCGCAGGCCATCACCTCTCCCTGATTGCACATGAGAGCAGAGGTAATGGGCCTGTAATAGCACCTTAAGTACCCCGCTCTCACTGACACTGGCTGGATAGCATTACCCCTTCGGTCCAATACTGTGTGGCAAAGTAGCTGCTCTATGCATAGTGTGCTAAAGGTGTTCCAATGTTTGTGGACTGTGGATGAGTGCGATGAAAGAGCCCAGTTGGAGTGTGTTGTGTTTTCCCCCAGGGTCGCCTGAGCTAAGCGATCAAAGACAGAGATGGAGGTTAACTGACCAGACCCCAGAACCATCACACAGGGGACCTCAGGGACTCGCCGCTGTTAGCCCAGGTACCAATCATTTGACACACGCACAATCAGTGAAGCGGCCAGTGTGGAAGGGGGCATTCTGACTGTTCCGCAGGGGATTTAAAGATCTGTAAGGCCCAAACTAACTTTGTCACTTCACTCAAGCTGCCATAGCCTTTCGCACAGTATCCATTACCTCAGATACATTCTCGACAAACATCAAATAGTTTATCCCGACTTGCACCTCAGAATGCTCAAAGAGAGATGCCTTCGACTGATATGGAAGTCCTGTAAAGTGAGTACAAGTTATATAGCGAGGGGTCCCGAGGGAGACGCTCATTGACTAGTCTTGTACACGTTCGACTATTCCGCCTGTAGCTCAAAGTAACGCCGTCAGGACTGTGAGTATCGCTGGAAGTTTACCTGGAAGTTGTGTTATCAAATGAGAAAAGCAAGAAGAGAACAGCATGAAGCTAGGAAGTGTGCGTTAATGCGAACTGCGTCGTGCAAATGTACATTGGGCCTGAGCGCCTGAAAAAGTGTGTTTGGAAATGAGTGAGAGATAACCATCACAGGCAGCTGTCGGAGTGAAGAGAGACAGCTAGCACCAGCTCCAGGCGCTGGAGGGTGACTCTGAAAACAACGCACGATACTTGTTGATTCCGTTGGTGTCGGCATCAAACATTATTTCAGAAATGTTATATTTTGCGGGTACTTTAATTTCAAACTTGTTATGTATTCACCATGTAGAGGTATATGAGACATGCAAATCATTTATTATTCACAAAGTAGTTGTAGCTCAATGCATATAGTCTAAAAGTTGTCCCGAAGCAAAAAACACATTTATGTTTTAATCAATTAGGGTCACATAAAGCCTATTTTCTCTTCTTGTAATGAAAACACCAATTTTCTTTTTATGCAGACAGGCCCTAAAAATGTTGTTAGGCAGCACTAAATACATAACAACCATATGCAAGTAAATTAATGATACATATGCCAACTTTTATCAATATCATAGTGGTAGAAAAACTCTTTTTAGATAAATATACAGATTACTTTATTTTTCCTAAAAGGACAATTAAGTTTGCAGTTATTGTTGAGTAGAAATAAAAGTAAGTAAGTATTGGTAAGTACATTTTATTTGTAAAGCACCTTTCACAGACAGAAGTCACAAAGTGCTTCACAAAAACACAGAATAAGTTTGGAGACTGTATAAAGGTGCAGAAAGCATCTGTGGGTTATGTACTAATTTACTACTGCCTACTATTTTAGGTGTCAATTCAGGTGTTAGATTAAAAATAAAGGATAAAAGAAGAACGCAAATGGACACGATTACACTAAACCTGCATTACACACTGTAACTCCACATTGTACAGACAAGCCAGATCAAGAACGTGAAAACTGAATCTACGGTACATCATAATGTCACACTCTCAAAATGGCATCTGGTAGAAAAAGCAATATGTGAATACGCTCATACAGGGTGAGAGATGATTTGTAGTTCAGACACTGAAGAAGAAGGCAAAAAGAGTGGCACAAAACCATTCAGTCCAAAGATAAACTAAAGCATCATGTTTGAGGGTTCCAATTTTCACAATGAGAATCAAAAAGTATTTAAATATATCTAATCTGTTCCTCTCACAAACACGCACAAAGTTGATTCTCACATGAGTATATTATCAGGTCAGTTCACCACTTTTGAACAGCATTTTTTCAGTTGGAGAAGTGAGACACAGGCGTACCACTAAAACACTGCATAAACCTTACAGGTTTTCAATTGAGCTGAGCTGAAGACAGCGCACTGATTTTGTCACAAACAGCTGTTTGTATGATATATTCCTTGAGGGAAAAACAAAATGTACATATTTACAAGAATAATGTTGGGTACCCGAGCTGTAAAGAACTACTTCTTGTTATTCCATACACTTTAGTGCACTTCCTGAATGTTAGGAATGGTCAACTGTCCTTTTCCAGGAACAAACCAAATTTACCCCACAAGTTAAACATGGCCTACAGGGTGACATTGAGAGCTGCCCTGTTTGGTGTAGGTGCTGCTGAAATATGTGTGTGTATATAGGGTGTATAGGGAGAGGGGTGAGGGGCACTGCTGGGTAACATCTCTGTCAGGACGGCTCTTCTCTATCACCACCTCGCCCACGTGCACGCTCCTGTCCCGGGGTGTGCACGGGGGGCTCAGTCAGCACCCGCTCAGCCTCCGTCAGTCGCAGCGGAGCACATGTGGCCAGAGTATTCCAAACAAAAGCTTTATAAAGAGCTCGGCCTAAGACGAGACGATGTGACAGGATGGACACTAATGAAGCCTGGAGACCACTAAATATGCCCCGACAGAGCAATGGGTTTCATGTCTCAGACACACAGTATTTTACATGGAAAAACATCACAAGACATGTTTCTCCATTGTTTTTATGTCTTAGAGTCAATGTTCCAAGCAAATCACATTCCCTACATATTGTATTATATTTTATCTTCACTGAATTTATATTATAATATACAATGTGGAGATTATTGAGGCCACAGAACATGTTTATAGGATCTATAAGATATTATGGGGCAGGACAGCTGTTTAATTTTGCATTTGACATGTCTCACACGCAAGTCAAAGAAAAGAGAATCCATCATGTTGGACAATCCATTTTATGTGTCTGTATTTTGTCAATGTTTTTCATGTCAACATTCATCATATGTCACAAAGTGAATAACTATCTAAACTACCTCACTTTTTTCATAAAATAGTAAATAATGACTTATTTACGTGGGCATTTAACTCTTCACTAATATGTTTTACATTAAATGAATCAACTGTTTGCATATAGTGGCCCCGACCTCAGAAGGGATTTAGGACTATGTGAAGTACACACAAACTGACATCCACACCTTGTGCCCAAGGGCATCTGTCCACAGCCTAAGAGCTCCCAACTGTTGAGGAAAAACAGCTCAATTAGCTCTGCAGAGGAACTAACGAAATACATCTATACACACAGCCCCTCACCCTCACGCGCATGGCCGCATTGATCCGCTCCCAGTCTGCACCGCTAATTGGTGCGTTGATGATACTGTGAGAGTGTGGGATCCTTCAGGCAACCATCGAATGTCTTCCAGCTCTTTATTTCTCATTTAAAGTTGAAATACACCCACAGTGCTCAGAGTCGCACGCTCTCAAATATATTCTACCTGATATTCCTTTTGAAATTCCGCTTCCATGTTGGAGTTTAATCTAATTTTTCCTGGTATGTGGTAGCAGCATCACACCAACTTTGCAAAAATCACTCAAAGGAGCCTTAAAAATCAGAGCCTCCCAGTGCCATAAATATCTAATCGCTTGATGACTTTTCCGCTCCCAGTAGATTGTAAAAGGGACGTCTTTCTATTATGTGCATGTCCATTAAAACTAGGCTCACAAATGCCTAATAAGCATGCACAATTCAAATATCTCCACACACATGCACGCACATGATTACAGCCAGTCAGGGAAAGCAAATAGGCAAGAGTTATTTCCATAAAGGGTCTCGGTGGGTCTGAGGATCCCGGGCCTAGTCGACTGGGAGCGATTTAGCATGGCACACACTGGTGTATTAGTAACTGAAGACGTCTGGGGACGGGCTGCTCTGGCTAAAACCCTATCCCTTCGTGTGACCTCCAGAGCATTCACAACTGGGACCTGACCACTCTCCATCTCTCTTCTCAAACTTCTGCACAAATGTGTATTTATGCCTCTCTTCATGGCGTCAGTATATCCATATATGTATTTCAAAATTGCAGTCCTTCTGTTTCCATTGCATCCATTTTCTCGATTATTTTCCACATTCGTGTGTGTTCACTCCTCTCTCTTCCATCCATCCTCTGTCTCTCCCTCCCTCTCTCCTCCTTGGCCCCAGGGACAGACTGCTGATAGACTGTGTACACCAGCTGCCCAGGGGCTATTTTTAAGGAGCATTTGTCCTTCTCCTTTCCTCTGGAGACTGACTCAACCCAACAACATCTCGACCGTGCACACTGGAAATGTGCACACAAACACACACGCATTAACACATGCACTCATTAGGCCGTGAGCATGCATGCCCCATGCTCTCTCTCACACACATCCTGCGTCCAAGGGCATTCAGTAAATGTAGGGGCAGCTTGTAGCACTGGAGCCTGCGCTTAACTACACAGAAGCTCAGGCGCTCCCAACTCAGCCTCAGAGGGCTCATAAAGCTGCCCTCCTCCCAGGAC
Source organism: Eucyclogobius newberryi (assembly GCF_026437365.1). NCBI lineage: Eukaryota > Metazoa > Chordata > Actinopteri > Gobiiformes > Gobiidae > Eucyclogobius > Eucyclogobius newberryi. Next base: position 27,063,837 of record NW_027315735.1, on the reverse strand, counting down.
CCGGCTAATACTCCCTCTTGTTCTAGCCCTGCCTTACAATAGTTTGTAAAACAATACTGTAAAACACTGTTGCCCACTATTGCGTCAGGCTGCTTTCATCACAAAACCAGCCGCAGCTGAATAATTCATACAGGAAGTCAGAAGATTTGGGTTCAAGGTACCTTACAATGGTGTTTAATAAGTCGTTGACCCTGCATCACGGGGTGCACATGTCTAACAAAGATAAATTTGCCCAAGCACATGGGAATAAATGTTAAAATGAAAAATTAACGTGCAAATTATAACCCCAAATTATTACCTTATTAAAATGTATATTTTAACCTTGCTTATAATTGTAATGGGATTTGTTAACAAGCCGGAAAATAATGTTCAAAGTCTCCAAATCTCATCAGCAAACCTGACTTTTGTGCAGTGTAGCATCGCAGCAGCTCAAAGAACATGTAACATATAAAACGAATCCTCAAACAACTGCTCCAGCAACCTCGTTAAGACATTATTTACTTTCATCGTTAGCCAGAGAAGAGGACACTAAAAATCTGTCAGCAGCCTGAAACGCCTGCTTGAGTGTCTGAGCACTGTTTAATTGTGCCATTTATCAGCCAAAAAAGCCTACTCCACGCTCATAAATAAACACAATGCCCAGGCAAAAGAATTATAAAAATGTCACGGCTAACACACAACGCATGGCCAGTGTTGATGCATATTAAGCGGTTTAGACGGTGAAGGAGTGGAGCTAAAAAAAAAAAAAAAAAAAAATATGATGGTTAATTTAAGCGTCATTAAAGTTGTATGAATGTGCATTGCGCCTGCTTGGAGTGGGATTTTCTCTGATCAGTAACGAAGGGGGGGGGAAGAAAAGCAATACAAGCTGCCACACATTGTGCTCTATAAACTCTTTGACTGATCTTGGAGGAGGCAGGCGAACCTGAGAGGGACGGACAATCAATGTGTGCGCGCGTGTGGGGGAGATGCGCGTGTTTTTACGTGCGCTTACAAGCAAGTGTTTACCCCCGCGTTCCCACTGTACAACCTCGTGTATATCGTGCATACTGGAGGGGCCGGGGGGGAGAGCTCTGTGCGCGATCGTCTGCTCCTCTCATTTGGGGGCAGAGACGACGTTCTGACATTCCACAGGGGGAAACGGAGTCATTACCGAGGCAGGGAACTGAAAGCCTGGAGGCCGCGGCTCTGCGCGTGCAGCGCGGGGGAGATCGGGCTCGGCTCCTCCGCGAGACGTGCCGTGCGACGCACACGTGGACATTACCGGTGCCCTCTGCGGTTCAGACCCCCGGCCCCAAACTTTGATTTTCGGCTGAGAGAAAGTTGACAAAAACAACCGTCATCTCACTTGCAACGCGGCAGGATGAGGATGGTAGACGCAATAAGCAAAGGTGTATTAGAAGACAGTGGGGGTTTCGTTACATAAAAAAGGTGTTAAGTGAGCATTAGTAAGAAGGTATGAAGAGTGAGGGTCCCATCAGTGTGAAGGCCTCATGTCTGAAGCCCTCTGGTGCCCTCTGTTGGTGGCAGCCTTGCTCTGGTCCTTGTTCCCACGCGGCACAGGTAAACATATGGCAGCTGTCCATCACGGAGCTAACAGGTGTGTGAGTGATTCTTCCTTGTCCTACTCTGCCCCTCATCTTTTGTCAATTTCCCTTTTGGCATCACACAGACAAAGTAGTGGGCTGGGTTAATTTCCCCTGCTGCTCCCACACACAGGTCATTAGCATGGCCCACAGGAAACCATTGTTCAGCCGTAATAGATGGCAATCACCGCCAGGGCCTGCTCACACCTGCTGTCACCTGACGCGCCGTCTGTCGCCGCTCCCACGTCCGACAACTCTGCAACTTTTCTCATCCTAAACCAGCGACGTTCACTTTGATATATTACACAAGTCTTCAACTGGCCATATGCCAGGTGTATACGCGTTCAGACTGGGCTCTGAATTGTACACTCTGATCAGTATCTTCTAAAAAAGATAAAAATTAAAACGTTATTTGAAATTAAAACATTACACGAGACAACAAAAATTAAGTATCCTGATAACGATACTCAAATTATATGATGTCAATCCAATAGAAATGTGTTAATACATCTCTTTAAACGTAGTAGTTGAGGTTTATTTATCCGGCAAATGTAAAATACACAAAAGTGCAGAAATATCACCTTGTACTCTTATTTGAAACTTTTATAATCAGCTCTTTTTGTGGCATTTCTTTTAATTACAATAAGATAAGATAAGATATTCCTTAATTGTCCACACATGGGGAAATTTCATAATAAATAAACAATATCTCTTTCTTTATTTAAAAAAAAAAACAATCACAATATCAAAATGTTGATATATTGCCCAACTCTATTGTATTATGTAATTAAATCTATTGTTGAGTCAAATATTGGTCAAGGCTGTGCTCTAAAAAGTAAGATCAAACAAATAAATTGTATATAGAGAGAGTAAAATGAATCCTAAACTTGGAGAACCAAAACACCACAGGCTCCAAAAAGGCAGATCGTATAAGTAAATGCTCTCATCCACTGAGCCAAAAACGTTTGCACAAAACTAAACAATTAAATATGAAATGACTAAATAACTTATAAATGAGAACTACAGATCTAAACAAGAAATATTGTTTTCCTTAATTTGTTCCTTTCGTGAAAATGATCAATTGCCAGTGACAGTGTTTACATATATGTATATAAAGTACAAACACTCCCATGATTAAGGAGGAGCAGATAAGAAGAATCAAATTCTGGTTTATGTCTGCCCCTTCTGAACATAATTCTAATATGTAATGATCTACCACTTCCATTTCTCATATCATCACCAAATATGAGCACACTAAATCACAACTCTGCGTCTGCAGGCCAAGTCCTCCGCCTTATCTCACCTGTGCAGTTTCTTGACATGTAGTTGCAGATTTACTTTTTATTTCACTGCAATTTGTACTTTTTCCCTTGTTTCTCTTGTTCTCACAGTCACTAAATTAAGCTTGACATATCTGGGTTGCGATAGCCCTATAACACAATACTTAATGCTCCTATACAACACTGACTCTCTTTGATAGCACAGTGACTACACACACAATTGCACCAAGTTACTTCCTTTTTCAACTTCCACATACACTTTTGAAGCCATTTCTTTTTCTTTTGACACAAAACAATATAACAACTTATTTCATTATTTTGAGATGATTTACCTACACTTCTACTTCCCAGGTCCTTCTAGTAGAGCTACCTTGTTTCCAGGACTTGCAATTACACACATTGTTACAGAGATCCTCACGGTCTTCTCAGTATGGCACGATGGCATTGATTTTGATTGACATCGCTCGAGAGGTGTAAGAAAAATATGAATATTTACAGTATTAGTATTAGTCATGGTAAAAATTCCAGTCACATCACATCCATACGCTTAAACCACCCTTGATCTATAAACAGACTGGCAATGAAGGCGCTTGATTGGCTGAGCGGATGATTGACAGCTGAACGAGTGGAACCTTTGAATGTGAAACTCAAAGGGAAAGAAGGGAAGCGTGTTCGTGCTGGTCCCATGGGGGGAAAAGCCTGGGTTTTCGCACACGCACGCACAAGACGCACACTACTCTATGCACACACACATACACACACACACACACACACACATTGTGATGGCGCTCTAGTTTGGGCTGTGCTCCACATGAAAGCGCCGGTGCTTCCTGCTGTTTGAGACGAGGCGCGCTGCAAAAGAACACGCCGGGCTGTATACAGATGCGGATGGACAGGTCGCCGCGGAGACCAAAGCAGGTGAGATCCTATCTGGGCTGGCCTTTATAGAGGAAGGGCCTTTTTCCAATCCTTTTAGCACATTCAGAGGTTTCCTTATCAATTTATGCATTTTGGTGTCTGCTTATCATCTCAATTTTTGACTTCTCGATGTCCCAGGAGCATAGATTCAGTCTCATTCATGTCTTTTAGCCCTCCAGTTAAAAAAAAAAAAACGTATTGTTGCTATTTTCTTTTCAGGTACTCATTTTATTATACTATTATTCTTTTAAAATATTATTGTTCATCAAGTTATACTAACAAGCAAATACCAAGAGTAACAATAATTTTCAAGTATCCAAGTATGAAAAAAATAAGTACTAATTTGTTCAGTCCATCAAATTGAAATATAATTATCATTACAAAATTGTCCGGAGTGAATGCATTTTTATGTTTCATTGCTGAAACTATAACCCTCCCAAAGGCCTTTGGCTGCTGTGAGGATTGCCTCAACATCTCAACAGTTAAAAAGGTTGGGCCATTATTGTCCAAAGTAGACGTGGTGGCGACTCATATTTACATTTCAAATGGCAAACCATAAAATAATATTATGCCCTATAGCGACATCAAACATAACTTAACATTTCCCTGGCTTTGTAAATGCATCACCCCCCGTCTGCACTTAAGACAATTGTAATAGTTGTTCTGAACACCTCTGGACATGTGGACACCTCTGATCCAAGTCCATTAAGGTTGGATTCGTTCACAAACTCAAAATATTATTCAATAGCTGATTGCACACGATTACAATTCCAGCACAAAGGGCTTGTTCATAGTGTGTAGGACTGTGAAGTAGCTCACAACTCCCCCAGCTGGTACAAAGTGATTATATAGACCAGGAAGACAAGATATCAGTGGAAACTACTACACTTTGATGTGTGTGGCTTTGATCAGAGTCCAAAAGTGCATGAGAGGACGTCTGACATTTAGCTTCAGATTAGATTATTCTGAATAAAGCACAGATTGAGAATAAAGACTTACACTGGATGTCCAAGTTAATGCTATAAATCTACAAACGTGCTTCTTATTATAGCTGTTGCCACTGGATTACCAAGCTCTAACTAGTAGCGATTCACATAAAACTGTTCCCATCCTTTTACCCCAGATGCCATTCCTGACCAAATTTATTCATTTATCCATGCTTGGAGCCAGCACAAAGACTTTATTTAGTCCTCCGCATGTGACTGTGTAAACATTAGGAAGTTAAAATTGTCAACTGGTCAAAGATACCTCCAAGAAACCTAACTTTACCAAAGAAAAGTAATCATTTGTGTCCAGTATCTAAATGATTCACGCAAGCATTTTTTATTGACAGAAAATATGCTATTACCACTTTAATTAAAACCATATTTCTTGCTGTCAGTCTGTTCCTGACTCATCACACTCTCCCAAATGATAAACCTTGCAACACAAATGTGGAGGCACTGCGCCCTTGACTATCCCTGCACTGGAAGTAAGTCTTAGCCAATTAACAACATCTTCCACTGGGCCCCCGCGTGCGCGCCAACCCACACCAGTGCTCACCATGACGACGCACGCCCACACCTCGCAGCTCATGGGACTGAACCTCATTAACTGCTCTGAGACAGACACTCTCCCTTTAATCAATCCTTTTCTAAGAGCGGAGAAACTGTGACAATACAACAACCGTGCGCGCATACAAACATGCGTACACACACGCACATTTACGGAGGGGATGCAGTCACGTAGTGGTCTCCCAGCGAGGAAAAAACATGGTCATTTGCCAGGGCGATTCAACTCTAAAACACCCTAATTACATCGACAAAGCCACTTTGTTTTGGTGCGGGATGAAATGTGGATGATTTAGCATATTATTATTATGCCTGTGAAATACTAACCAACCCCAGGGGAATTTATCTGCTCTTTTAAATATATGCAAATTATTTTATTTTGGTTTGGTTTGTTTCCAGTGACTTTTGTGAATTGTGTGTTTGGATAATTAAATGAATGCGTGCAGATGTAGAATCGCAGGCAGTGCCCTACACGCGAGGCGCGAGGAGGATGATGATCTGCCAGATTAGCATACAAATTAGGAATGTTGCACCTCGACTGCTAATCGGCTAACTTTTGTTTTCGCTTCAACCTTGACCTATTTGAAACACGCGCCCAGTGTCAGGCCTTGGAGTGCAAATGTAAACACTGTTCCCTGGCTTCTAATTGATAAGACTCATTTGATATTGTCCTTCGTAATTAATCTACTTCTTGGTGTGTTTTTTTTTTTTTCAATTATCACTGCTAATATCGCTCCTGTTTTTCCTGCAACATCCATGTATTATTTACTCATAACTATATTTTATGCTATATGTAAAATTAGCTTCTTCTCATATCCAACTTAAAACTTTTTTTCTCCTCAGATGATGCAGCCGAATGCAGAGTTCCAATATTTTCTGGTCTTCCCTCTGTGATTGCTTTGTGAATCCCAGGTGACTTCCACAACGTACATAATCATTTCCCTAACATGGGATAATTTGATTCTATTACTCTAACAACAGCGCAAACAAATTGCCTACGTAATTTATTGTGCCAATAACAGCAAAAACAGATGCAGTAATGGCGCTGTGGCTCTCCAATCTTACATTTTATATGGACTTAAACCGAACGGGATCATTAAAATAAGATTGTGAAAAACCACTACTGCGTGTACTTGATTGTTTTGTCCACACTTCTGTTTCACTGGTGATTCACTGCCAAATTAGTAAACATTCATCTTGGCATCAGCTTATAATATGAATGATTTTAACGCGTAAAATAATTCCTGCAACACTGAAGTTCCAAAATTTGTCTTTCAAAGTCCAGATTAATATATTCACTCCAACACAGAGGCCAATTATAATAGAAATAAACCAGGACTACACTGAGACACTACCATGACTGCACTCTCAATGAGACAAAAAGACCCATGAACATTCAGTGGTACTTGGACCAAATGACAAATAAGGTTTAAGGTGTACTTCAACGTTTACTGACGAGCATGCTTTTATTGTTTAATATTATTGGATGGGTCAATATTTGCACTTTTTAGTGTATTGGCCTTAAATCTCCAACGGAGGTCGATATGTTGGCTTGGCTGACAACTTGACTATAGAAAATACATTAGGCTTTATTTGAACACTAAAGTGCAACGACGGCACTTCACAAAATGGGGCTGTAGCTGTCATAAGAGTTTGCAGTGGAACAGGGTTATGGATAACTTTGTTGCAATTTCAAATCATATATTTGGTGGGGAATTATCAAAATCAGCCCTACATATTTTGGCCAAAACCATTCGGCAGAGTTTATCGGACGTCTATTGCCCAGTCGATCTCTATTTAATATCCTCTGGCCTCTTGACATTCACATAATCAGTTTTTAACATCTTTCTTGCTACAACCACAATGGGACTGACACAGGATTAGACTGGGCTGCCTTCATGAATAGTGAAGAGAAGAGAGAGACAAACCTACATACTTAGTCCAAAAGTGCAATTACAGTATGTTATTAACCGTTACCATATACCTAAAGCTACTGTTTTGGCCCACACTGGCCCACAGTTGTCTGTCCTGCCTCATATTCACTGTAGTTCTCGATGCCCTCCAAAGCCCTCTGCTCTGTCCCATTTCTCCCATTGCCTCAGGTCCTTTCTGACACCCCTGGCATGTTAATGGGCCAATCAGAGGCGCTGTCCTTGAGAATCTCACTTTGGCTCATTTTCATATACCCCCCACTCTTCTCACCACCGCTCAGATTTATAACCTCTGCTGCTTACTGCTCCAGATGTTTTGTTCTGCTTTTTACTCTCTGTAATTGCTAATTCAATCTGGTTGTAAAGACGCAGATGCTCTTGAGACTTGAGCTTATATATACCTGGATAAGGTTCCTCTGAGTCTCTGTGCTAAAATCTAGGATGTTCAAAGCAACAGGATTTACTATAGTAACGTCCAGGCTCATAAACATAAACCAGTGCAATTACACCAAGTTCATTTGCCCATTGTGGGAACAATGCAAAGGTAAGTTTAATGTGAGGAAAAGTGCACACTGGCATCAGCTTCCATTGTACTCCCTGTCACTGTCAGTCCTAAATCACTGCTGGTTTGCTTGTTAGTAATAGAGAGAGTTACCGTTTATACTTTCTTCTACCTTCTACTCCCGTTATCTTTGTAGGTTCTCTCCAGGTACTCCATCTCGCTGGATGTGTTGCTGAAAGAACTCTTGTTGTCCCTGTGAGTGTTAAAAATATGATAACATCAGTAATGTCATGATCATAACAAAGACAGACTTTTAATCAATGCTATTAATTTAATGCTTTAAACATGCTTTTACTGCCACAGGATTGGTTGTACACAAAATTGAAATCTCAACATAAATATGTCCTACCAATCCACGGGTTGGTGAAGTGACTCTCTGCGTACACTGATGTGTGAATGAGTGTGTGAATAGGGGAGTGGTTCCTTGGTGTAAAAGCGCTTTGAATGCCTTGAAGGTAAAAGTGCTATATAAATGTGACCATTTACACCTGTCGATTAAAAACCCTCAAACGGATCTCTGACAAATAGAAAAGATCGGATCTCAATTAAATTAAACAGTGATCAGTTGCACAGCCCTATATTATGCAGTACTAGGTACTTACACTAGTATCACAGTCCATTACTATCTACAAAGTCCACAATTTTGTGGCCATTTCTAAAAGGCGTGATCTGTTCAAATGTGATCACCTGCATCCAAATGAGTACGGCTTTCGTCTTATGTCATTCAATTTCAACCTCACTCTTGAGTTGCTAACATATAGCGTATGACAGACCCCCGCAACTCATGTCCCCCATCTAATCACTTTGTCTGATTCATTTGATTTTCGATAATTGTTTTAACAGGAAAAACTTAAAAGAATCAGGCCAAAGTTTTTTTAAAAAGTAGTAAAAAAGCAGGTGCCTGCATTGATGTTTACAGGAGTAGCCTTCAGCAGGTGAAGTCTGTATGCCTTGGGCATCAGTGCTGGCTGTTCTCAAATGGAAGAGGACATTCCAGAGTCTGGTGTAGATGCAGAAAAAGGATCTCTGTCCAAAGGTGTTCCTAAAGGTGGGTACCGGGAGCAGCTCGGATGTGCCCACTCTAAAGTTCAGGAATGTATGATGTTGGCATCAAGGCGGCCGGTGCTGAGGACACACATTTAGTTTGATTTTTGTCTGTTGTACCTGATGATGAATCCTGGTGGTGGACTACTAAGCGTGTGTGCCCCCGCACTGGCCTTAATACCATCAGTGAACTGAACACAAGGTCGTGCACCCAGGAGCAGCTAGCCTCTATTTAGGAACACCTTTAGTCAGGGATACTTTTTCTACTCCTTAACCAGGCTCTGGAATTATGTCTCCCTCTATCTGAGGACAAGCAGCTCTGATGCCCATCTTAAAAAGTCATCCAGACTTTTCCTGGCTGAAGTCTACACTTTAGACATTGATTGTCAAAAACAGTTTTGACTGAGACAGGCCTGATTTTTGTAATCTTCTCCGGAAAAAAAAAAGTAGTGAAATTAAATTAAAGACCCCCAGTTTACACTGGCCGCAGCCGGGATCAGCATGCTACCATCTACTTATACAATGACTACTTTATCACATATGTAATTTTTCTCTTTGAAAAAAATTAAATAATAGCTGAAATGAAAACATTTTATTCTGTATTAATACAAGCAGCCCCATGTGGCTCTGTGGAAATTGTCACAGCAAACTGTGCAAACCAAAGTTAAGTTGGCAAAATGTTCATAAATAAATACAAGTGATCACAAAATATCCACACTGAACATAAACAATCAAAACATGAGTACAATTATGCAAAGGCATCAAGTAAGATTTAAAGCTTTCAAAGCCAAACTGTGGTAGGAGTCTCTCGTCTGTCGAACTGTTTTCTCATGTCCAATTCTTTTTTCTCACCAGTGAAAGTGGCGCTCGAGTCCAGTTTAGAGAGAAAAATAAACAGACTGGTTATCCACAGGAATGTGAATGCTACTTTAGTGGCATTAGGAACATCTGTGAGTGTGGTTTGAGATCACAGCAGGCCGTCTCTGAAACTTTGAACGGATGACAAGTGACCTCATTGTTTTATTCCAAACCAGCACTATGAGAATTATCTGTGTGCACAGACTAAAGTGAAGATATGAACAAATAAAGGGGGATCAATGGGATCAATCAGAAAAGGACAAAATGAGAAGAAACAAAAGCATTCAGAAGATAAAGATACAGACCTCTGCCAAGGCACTAACATAGTAAAAAGTGGAAGTCTAATACCCAGACCTGAACTTCTTATTGTGAGTTAAATGTTATTTTCTTCTCTTATTAAGAGATTTATAATCATTTCTTTAAATAATGAATGAATTTTGTCACTGCCTTTGGTCCTTACCATAATTTTCTTGCTACATGTACTTCTGATGGTAAAAAAAAACAATAAAAGAATATAAAGCAGCACTTATCACAGTCAACTAAACATTCTGCCCAGTGGCGTTTTTTCACCATCTCTCTTAATTTGTTTTTATCATTATGGATTACCAATATCAGCCTATCTTTACCAAGCAGGGACAAAACCGCCTATAGCAACCACTACACAACGTTACGCACACACTGCATCGCTGTTGCCCTCACACACATCCATGCAGCCGCTGGACCTGCCATGTGTCAGGGAGACAGGGGTCAGATACTGTGTTTTGTGTGAGGGTTATATCGCTTGGGAAAAGGACTAAAGATCTCACCGGGGCCGCAGCGGTGCCAACAATAACAGCCTGAAGTTTAACAGCACTGAAGACTTCGCAATGACAAGAGGGAAGCAAAGGGCCTCAAAGTGACTGACTCCAGAAACGTATATGTAGGTGCTTAGAGGCCTGGAGATTCAAGCTAATGCTCAAAACAAAGCACATTGTTGCACAATTTATAAAAGCATTGTACGTTTAAGCTGATTGGAAACACATGTGAGTGGGAAAAGGAATAATAGCACAGTTTAAAAGGAAGTATTTCTGGTAAAGCTGGACTCTGGATATTTTGACCACATTTGTCATGGGAACTTCAGCCATGTAAACACGCAGGCTTGAACCCCTACTGACTGACACAAACAGTCAAGTCCACTGGCCCCTGAGCTGCAGAGCTCTGTAATCACACTGCCCCCTAGTGAGGAATCTTGATACAAAAAACATTGTATCATCTCTATAAAATGAAAATATTTTTTCATGTGTAACCAAAAGCGGTTTTAAGAGTTCTTAAAATTAATAAATAACATTTTGTTAATTCAAAACTCAGTAAAAAGATAACACACAATGTTGCATTTTCCAAATTAACTGAAAAAAGTACATTTTTAATAGTGTTTTTATCATTTTTACCTGTTTTGTAATATCCAATGAAACGCATCTGGGATCAATTACTCAGTTAACCATAATTGTGTTAACTTTGAGGGAGATATTCCAATTAGTTCTAGTTAATTTGACACCAATGGCAAATAAATGGCAATTACTTTAAAGGGGGAAAGTGATAAGTGGCATGTTTGCACATTTAACTGAAAAAGGTTATGAATTGTTCAAGCATAACTTTCCAATAAAGTTATGTACATATATATTTACATTAAACTATGAGAGTACAAACGTGAATCTTCAACCTGAAACTGTTTATCTATGGTGAGCATAATAACTTTTGGAAGGATTTGCAAAGATTCAATTAGCACTTTTTCAATTTGTCAGTGGTTTACATGACTTGAATATACTATCCAATAGGAATAAACTTGTTCTACATTAAGGTCAGCATTAATGCAAAATGTAATTCCATACACTAACTTATAAAAACAAAATATATTTCTCAAAAACAAAATATTACTATTGACATTGACATTAAATGTGTTAAATATGTGCGTTGCAGCTGGAGAACCACAGGAAAGACACTGTTCACCTTAGAAAACCAGAAGTTACTCACAGAAACACTAAATTACCTTTATGCCTCATCCAAATGCAAAAATTGTCCATCTCTCTAAAGAATTGTGCAGTTTAAGGACACCAGATATTTTCAATCAGAGCTTTGATTGAATACTTTGCCGTCCTCAGCAGTGGCATGCTCACAGATACACATACATTGTTGACAGAGAGTGTCTTGAGCAACATCATTTACCACTTAGGCCCTTCCCCGAGGACCGTGCCATTCCTAATGCGTGGCAGATAGGTTGATAGCTCTGGTTTCTGTCGAGAAGTGCATGTCAATCAACAGCTAGCATCAACGTCACTGAGGCAAAGTGTTTCTGAAAGATCTTTTTACTGAGTGCCTTTCCACCCTGTTTTTCCCCATCCACGCACACATGCACAAACACACACAAGCAGCCATTTCCATCCCAGCAATCACTTCTCCTAGAGTTCTCCTCTTCGGACGTGTAACAGTAATTGAGGTTGCTCCCTTGGGTGCGCTGCATTCTGGGCGGTTAAGTGCTGTTTCTTGTTGTTTTTTTCTCAAATGACTTGTATTTTGGCTATTGTGTTGTTTCTTCCTGCTCCTCTACTGAAGTGTAAGCAGTGGGCCATATTTACACGTATCATTAGAGAATAGAGACGTGTGGCCCATCTGAGGGCTTATTTACCCACCGGAATATCAATCAATATGACAAAGAACCTTAATACTTTTTGTATAGTCCAAGTCACAGGAGAGTTGGGGAAAAGAGGGCAGATAAACTTTGGTCAAATCATTCTTTTCAGTTGAAAATACACAATCTTGCAATAGATTTTCTGGAAGAGGCAAAGCCCAGTGCGTCTCCATGTTAGACAGCACTAGCAGTCAGTGAAGGGTGTGCACTTGTTACCGTGACCTCGGCGCTCTCCGCATCAGGCCTGGCTTGAGTACACCGCTCGACCTTTCTGCGCGTTGATGACGTTGTCGTCCGGCAGCAGAGGTGATTGATCTGGATTGACACAAACAGCCAGGGCCCAGCCTGGCCTGTCACACAGGATCACTGGGTCATTGCAGCATGCCTGAATGCCAGATGAGCAGGAGCTGAGAGCACACGGGACACTGACCTGCTGCATACGGGATGGGCCACAAAACTGAAAAAAAAAGGAAGTTGGTGTAGCCACTTTACAGAAAAGTTGGTTAGAATTTTTTCAAATACGAAATCAGGGCTAGGACCTGGTACAGCTTGTCATAAGCCTGTTTCCATGGGAATTTTAATGCTTTCCCTAAAAGGTGCCACAGTATGGCATTAAACTTAATTATACATTGAGGCAAATACTACCAAGGTACAATTCAAATCTGTGGAGAGATGTTATTTTTATTTTTATTACTGCTCACAGTAAGAATGCGTTTTTTTTTTTTGTCTCTTGTTTTGTTTTTTCTTTCTAGTAGTGAAAAAAACCTGTACAGTAATTGAACAAATGCAGGATACATACATTAATCCCATGCTGTGGAATATTCCAGCCAGGCAATGCAAAATAAGATTTGCAGGATACTATATGGTGTGTTTTTGTTTTAATTCTTCGCCATGTTTATATAATAACCAGGTTATTCATTATGGACATTGGAGTATTGAAAATAAATCATGATGAGAAAAAGACATTTACATTTGTTTTATTTTTATTCTTCCCATTTTTGTTACAACCTATAAAACGCCTCTAGTTACTGGATTAACTAAAACATTATAATGACTTACACTTTTTTTTGTTTTACTACTTTGTATAGAATTTTGCATCAATCTTGCATCCTGTACACGTGAATAGCTTTACGTGGCCTCAAAACTAAGTGAGAAAATATATCCCAAAGAATATGTCGAATATTGTCCTCCACCATGACTTCAATTAAATTCAGAAGTTCAAACTATGTATAAAACCAAATGTAAGTGTATATCAATTTCTAATCTTTATTATATTGATGTACTTTGTTTCCATTGAAAACTTCAAAACTGCAGAACAGATAGGCCCTCTTCAGACTGTAATTTAATTTTTGATTTACTTGTTTATATTGTTAAAAAATGTCAACACAACATTTTTTAACCCTGTGTGTTTTTTTCTTCTTCTTCAAATAATCACAACTAAACACAGGGATGTTGGGAGGGGATAGGGGGTTGGTGAAAACTGACATTTTGAAGAGCACTGGAGCCTCAAATGCAGGACAACAGGTAAAGTCTGACTAATGTAACACTTCGAATAAAGTCTGGCGATAATGCAACACTCGGATGCCAACCGCGATAAAACAGCAACAACAACAACAACACTCAAACATCAAAGTACAGAATAAACTAATGACGAGCCAACACTGTTACAACATAAATAGAATCCCATCGACCTTAAAGTCGACTTGGCGTAATATAAAAACCTTTAATTGTAAAAAATAAATTATAAAAGGCTATTTAAATAATAGATATTTAACAACAACAAAAATGGGGGGACACAGTTTGAGACCGGTGGGGAAAAGCAAGTAGAAGTAGCGACCCGTCCAGACCATGTATAACACACGCACAATAGCTCTATTTTAAGAGTAACAAATCCCAAAATAAAAACGAACATTCCCGGTTTAAGCTTTAACACATTTGGTGACGCCACGTGATAATTTCCTGCCTGATCTTTCCTGTTTGTCGGCGGTGCGTTGCGCCTCCTGCCTTCTGTTGTAAAGAGGTGAACGCGCAAGAGTTTGACTTTTCGTGCTCAGGCAGTAGTTTCGGTGGCAGCGGGTTGTTGTTTCGCGGCGGGGGAACGAGACCATTTTCACGGCGGCCAACATGTTGAATATGTGGAAGGTCCGGGAGCTGGTTGACAAAGCGTAAGTAAATTTAAAGCCGTCGTCGTCGTGCTGTTTTTTTTTTGGGCCAAAAAGTTGCAAGTGGCGCGGCCGCTGCTGTACCTGTTTGAAAGAGACACGTACCCAAAACTTTGACGTCACACGCTGTACAAGTTTGCTAGCTTGTGTGTGCGACTTTACTGGGCAAAACAAAGACGAGTTAGCCTCAGAATGCGCTTAAACGACCCGCAAGACGTCGTTTCACAGCCCGGGGTGGTTGTTCCGGGTGTTGTTACGTGAATGTTGAGCCCGTTTGTCCCGAGTGTGTACGCAAACCCACTTAGCTAACAGGCTAATTAGCCGTTAGCTGCGAGTTAGCTGGCTGTCTGTATGGGGTTGGGCTAGCCCGGCTAAGCTAGTTTGACAGCTCATAAGTCTTGCGAATATGACAATGTTTTGGTTGTGTGATTAAAACATGTAGTTGAAGTGTTCTCGGTGTGAAGAGAGACGATACAGAAGGTCAATGAAGTCAGGGCCAGGCTTTTGAGAAGCATTTACAAACTTGTTATGACCTCTATGTGTGAGAATTGGAAGAGAAACCTGGGAAGACGGTGCCGTTCAAAGAGTTTACCAAAACTTCAGCTTTTTTTTTAATATAGTCTCCCATTGGACTTAAATACATAGTTTGGTTTCAGTGTCTAATAAGTTGTGTAAACCTTGAAATAAGTCAGGTTGAAACTATGTCATGTCGCTTGACTCAATAACACTAAAACAGGACGGTCCGGGGAAAAATAAAACGGTTCTAGACAAGTACAATATTGTTTAAAAACCTGAGCTGCAAGAAATTGATCATAGACTGACACTGTAGTTCTTAGTTTGTGTATATATATTAGTCATAGAAGTTACCTGTCCAACATTTTACAGCTCAAATCTAGTAAAAAATGACAAAATATCCTCAGAAATGCTATAAAAATGTGTGTACAATAGTTAGAGTTCCAAAAAACACTGTTCCAGGTATTATTTACTGAATGATATGTCCACCGAGTAATTCATGTGACAGGCCCACACAAATCAATCACAATTTAACAATTCAAGTCAGTATTTTGTTATAAAGTATGATATTCCAAAGATAATAATATTCAAAAATCAATTGATGACACTTGCTCTGGTTTAACTTTGCTTATCTTGCACTATCAAAGGAAGTGCAGTAATTCCGGTAATATTACGCAAAGTGTTGATGACTAATAATTTGTATTATTATTATCATAAACAAGTTCAACACAAAGATGGCGCCCCTGAATACATTTACTTTTGTCCGTGTGACAGTTTTAAAATAACACAAAAATCCATGCTAATAACACCGTCATTGAATGCACACTATGTAATGATTTGGTCTGGCTCCACGGAGATGTTATTGCATTGACTGGATAATGTGCAACATTCCGGGAAAAGCAATAACGGCTCCATAAAGACAAGCAGGTGACATACCCCAAACTAGAAACATTACATAGGACACCTTTCAGATTTCTCACATTGTTTACCCCAGACTAATAAAACGCTGCAGTTAGATTGTCCTTGTTTAGCAGCTACTACCTGTAAGACTACACCTTGCAGCTTGTGTTTCTATTGTGTGTCTTTACTCTGGTTTACTTCAGCCATGTCTTGTTCTGTCATGCTGTTGTTTTCCCTCTTCAAAAGCTTTAATAGCAACTTGTACTGGACAATGGGCTGTTTTAAGTTCATCCAAGCATGCATTCTTCTGGCCCAAAACAGCAGTCTCCCTGGAGTGTGACCTCTGAAACATCCAGTGCTTTCATAAGAAAAACAACACGCTGTGATTGCCGTGGGTGCAGTTCAAATAAAACGACTTTCTTCTTTAACTATTTTCGTAACAAGATCTGTCATTGAAACAAATTTGCTACTTGTTCTAGAAAAGGATCTTTGAAAAAATATAGCTCTACTTTAGTAACTAATGGCGTGTTGTAATGCAACTTTTCTTGTTTGATGATTAAGCTTATTTTTTACCCGGGCAGAAGAATACTCTAGAGATTAAGGAGTTGTAAGTGCATAAAAATAGTAAGTGCATCTTAAATGTATTATATTTTACCAGAATTGTCGCCAATATGTGCCTATTGATTATTCATTAAGCAGTCAAAGTGAGTGAAGGGTGTGATGATATGTCTGTGCAACCAGCATTGCAACTTCCTTTTATCCGCCTCATATCTGGGACATACACTGCCACCGCAGAGAGGAGATAAGATGCTCTGTTCACGCAATAATATCTTCGTCTGCAGTGTTATTTTCAAAATTAAGGGTGTTGTAACTAACTGCTTTGAGATGATCACGTTGAAAGATTGTCTTTCTAAATACGGACTTATACAATAATACATTAGTGGATTTAACTGTTTTACAGGTTTTAAATAAATGATAACGTTTTGATTCGCCAATTCAAACGATTGTTTTGATTAATCAAACGCTGGCAAATTTAAATATACATTAATCTCAATTTATTTCCTCATTGATCAAACAAGATTTGTTATTCAAATCTCTTCCTACTAAGTCTGAACTCTAAATTACATGCTTTTACTGACAGTGGATTGGCTGTGGACCTCGAAGAAAAGAAGAAAAAAGCATTCATATTAGAAAATAATCTTTGAGTTCAATTAAAGTTCTATTTAGTGTGCAGCCCTAGGTTCAAGTTAAAATGAAAAAATCTCAAATTTGACTTTTGTTGTAAATATTTCTGTCAAAAATAAGTCCTTTTTGAAAAACATTTTGTGTCAGCCAAACCTCGATACTACAACATATCTTTGCAACCACAAATAGGGTGTTTTCTCCTGCAGCAAATTGCAGCTCTCACAGACTTGTGCTGCTGATGTGGCATTCTCAGACGGGACGATGGCTCTTCAGCTATACAATTGTTTAAGACTTTGTGTGGTTATAGTATTACAGCTGCTTGGATTTCACACATCCCACCTTCACATGTAAACCTGTATAGCAAGTTAATGCAGGTCCTCAATAGCAATTCAGGGCTAAATGAGGCATGACTAACACAATCAAACAGTTGTGGGTTCTGCTTGCAACACATTGATTGTTTTACATGATACTTAACTTGGCTCTGTTTCTATATCTACTGTGGCAAAGTTATACATTCTCGTTAAAGAGACATTTTCCGTGATTTTGTTAGAACTCAAAGTAAATTCCTTTCACTTCATTCAATATTGTCTGAACAAAAGTAAACATTAGTGCATAAATACAGTCACATTCACTTTTCATTCAGAAAGTTTCATTTCTTAAATTTCATTGATTACTTAAGGAATGGTTATATATTAGAATGGTGTCCACAGATAGTATGGGAAGGAGTATGTGTAGTCTTAAACACCCCACATACGCAGTGGTAAATGTAAAGTCCAATTTTAGATGTATCTAGGCCTGAAAATCAAATCAAGTCCTGGTGTCGGGCAGTAATCCTAAATCTTTGTTAATTGCAACAATGTGACGTCAAAGTGTGTATAAACTGTGCAGAATGAGCAGAATCATAGCATGTTTAGTCCCATCACACTTTGAACAGGTGAAAGTACACAAAGCGCTGCCTTTTGTCATAATGGCCACTGTTTGCTCAAAATGACGTGAATGGACCAGAGAGGGGCGTGGCGGTCATAAGAGTGCCTATAAATCATTTCGCAAGAGAAGGTTCTGTCAGCATTGGTACTTATAAATACTAAATTAATCCATTATTTATGCATTTGCCCTGTTTTTGTCCCTTTGCAGAACCAACATGGTGATGAACTACACTGAAATCGAGTCGAAAGTCAGAGAAGCAACCAACGACGACCCCTGGGGACCCTCGGGGCAGCTCATGACTGAAATCTCACGGTAAGAATCACAGAGAGAGACAAAGGTCCTGCTGAGGCTGCAAGGTCGTCTAAATATTCAACATCTAGTGCAGTTATTCAGTTGTTAAACATGTGATAAATATTTGATTGGATCCTTTGCTTTGTATGAAAGAAACTGAATGTTACTGAAAGTTATTGAATGTCACAAAACCTCAAAAATGTTTTACCCACTGCTGGTTCTACGCCTGGAGGTTTGTGTCCCTGGAGGTTTGGGCCTTTGTTGTGAAAAAGGTTCAATATAATATTAATCTTTGAAGATCAGAAGGCGATTGTTAAGGAGGTAGTTATTATTGGTAATTTAATTTAGGCTTTAAATTTGAAGGGACAATGTACATTAAGGTAATAAAACATTGTATTAACATATCTGCATGTATTGTCATTTATTAACATCATTCTTAAATGTTCTATCATTTCAGAGCAACCTTTATGTATGAGCATTACCAGGAGGTGATGGGCATGTTGTGGACGAGAATGTTGAAGGAAAACAGGAAGAATTGGAGAAGAGTCTACAAGGTTTGTACCAAAGCTTTACATAAGGTGTTAAAAAGATCACAATGGTTAGACGATCATTTACCATTACTATTGTTTCCCCCCAGTCCTTGTTGCTGCTCTCACATCTGATCAGAAACGGGTCTGAGAGGGTCGTGACCAGCTCCAGAGAACATTTGTTTGATCTGAGGTCTCTAGAAAGCTACCATTTTGTAGGTAAGACTGTCTCACAACTCTTTCATGCCCCTTTACATGTTCATTGTTGTAAAAACAACCTCGAGTGTCAAGCAAGGCACCTAATAATAAACTAAATCCATTCTTCTTGTTGTAAACAAGGAAATATGTACATAAACATGTAATAAACTTCTGTATCCTGATTTGATTAATTACAGAATCCTCCTGAATATAAACAAATTTACAAAGAAAAAAAAATGGATATATACAGGCCGCACCTGTCTATTAGCCGCAGGTGTCCACGATATAACATGATATTTCCACAGAAAGATGGTACACAGTACTGATAAGATAAGATAAGATAATCCTTTATTGTCCCACATGGGGAAATTTCATTGGTGCAACGCAGGTAGATACAGAGGTAGATACAGAAGAACAGATCACTTATAGGAAGTCTGATAAACACTTTCAGTAGAAGATCTCCTATAAATAAATAAAAACTCCCATAGACAAATAAATACATAAATACCATTGCATGTGATCCCGACAGTAATTGCACATGAATATGTGTCACGACAGCACATAGATTGCACATGAATTTCACAGTAATTGCACATGAATTTCACAGTAATTGCACATACGACAGAATTGCACATCAGTATTAGGTTAGGTCAGTATTGCGACGGGATAACGTGACGATCTCCGGGTAAGACGACTGTTCTCCGCAGTTTCATGAGTTCCTCCTTTGTGTAAACGCGGTACGGCGCCGGCCGGGGGGCGGGGCCGGAGCCGGGGGGCGGGGCCGGAGCCGGGGGACTCAGAGCCAAGACACATCGCAACGACACGACGAAAACACTCAATCCAGCCGAATAAAGTCAAAACAAGTTAATTTAAAGCGATTCCAGTGCGTGTCCCGATCGTTCGTCAAGTTCCTCTTTCATATAAACGTGTATATAAACGTGTACCGACGACACGCCGTACTTTAGCGCGGCCGGAGGGGCTGGTGGGCTCGCTCGGAGCTAGCTCACGTCACAACAACACAACGAACGCAACGAAAAACGCTCAAATCCAGCCGAAAAAAGTCAAAAACAGTTGAATTAAAAAACTATTCCAGCGCGTGTCCCTATCGTACAGTAAAATAGAAAAAATATACTAACTATATTTACAAAATATAGGAGATAAAGCACAATAAGTGTGAGAAAGAAGAGAGAGCGTTTACACCGGGCTGCCAGCTGTACCAGCGCCTTATGACGTAAATTATAATATTATATGATGTGGGTTGGAGCAGGCCAAGAAATTCTCATTTCATTGTAGGGCGGGTTTTAAAATGCGGACCTCCATACCGCAAGTCCATATTGCAAAAAAAAGAAAAACATACGTTGACTTGTCGGTGTAATCCCTCATTCGTCCAGGCGTGTTCCATAGTAGAAAAAGCTTCAGTTGTAGTCATCTGGACTCAGTTTGAAAAATAGACGTTTCGACTCTCATCCAAGAGTCATTGTCAAAAAAGGGAAACTGAACAGAGAAGGAAGGGTGTTTCTATCCCTTATGTGTCTGGCCTGTCGGAAAAACTGCAGAGAATCTTTAGACAACACGAAGTCCCTGTTTATTTTAAACCAGGAAACACTTTAAGACAAAAACTGGTTCACCCTAAGGACAAGTTGCCGACTCAAAAACAGAGCAATGTAGTTTATTCGATCCAATGCAGTGAAGAAAGCTGTAAAGAACGGTACATAGGTGAGACAAAACAGCCTCTACACAAGAGGCTTTATCAGCACAGAAGAAATACAAGTTCAGGACCTCAGAGTGCCGTGCATCTCCATCTTGAAGCCTCTTATCACTCGTTTGAAGACGGTGAGGTGAAGGTTTTAAGCAGGGAGAAAAGATGGTTTGAAAGAGGAGTCAAGGAAGCTATTTTTGTTAAAAAAGAAATACCTTCTTTAAACAGAAATGGAGGGCTAAGGTTTAATCTTCCTGTTATTTATAATGGGTTACTGAACCCCTGGAAAGGTAAAGGACCAGGACCAGGACATTTAGATGCTAATCAGGTACTCAGGGTGGTTGAGCCAGGGTCTCACAAAGACAAAGAGGATTCTAATAGCCCATTAAGATTCTGAATAGGCTAGCTCGGTAGATACAAGGGGGGAGTTTCTGTTGAAACAAACAACTCTTTTTACTTCAGGAAGGCTCCACCCAATGGGCGGGTCTTACCACAGAACAGTATTAATATCGGAGTTCTCGATCTAAATTCTTTTATTGACAATGACTCTTGGATGAGAGTCGAAACGTCTATTTTTCAAACTGAGTCCAGATGACTACAACTGAAGCTTTTTCTACTAATACGTTGACTTGTGGCGTCACCTGCTTTTCTCCATGGAGATTTATTTATATTCAGAATTTAGTGGACAAGAAAGTTTAGGACCTGCTAACTTACACAGTGCACATAAACTATTAAAAAAGGTTGTTGTTGAATGAATAGTAAATAATCACATTATTAAATGAAATGTTATTTTCTGTTTTGTAGATGAAAATGGGAAGGATCAAGGGACCAATGTGCGTCACAAGGTGAAGGAGTTGGTGGACTTCATTCAGGACGATGAACGACTAAGAGAAGAAAGGAAAAAGGCCAAGAAGAATCGAGACAAATACGTGGGAGTATCATCAGACAGCACGGGCTACAAAAACTACTGTACGTACTCAAACGCAACAGTGACTAAATCAACATTTTCTGAGCCATTAAATCACTTCAGTTTGGTTTTCACTTTTCAGCTGGGGACAGGTACTCCGGTGATTCCAGTGACAGAAAAGGCAAATGGGACGACGACTTTGACAGCAATAAATCACAGTTTCCTTTTAGCGACAAAATTGGTGAGATCAGTGACAAAATCGGCAGCACCATCAACGACACCATCAACACATTCAGGAAGAAGGAGGAGCGAGACGACTCGCCGGACCGATTTAGGTAATCAGTCAATTTAAAATGTTTGGGAAAGGACTGCACAATTCATGAGGAAAGCATCATCATTGCAATATTAGCCGAGGCAATGTAGAACAGAAATATCACACGTTTCCAGTTCAAAAAGTTCAGTTTTGGTCATCATAATCTTTTGTAATTTTGTCCATAATTTAGAATGTTTTTGTTCTAAATTTTGATCTTAACAAAGGCTTTAATCATTTTAGTTTAACATTTTTAACTAAATGGTATTTTAAATGTTGGCAAGTATATTGTATATTAATATTACTAAAAAACTGCTCTGTGTAGGGATGTCACAATATCACATTTTAATGTTAAGATTATTATGAGAAGAAAATTAGATATTATGATTATTCAAGTTTACTGGCACCATGAACAACATGAAATCCTTTTCTAATGCCTCATCATTATTTGCACGTGAGGTGATATCAAACACACTAAATTGACTGAAAGTAAAAGTAATGCTATTGTCCCATAAACAGACATATTGTATAGTTTGTACTATTTTGGCGTGAAGATTAAACAGAAAAGACTCATTGTTGCTGCCTACAATTTTCACAGTTGTGTAATTTATTAATGTTTACTATTCACATTGTGACCTGAAGTATCACAATTTTTGGATTTTTGAATCTTGATATCGCTCGCATTGTTAACAACTCCAGGAGCATTTACATAAGACATATGAATGAAGAAATATGAATAAATTAATACAAGAATCCCATGAATTTTCAAACATTTTTGTAACTGTCTAAATTACAGGTACAAGAATTTCCCACAAAAAGACAGGATATTCAGTAGTTGCAGCCTTTGTAATTTGATAATTACTCGAGATGGGATTTGATTTGTGACCTATTGTGCATCCGTCTCTGTTGTTCCGTCTTAGTTTTAAAGCTGATAGTTTTGTAAGATTTTTTCTGAATCATTTCCTTACAGCGACATGGACGAGGACAGGAGGAGAGCTCACAATGGCCAGTCGGCGAGAGAGTTTAAAGATGAAGAGGAAACCGTGACGACAAAAAGTGTTCACATCGTGCAGGCCACCGAAACAACAGCCACGCGAAAGAAGGGCGTCCCATCCAAAAAGGTGGACCTCGGCGCTGCTGCTAGCTACACGGGAGACAAGACCCCAGAGACCACGCCCAAACAGGTACGTTATATACATGGTCAGGAGTACTCTTTGTGTGTTTTATTATGTAGCGCTTGCTTCTCATCATTTTAATGCATTTGATCTCTGTAGAGCCAATCCACAGCAGCGCCGCAGCCCTCCAGCTCTGGTCTGGCAGATCTAATAATGGTGGACACGACACCAAGCCAGCCGGCGGCCACAGGTACGCGAGAAGAAGTCATTATTATTAGGGAAACGCCCAAAAAGTTGATCTTACATTGATGGTTTGTGTTCACGCTTAAAACGACACTCATTTAGATCAAGTCGATTTTAGTAACTGTCAAACTTGAAGGTGCACTATGTCACTCTTTCTGGAATGTCCCTCAGTGTGTCATTAAATCCAGCCCCATGAAGGCAAGACGGTGATGCCAGGCCAAGTTAAAGGTCAGATCTGTTGAGAGGCGAGCCTGCTCACAGTAAAACGTCATATTTTCTAATCAGGCAATCAGAAAACTTGTTTGTGATTAAATGCAAGTTTAATGCCATATTGTGGTACATTCCAGGAAAAGCGATATTTTCCCCATTTCAGACACAACGATGTATATATTAAATCAAAAACGATTACAAAAACATACTAAAAACTATTATAAAAACATACAAAAGACAAACGGCACAAGCAATTTCTCCATTGTCTCCAGACTTCAGGCGTAACCTGATACTGCTCTGCCACGGCGTTATTAAAACACTTAACAATTACAATGTGCGAGTCCTCAAGGCCCAACATAAACAATTAAATGTTTTCATATAGCATCGTCTGTTCTAAATCCTAACTCTCCAGAAAGGCCTTGTGTTTTCTCGTGCACTTGTCCTCTGATGCCTCGCCGCTGTGACCAGAGCAGTGGACTTTCACGTCAGTCCCAGTGATTTGAGCCTCAGATTCGGGGGACAGCAGTGGGAGGGATGATGTATTCGAGCTAAGTGCGCCAGATGTTTTGGAGCGGTCCCTGGCGAGCGGAGGGCCCGAGTACCGAGCAGATGTTTGGCGTCTTCGCTGCCCCTCCCTCCGCTGTTTCTCTGACACCGAAGGAATGCTAACTACGTCAAAATGACACCTGCCGGTTTACCCCTTTTTTTAAAGCTAACGCGCTAATGCTGGTTTTCCACTCGCAGACTTGATCGGCGGGTTCGCAGACTTCACCTCACCGGGCGCTTCTGCCGTCGCCAGTCCCCCCACAGGCACAGGTTAGTTCCACGGGCCCTCTTCCCTTTAGTTTGTGCATGTGTGTCTTGTGTCTAAGTAACTGCTAGAATATTTAAAAGGATGCTGGGAGGGAGCCCTGGCCATATGGAGCCTGCTACCTGCTCTGCATAACAAGAACAGACACATATCAGCTCCTGTTATGGATGACAAGGAGACGGGGACAGAGCAAGAAGTTGTTGGGGGTGAAGGAAGCTAAAAGAGATTGGAAAAAGGATGGACAGCAGGCTATGGGAGTATGAAATTTTAAAGTGTGGCACAGGTGTTCACGGAAAGGCCTGGATAAATCTAGACCGGTCCCCATGAAACGCCTGCTTCCGCTAAACTGCAGTGACAGGCTCTGTTTTGCATGCGGCGGTTTTTGTCGGAAATAATTCACGCGGTTCATAGTGCAAACAGCGAACAGAATGGACGACTCATAAACGTACGTTAAATTGTCCTTTTGTCTCTCCGCGGTGCAGTGGCGGCGGTCTCCGGCAGTAACGGGGACTTCGGAGAGTGGAACGCCTTCCCCGGGGGGCAGATGCCCACGGTGGTCCAGTCCGCGGACGCGGGCGGTACGGACTTGTTCGGGGCGGTGCTCTCTGCTCCGGCGCCGATGCCCGTCCCCGCCGCGCCTTCAACCGACCTGTTCGACCTCATGGGCCCGGCGCAGAGCCTCACCACGTCACAGAGTCTGAACTTCAGCATGACGCAGAGCATGACGTCCACCATGCTCCCGCAGTCGCTCTCTCAGGTTTGATTTACACCCACGTACACGAGAGCAAGTCATATCTGTTGATAATCACTGAATCGTTGCGGTCGGGGGGAAGAATGTTTGACTTATTGTGTTAATCGATACTCATCTCTATACAGGTCACAAAATATTCACAAGAAATACATTTGAAAAGCAAAAAACTATGCTCCACATGTAAATAGCGCTTTCTTTCTTTTTATCTGTCTGTTTATGTCACAATTTGTTAATTTGAGTGTTTGATTGTGTTAAGCTAGTAACACTTGTTGGATGATAATCGATCAGACAATGTGAAGGAAAGAGAATCAAGGGTTTCTGGGTTGTTCGATGTCAATAATCATGAATTGTGAACCCTTGCAACGAATTGATTTAAAATAATATCACCTAATTTAGATATTAAGTAATTACAGACTTGCCATGTGCCAATAGAAGAGGTTTTGACAAATCAGTTATAGTCCCAAAATTACAAAAGAAATGTGTAAAAAGTAGATTCTCTCGTTGTCAGGCGGCCTCGTTTTAGCTTAATCTGGGTCATATTTAATTAAAAAAATATATAATACTGACAGGCCTTTTGCAATCTAAACAATTAATCAATGAATTGAAAGAATAATTGCCAGACTAATAAATTACCAAAATAATTACACTTGACAATATAACGTTAATCAAAAAGTGAAACCTGTATTTCAGAAGCACAGTTTGTCACTTTAGCTTATCATAATCATTGTGATTTGGCTGAAGTCTTATGATACATGCCCGATGTGTAGTATTTACACAGTTCTACTTTATAATGGAGCTTTATTCAGATCTACAGTGACCTCAAATATTATTCTGCTATTACAATGTAGGTAAATATGAATGTTTTAATATATATATATATATGTGCAGTGTGGGTACAGGACAGACAGGAGAGCAGTGCGTTCCATCACACAGAGCTCCAGCAGACACTCCTCTTCCCCCTGAGACCTCCCTCGAACCACCCACCGCCCCGTCCCCGACACAGAGCACAGATTTAAGATACAAAACATAAAACCGCAGCACGAGCCTGTGCGTGTACCGGTGGATTTCTGTGCTAAAAGGTGGTTGACCTACTTAAACCTTACAGATAAGACGCCCACCGCCTCCTTTATACCTGAGACGATTTGTTTTAATGAGAATTTGTAGCAGCGGGTATCGGAGTCGGAAATGGGTCAGGTTTGATTAACAACAAAAACTCTCCTCTAATCATGTGTTTTTACCGCCGAACCCCAGTGTGTCTGATCTCGTGCACTTCCTCTTCCAGCCTTTCCAGACGGGGGGCCCGCTCTCGGCTCAGCCCATGCAGCCGACGGGACCTGCTCAGGGGGCGGCTCCCAAAGCGGCGCTGCCCTCCACCTGGACCGACAGCGCTGTGAACATCAGCCTGGACTTCCTCGGACACCAGGCGCCCAAAGCCGCACAGCCGAGTCTCAACACTCTCCAGCAAGGTGAGAAGCGACAACGCCAGCGCCCGTTTCTTTAACACGCGGCGAAGTCGCTCGGTGTTTGTTTTCTGGCTCCAGGTGATTAGTGCAGGTGTGTCCCTGGGAAAGACACGCCTCGCCCTCTGTCTGCGTGCACCGGTGTGTGAAGGAGTGAATGAACGGGCGTGTGACGGGTGTGTGAACGGGTGTGGTTCCTTGACCTAAAGTGGTTTGAGTGCACATTGGAGGTAGAAGTGCGGTACATAAACGGCCGTTTTGTTACTACGATGATCAAAAACGCTCTTTTTCAGAAAAATAGAAACTACATTCACACTATACCAACGGCTCCCAACATTTTTTTGGGATCACACTTTGAGTCCCCGCTTACAAATAATCTGATTTGAATTATATTTATGCCATTATATAGAACTAAATCGACTACAATTATTATTTATTTTTAATTCTCTTACTCTAACCTTACCTCTAACACTGCACTATACAACACACAATAATAGTTTCTTTAGAATTGCTATGTTTCTTATTATACTAGTCCTAGTATAAAGAAGGAAAGGTCCAGTTTTATCCTGCATTTGATTCTTTTTCCCAGTAACAACACTTCTCAGTCAGTATTAGTCTTGGTATTGATTAGTCCTTTTCTAATGAAAACATGACCCTTTCCCACTGTTGTGACTGTGTTTTCTCTCTTTAAGCTGACATTACTAGGATTAAGTTACTTGAAGATGCAAACCTGGAATAATGATCCACAATATGGCATAAAACTTAATCTGCCTTTCATATTTGCAATTACGTGTTTTGTTTGTATGTGGAAAAGATAAAATTGCATGCATTATTCTGCCCAGAAAAGAATGTGCGCCGTTTTAAAGATCCACAGATATCCACAGTAATTTGGCCCTGTGGCACCACCTGCTTGTCTCCATGGAGATACAAGTTTAATGTCATCTGTGGAAAGTTTAAGGCAATCTGATGCAACCAAACTTCTTTTATTTGTTTTAACAGAGTACATTTTATAAAGCATCCCACCTTACGAAAGAGTTCTCTAACTCCAGGCCTGTCACAGTAATAATTGAGGGATAGAACAGCATATTTTGGGGCTCAATATTTATTGTGTGTACTTTTTCTTCGCAATAGTGGGGAAATCATGATGTTTTTTGTAATACTTGCTCTATAGAGGGTTGAATAAGTAACATATATGACTCAATATAGATACTAACTTACATTCTGAAGTTTTATTTAATGCACTTTTTTAAATAATATTGCACATTTAAAAGGCTGGGTTAAAGGTCTAATGCAGTTCTGTGTTCTTTTCAGGAGTCCCGCCACAGATGAACATCCAGGGCTTTTCTGCCATGAGCCTGAGCCCAACAGCCGTCAGACCCGCCGCGGCTCCCATGATGCACCCGGGCGCTCAGATGGGGATGGGCATGGGCATGGCTCCCAACCCGGGCATGATGGGAATGGGCATGGGCATGAACATGGGCATGCCTCACTCGGGTATGACCGTGGGGATGCCCTCTGCTGCTATGGCGATGGGAGGAATGTCCGTGAACCCGGCGATGGTCCAACAACCCAAACAGCTCGACGCCTTCGCCGATTTCGCCAATTTCGGGAAATGATGGCGCCGAGTCGAGCGCAGTGACTTGTGAAGGATCGTTGCTCGTTTTATTTTTTTTTTCGTCTTCTCTCTCTCTCCGTCGCCATGGTGAAGAATTGTCATGAGCTACAAACAAAGAGTACTTGAATAATGTCGCCTTTTTTGATTTTGATTTTTTTTTTTTACCAACAACCTCCAATCCTGTTTTTTAATGCTGCATCTACAGTAACTGAATGTGCAAGTCGTTTGAACCAATGATTCTTCCGGCATTGACGCGCCGGGGCAACAGGGGGCGCCAGAGTGCGTGCGCGGCGTCCGTTCGACCCCAGAAGAAGGCGCCGCTGCGAGAACGTTTTAACCCCAATCGAGTCACGACCGTACACGTCGCTGTATAACCTCTATCCTTTCACAATAATGACATTATCCGGCGTTTTAACTTTTAACGAACCTTTTGGAAATTGCCTTTTGTTTGTGTCCTTGTTCTTCCTGAATTGTAAATAGAAGTTTAAAACCCAGATGAAATAATTTATGAATTTCCTGAAAAGCCAGTGACAATGTAAAGAGTTGCATCGTAAAGGCCGACAAATTGATTTGAGCCTTTACGCGGCGACGCCTTTTGCCTGTACATAGATCTACGCACTCCAAATACGGCCTATCCTTGTACCTATCCTATACAAATGTTTATAGCTATAACAAGTTAAGCTTTCTCCCTGACGGCCTTAATCTTTGAACTATATATTCATTTATATAAAACGAGATAATCAGTGAGAATGGTGCAGGGTTCGTGGGGTTTGGGGGGAAAAAACAGAGTGCCTGAAAGACTTTTTTTTTCTTTTTTTCTCTTGCAAAACTTTGCGATTGTGCAATGTACAAACAAGACAAGCGTTTGTATTCGAGCTGAAGCCATGTGTCCAGTTTTCTACAGATAATGCCTTTTTCATTCAGGTAAACAAAAAAACACCCGTCATCGTTTTGCCATTCAATCAACAGGAAATGTACAGGAAGCGTCTCGCCCGTCGGTGCCCAAAGTGCAACCGTGTAGAAAGATACTACCTGCTCACTGCTCACCAAATGACACGGGACTGTTTTTGAACTTCATGTGTTCGACTTTAGGTGCAAAATCTCACAATGATCCAAAATGTTTATTGCAGCGTCGACGCAAAGTATGGTAGAAGTGCAACCCAAAAAAAGGCAGGTGAATCCTTGCGTTTGGGAGTAACTCGTAGTTCAAATAACCAAAGGGGCAGGAGTAGTGGAGTCATAGAAAGTACTAGACCCACAAGCTGCGACTACTGTGCCTTTCACCCAGTTATTCTCAGTAAAGAGCTACGATTTCTCGCTTTAAAGAACGTGGATTTATTTACTCTTTTTTTTTTTTTGGGCTTCACTGCTGTTTGACGTGACTAAACACGATGTCGCCGTTCGGACCAAGTGCCTGACTCGACCCTTTTAATGTTTAACGTGTGGCCTTTTGTTTGTTTGAGAAATGATTCACTCCGACAGTGAAGCGTCAGTAACACGCAATAGCCTATCATTATAGTCTAATCATTTTAATGACCAAAATCTGTTTATTTTTTAATATTTAGCTTATTTTTCTGTGTATTTGATTGTTGAGCTGGGATTGTTACTGAAACACTAGAGTATATGCAAATGTTTAGACATGCAAATCCTTCCAGAGAATTACTTTTTTTTTTTTTTGCATTTTGTATCCATTTTTGATTTGATTTCCAACCAGATTTATTTACAACATTAAACAGTTGATTGAAATTTGTTAATGGCCTGTGTTATTTGCCGTGCTATATGTCATTAGTCCCATTTAAAAGAGCTTCGAGCAGCAAATTTGGAGCGATCGACTTTGAAATTACATTAAGTTGTGATTAAAGCGTTGAACTTTTTTTTTTTTTTTTTTTCTGTCCGGAATTTCAAGGCAAAAAAACAACATGACAAACTTTTGAATCAAGAAGAAAAACTATTTGGGCTAAAACTATATATGTTTTAACTGCACTGCAAATAATTATTTTAGTCAAATTTGCAATAATTGTGTAGATTTTTCGACTAGTTTAACATTTGTATTGATACATTTTACTCCAAGAAATGGTTGAAATCTGACTAAATGCTTAAATGGATAATATTTAGTGTCATTTAACTATACTTTTTTTTTTCAATTCCCTTTTTGAAATGTTTATTAAATAATGTTGCCGTCTTTGTTATAAAATATCTGTTTGTCTGCATTTTAGAATATGTAAAGTCCAGATAACGTTTTCAACTGTCAAAATACAACTATGATTATTGTAGTAGTCGACTAGTTAATACAATTATTATTTTTGTTTAATCGTTGCAATCCTTTAAACTTCCTCCTTTATTTTACTATAGGAAGTCAGTAGCTGGTTTGTCAGTTATTGGACCGGTGTTAGTCATTTGTATTTGCATTTTATTTTCTGGACTCCATTTAATGCTAGACTCCCTTTACATATGTTACTTTCAATTGCTAAAAAAATATTATCAAATCCACATCAATCTACTTTGTTTTCCATCTGATAGTAAGAAAAAGTACAGTTCGTTTTGCTAGAACTGGACCAAAGACTGCGTTTATGTTCCACCTGCTCTGAAACAGTTTGGATTTTACAGTTTAATAATTGATCTGGAAACATTAAAACCGTATTTAAATCTCGCTAATATGAATTTAAGTGCCTAAATGACCTGGTTACGCCGCAGTATATATAGACAAGACAAAGACACATAGAACAGAGCGCTTTGGTGTGACTTCCGTGCCCTCCTCGTGCTCCATCAAAGCTCGTTGGAAACAAATACAAGTAAAACATGGCTCGCGTTAAATAATTGACCCCATTTTCACTCTCTGGAGATCGAGACTGATAAATGGGATACACTAATAATATTCTGAAACATGTGAAAAGTATAGTTTCAACACAGCTCAGCTACTTTGTCCCATTTATGCTTTATTAATGTATGGAATATACTGTATAGGAAGAAGGTCAGACCAACTTATACTCAGAGATTTAAAGATTCAAACGTTTTGAATTTAAAGACTTTAAAAAATTATATATTTTTTTAATTTAACCAATTTATTTAAGGTGATTCTTTAAACTTTACATTTTCTCTCAATAATAAGTAGTACTAAGGTCTATAGCAGTGATGCGTGTTTTAAACAATAGCCAAAAGTGTACTAGTGTTATGATTTTTGTGAGAAAAAAACTTTATATCACAATTTAATGATTACAGAGACTGTGACCAGACAGTGAAATATTGAATTTTCTTTCATTCCCGTGGTCTAACATGTTCCTCCAGTTTGTGACCTGCTTTACGGATCTTAACTTTCTGAAAGACAAAATAGAAAAGACACACACAAAAAAGCATTTACATTTAGTTATTTATGTCTATTTTTGGGCTATATATTGAACATAAAATACTTGATTTTGCTTCCAAAACTGTCAAGATAATGTTTTGGGGGTTCTTACGATTATATTGTAATAATAATCATGATTATCGATCAAATAATCAATCGATAATCAACCAAATAATCTCAACATCCCTTAACTGTAAAACTGTTATTTCTATAAACAATATTTGTCTTGCTGCTGTGGCCGATAACCGATTTCTTCTATACTGATTTTCACTCGTCCATTCAAAAAGACACAAACTGGGAATGACACAAAATGACCAAATATGTCAATGTTCAATATCGATATTACAGAGAACTGATTCCATCTCTAATAAAACGAAGAGTAAAACCATTGATCCAAATGTACTTCGCAAGCTTTACACCTCAATCACTTATATTTGCACTATATTTATTTTATTATCGCTCTTTTCAGTTGCTACAAAGACAATTTCTGAGTCTACCTCCATTAAGTTTTAGACAAGTTTCATAGAAGATTTCAAAAGTAGCAATTCTCCATCGCTCCTTCCATTCGAACAGAAAAACGCAACATCTTTACAACTTCTCGGAGAGGCAGAGATGCAGTAAATTGTGCTTTTATGGGTAATGCGCCCATTAAAGTGTAAAGGCAATCCGAGACGTCAAGACAAATGACAGCTTTTGAGTGCCATCTGCAATCTCGAGCTTCCAAACTCAATTATTCATAATGCATTTAAGAAGCCCGCTGAGACTGCGCTGTCATCCCTGTTCAAACTAACAGAGAGACAAAACATGGAGGGACAGGCTCCGCGAGACGACAATGGGGGGCCCCCCGCGGGTTTGTGCTGCCACCTGCTGGACAATAAACAGCACGACACAAACACACGAGGTGAAGCTGTGCGTGTTGTGTGGAGTGTCAAAGCAAATCCCAGCGCGAGACAGCTCAAAGAAAACAAGACAAGAAATTAGTCAAATTGGTCCAGAGCTGCTTTTATTTCGCGGAATCAAATGATTACTCAGAGTGACAGAAATAAAAATTTATCAATATGATAAATTAGTCTCTATTTGATTCTCAAGAACAGAGAAATTATAACACGCAAAGATATTCCATGTTTTTTCCATTCCATTGAAAAATCCTCAACTAAAAAAAAAAAAACAAGTACACTACAAAAAATCTATGCATGCAATGGATTTTTTGCCTAAACTGTGTCCAATGATGTTTGCTATGGTACAATAAAGTTACCCAATAGTGAGTATCCGGCCTAACTGAGTGTCTGTGGGCTGACGAGCACGACGTTCTCACCGCGGATGAAGAGCTGGTTGATGTGCCGCGTGTGCACTTTGCCGTATTTCTGGGGTACTTTCTCTTTGGAGTCTGCAGGGCTTTTTCCTTTGCTGGTTGTAGACTGTGGCTCAGTGTCTTTCACTTGGATTTTTCCAGTTCTTGTCGCTTCTTCGGCGTCAAAGTTTTCCTGTAGTTTTAACTTCTCAAACAACTGTGAAAAGATTCAGGTATTCTTTATGATAATTATACAAAACCAATTCTACCTAATAAACAAGAGGGAGGCACAATAGTGATAATATTTAAATCATTGTATTTTAAAATTAAAGAGCAAGTATCCAATATATTTGTATGAAAATGAAAATGACTGACGGTAAAAGTCACTCTGAGCTCAGACTCGTGAAAAGTTGGAATAATATCTGGATGATGTGACCTTTTATAATATCTGTTAAACTTATTTGAGATAAATGTTTTCTATATCTATATATAGATATATTACACATATGTAAGTACTTTTTACAAATGTTTGTGAGAACTCTGGAGCGGCCAGTGTGCTCTAGATTTAGTTCAGTTTTCTCCACTTTTGGGTCGTCGTGTTGACATACACTGCTCCTCTTTCTCTCCAAACGCTGCATCATGAGCCACATGAGACGTGATCTGCTCTCCCCGCACAGAGGCTTCACCTACCGTGCAGAGGCAAAGCGGGGTTTGAGACAATTCCAATCACTTCTACTCATGTTTAGGTCGTCCCGAGGTCGGCCACTTTCACACTCGGCCCGCTCCAGAATGCCGGAGAATCTGCTCCGAAAACTTCTTTACATCTCATAACAGGTGGCAGTGTGAAAACTACCTTAATCTGTATTTCTAGTATTCACACCCACATGCTCAGGGACTGCTGGTGAAAATGATCATTCATGCTATAACCTAACGTCAGCATCTTTCTGTCTTGGTTAATGTTTTTGTTGTGCACTGTCCCTGTACAAATAAAAGCACACTTTAATACCACTGCTATAAATAAAGAACATACCCTCGTAACAGTGAGCGCTTTCTCGTGGTAGAGAGCTTGTCCAAGAAGAGGCTCTCTGTACGTCTCGTCAACATCCACCATCGCCTGAAAAATAACAAGCATTTAAAGGACATGGAAATGTTTACACTTTAATGCACTTAACATTTGTGTTGAGCTCAACAGTCGCGCCGACTTTGAAGTCCGCTGAGGCTCCATGTCTTATTATATTGTCTTATCTTATTATATTAAAGAGTTTAACAATGGAGTGTTAAATAATATTCATAACAGTGGTCCAATAAAAAAAAAAAAAACATTTAAAATACAGCTCAATGTGTTTCAGACTCTGTGGTTTCTTACGTTTCTGAAATCCATTATAAATCAAATGATGTGTCTGTCATGCTCAATAGCAAGCTTTCAAACATTTAATACACATACTGTTCAGAACTGTATGAGAAAAATCAATGGGAAATGTGAACCTTGTGGTGGGCGGTCAACGTTGAAGAGTAAAATAAGCTCACCATATTCCAAAACCTGTCGAAAGCCACGATGAAACCGGAGCAGACGCCTCGAAGCCCCTTGAAGGTTCTGATGTGAACTCTGACCCTTATTCGCTCCTGAATAAACCTGTAGAGTTCACCCAGAGGACCACCCTGACACACTGTGGAAATAAACACAGAAATAAACAAAAACAACTCAAAACTAAAGGCTGGCAGCAAGAAATATATATATAGAAACTTTTCTAGTGGAAGGACCACCAACCGCTTGTCTTCATGGATATCATCGGTCCATCATCGTCATCATCACTATTGTCAATAAACATTCTCTCATATTTCATTGTTGTGGCGCGGTCCTTGCTAGTTAAGAGGCCAATTCTATAAGTTAATAAGACTCCAAACTTCTCTAAAGTTAAGTTCAAATCAAATCAATTTATTTTTGTTGTACTTTAGAGAAGTTTTGAGTCTTATTTCACACACTGTACGCACTCAGCCCTCCACTAACGATTGGTGAATAAACTGGTGGACTGAACATGCTCAGAGGAGGTTAACTTGCCAACTTAGCAACACTTTTTGAAAACATTGTACTTTTCCGACTAGTTTTCTGACACCACACTTACATATTATACAATTTAATATGAAGCAACAATACTCTTTCTTGGGTTAAAGTCACGGTTACTTCTCACTGTGAGTAAGTCTATAGTGACTAAAGCTTTATGCTGACAATTGACATGATTTGAACGTATATGTATGCTTCTCAACAATATAACAATATGATAATCGATGTACCTGTATCATTTATTTTTTTCATGACACTAAATGACAATTTGGAAATGAATATTAAAGTAATGTTTGTGTCCAGAATTTTAAATATTTAATGTTCTGTCTGTCTGATTAAACCATAAACCAAAGAAATTTCCCCATGTGTGGACAATAAAGGAATATCTTCTCTTAAATCATGTTTTCACTCTTACTCGAGTAATATTTGGGGTCACGACTTTTGACTACAAGTCGCGTTACTCTTACTTGTGGCTACTCTACCCATCCCTGTAAACTTTGAAAACTACTAGAACATTGGTGCACCCACATGGCATCCTGGTGAGCACGTTCTTGACAGGTTTGCTCTTCCTCCGCCGCTGTGTCCCGCTGCTCTCGCCCTGCTCACTCTCGGTCACAGGGTTGTTCACCATCAGCTTCTTCAGCCTCTCGATCCTCTCCTGGTCCACGACTCCTTTCATGGCCTTTCTCCGCCGTTTCTCCACATTTTCGGGCTTGGCTCCCCTGCCCCTGCTGCCCTTCAAGGCGCTCTCGTACGCGGCCACGTTGTTGAGGCATTTGGCGCTCGGGAAAGGGAGCTTCACGGTGGGCGAATACAGGGCCAAAAGTGGGTTAAACCTCTCCGAGCACACGTCGGTTTCATCCCCGACGTTGCTTTCACTTTCTGCGTCTTGGGGGTCCAATCCGGGGGTTGTTTTGGGCTCTTTAGTATCGTGCGTTCTCTCCTTTCTTTCACTCTCCTCCATTTGTGATGCTAACCCATGTGCTAACCGGGAAAGTAAAACATCCGGGGTTGGCATGTCTTCAATTTGAGTCTTCACTCGGTTCAATTTCTACAGAACTAAAAAACACACAAAACAAATAACAAAGTATTTTTGTTCCGTTTGTGTGCTCTTATTTTGCCACTTAAACCTGACACGGAAATTGTGTTACCCCATTATTTAATTAATCCCTTTAAAAACACAGAAAATAAACGTTGTATTTACTTCATAAACGATCTTTGAGTGCATGCTATTTCTATTTTTTCTGCAAGATGGCGACAAATCCCTATTGTGTTTCCGTCAAGTGAAAATTAAGCTGGTTCCATGGGAGATATCTCGTGTATACAACTCATACATTATGCCTTTAACACATATTAAAGGATTATACATATTTTGCCATGCTGAATATGTTCTCCAACTATTATAACAAATTTAATAGATACACCAGAACCTTTGTTCGTTGCCCTTGTTGGTTGGGGAGTCATTTGGCGACGGACTGTATACAAACCAACGTGTGTACAACAATTCACACGCTTGTGGAAGGTTAATTTGCTTGTTTAACCTTGAAAAGTATGAGCCAGTAAATTTAACTCGTGTTTTGGGACACAAACTTTTAATAATTGTTTGAAAAATTGCTTCTGAAAGTGCCTACACCAAGCATGACCATCTAAATGTAAGTCTGTCTTTTCTAAATCCTTGAAATGTATCGCCAACATAAGAAAACAAAGACAAGATTTTGGCATGCTGTAAACATATCTTAAATGGATTATAGTATTGTAATCCGTCCCTATTTTCATTTGTGTTTATTGTTATGTGTATTTATGTGTGAATTTGAAAGTAGGCTTGTTCGTCAATAAAACAAATAATAAATCAAATTAAATCTGTCTAGTCTAGACGTTGTTCTTCTAGATTTTCTAACAGCAAAAAAAAACATATATTTTGTCTTTCAGGTGGACAGTCATTGGAACCAGCAGATTCTGTAAAGCTTTCAGATCTAGTCTCAGCAAACCTTTAGCAAGCTTATCCATCTCTTCCACTGTTATGGCCAAAAGCAAGTTTGAATATGTGCGCAACTTTGAAACAGATGACACCTGCCTCAGAAACTGCTACATTGTGGTTAGACTTGATGGTCGCAACTTCCACAAGTAAAAGTCTATCCATCCTAACCTAATGTGGTCAGTCATTCAATGTTTAATGCTGTAAATCTGCCTTTTGACAGATTTTCAGAGCAGCACAAATTCACAAAACCCAATGACAACAGGGCGCTCGGCCTGATGACAAGAAGTGCTCGCTCTGTGATGGAGGAGCTTGATGATATCGTCATCGCTTATGGCCAGAGTGATGAGTTCAGTTTTGTTTTTAAGAAGACCACGACTTGGTTCAAGAGAAGAGCCAGGTAATAATGTTCATAAATATTATATTAAATTATTATATATTTTTTTTTTTCACACGCATTGTGATCAGATTTGCAATTTATGTTTAAATTGGTGGAGTTAACAATTTTAACCTGTCCAGGGGCATTGCATGACATTTGAGGGAGGACAAATTCAAGTGCTAAATATTACCAGAATAACATGTATTCAGAACATTTTGTATAGGTCTAAACTACAAGGTTAGAAGGTTTTATCCATAATTATACCATATATTGTATTATTTGCAGAGGACATCATGTGACTTATGATTGGATTTGTTGATATATCTTGTAATCCTCTAATTGTTGCTTTTTGACTCATTTCTCCCATGTTCTTTCAGTAAATTCATGACCCATGTTGCCTCCCAGTTCTCGTCCTCGTATGTGTTTTATTGGAAAGAGTTTTTTGGGGAACAGCCGCTGTTGTATCCACCGAGCTTTGACGGACGTGTTGTCTTGTATCCCTGTAATCGCAACCTCAGAGACTATCTGAGCTGGAGGCAGGCTGATTGTAAGTATACTGAAGTGTACTTTACGCCTGAATATATATATATTATCGGAAAACACTGGAGCTCATGAGTTGTGTATTGTCCAACAGGTCACATAAATAATTTGTACAACACAGTCTTTTGGACACTGGTGCAGAAAGGAGAACTTACGACTGCACAAGCCGAACAGCGTTTAAAGGTAAAAGAGAAACTGAAATATCAGTATTTTTGGGGATTATCTTGATGACAATATCCACAATGTTTTTGCAGCTAAATGTCTTTTTTAGGGTTGAAGTATGGCAATTTTCACATATTCTTATTTTAAAGATTACGCAGAAACTTTATAAGATAAGATAAGCCTATATTTTCAGTTTTACAACGCAAAGTATTTACTGAAGTGAGAGAACAGATAACTTATAGAAAACTTAAAAAAAAACACTTAATAATAGAAAAGCTCTTATAAATAAGTCTTGTAAAAAAAAAAACTCTTATTAAAACTTATATTCTCAATAAAAGGTAAAAAAGAAAGAAAAGAGCAACCAAAGTAACTCTTATTTACAGCAGTTGTATGGACAGAGAATATTGGACCAATATGGTTGACATTATGTCAGAGTATTGCACATGAAAGTATTGCACATTTAAGCCTTTTTAATAGTTATTGTAGATAATATACGCAATATTTATGTTTTGCATTTTTTTATTGATATTGTTGCTGGCTCATTCACATCATGGGTTTACTTGTCAGTTGTCACCCAAATGTTTAATTAGAATTGTGTTACATGTCATTTCTGTTTTATTAATAGCAATAATAACAACAATTTTAAATGTGGTAAGCAAGATCAAAGCAATAGTGATCTAGATACAGAGTCCATCACTGAGATTAAAAAAGCCTACATGTCCACACAGGCCTGTCTCAGGGTGGTCATCAGGTCTGTCAGTTTGTGTAACAGCTGTAGCGTAGCTTTATTCTCTGTGACAGAAACACAGTTGAGGCGACAACAGTTGATGAAATGTGGAAATGTACTGGGTGGATGCTTGTGAAACACGATCCCAAAAACACAAGCAGAGTTTTGTGTATTTTTATGTGGTTATGTAGTGTTAGTACATTATTTGATTTTGATTAATTTTATATTGAAGATTTTCCTGTAAATCTTGCCTAGTTTTCCTTAGTTTCAGTGAATATATATATATATATATTTTATATTTTGATCCAAGGACCAAAACTTGTCTAATTTACACAATAGTTCTTTTTTTGACAAAATATTTTCTTAAATTAAAGTTTAAACCATCAGAAAATCATGTTCCTTGCTCATAAATTGTCCTTCTTTCTGGTATAGAAATTAGTTTGTAATTAGTGTATTGATGATACTAGACTCTAGTGTGGGATTTCTTTTTAGAACTTGGCACTACTCCCTGTAATTTTCAACTTTTTCCAAGCTTTTCTTCACAAACTGCCAATTTAATGGTGTAAAACTAAGATAAATATTTACCAACAAACCCAGGAATACATTAGAAAAACATGAAAGCCTTAACATTTATATTACAGCTCTGACTTGGTATTTCTCATTCTAGGGAACTTTGGCTGCAGACAAAAATGAAATCCTGTTTTCAGAGTTTGATATTAACTACAACAACGAGTCTCTTCTTCACAGAAAAGGAACTGCTCTTATTTGGGAAAAGGTAAACGCTCATTGTGTAAACCTTTTAGTATTTACTAAAATACACAACTGACACATAACATGGAAGTTTTGTTTGTGAAATAAAATTTATAATTTTTGTTGCGTCTCTATTTTCCAGCAAGATGAAACTGTGACTAAACGCATGAAGCTTCCAAATGAGGCGGAGAAAGATGTGAATGTGACACGGAGCAGGAAGAAGGTCCAGGCTCATCACTGTGACATCATCGGGGACCAGTTTTGGGAGGAGCACTCTGGCATTTTAGAGGACGACAGCTAATGGCTTAAGTGGACCCATTCAGACAGTCAGAGTGTACAGCAGATTGATAAGGAATAACGATGAGAAGATTTTCCCACAAGAACTGGACTTTATGTTCTTAGAATTATCACGATTTATCATGGCTAGAATATGTTACCGTTATTTAATATGTTACCGTTATATAATTATGTCATCTTGTTTGGAGTAAATCCACTAATTTCTAATTGCAACATTTTGTAAAAAAATTAATTGGCAGTTGAGAATCTTTTTTTTTTTTTTTTTTAAGATATATATATAGATTTGTTATTTCATAATCAATAAACAAGTCACATTGAATTGTGAATCATGTTACATTTAGGTCAATGCAACTGAACAAGAATGAGGAATATCAACATATAAACCATTGTAACTTTCACCTATCCCCACCCACATCCCTGTACTTACAGTTACTACGGAAGCCTGGTCATTTATGTAACGTGCAAAAATGTTACATAGCCATTTATCAAATATACCACACATAAATACAAATCTGCTTCTTCGGGTGAAATGTATGAAGAAGAAGGGGTTCTCTCCTGCCGTTTTGAACTTTTTGAACTTGAAGGAAGTCAATTCACTTTCTTCTAAGTGTTCCTATTATGAATTTGCTGTATCTAGATATTGTGTTAAAACAAAATATAAAAATAATGATGTACGATATACAGAAATATATATAGAAAATACCTTAAAAATGCATGTGCCTTTGCCAATAGTTGAACACAAAATCACATGTTCCTCCCCACATTCCTTTGAGCACACTTGTATTCTCGTAAACTCAGCTCAGGGCTGTCCAGGGCTTGAATTAAGCAGCGGACAGCAGAAGCTAATACTTCGGCTGCTCTGGAGTGGCCTTGTTTTGATGCCAGGACACCATTTTGAGAAGTGAATGGATTCATGAGGCTGTTGCACTGTCATCAGGGCTAAGAATACCTCACACACCCTGCTCACACACCACTTTGCCATGTGCTCCTGGGCATATTTATCATCACACTTAGGAATGACCTCTTAATATGAATGGCTATGGGCGCTTCAAGCACACAGTATTTTGTTACTCCAGAGGGGTCGGTTACATTTGGATTACTAGTGCAGTATTTTTGGCATGATAACCTTGGTCAAGCATTTCACTCTACTGTAGTACAGCTGGAGAACACTGATATAAATGTCTCTATTTGCTGCAAGAGTGACCCTTATGGTAACAGAAATTAAATTAACTGCAAATTTGCTGATATTGTAAATGGAGAATAAGCTGTAAGCTATAATTGAATAAAGATTTGTTAATAATAAAAAAGTCTACTTTAAATATCTTGTAGATTCTCACTTAAATGTGTTGATAAAGTTTCAGATTGTTGAGGAGTATTAGGTGGGGCTTCGCAATATGGACGATTTTTTTCCAGCAAATTTTGTATCATATTTCCTCGTGGCGTGGATAAATCATTTGTCCTGCCACGTATCAATCATAAAACGCACCTATCGCTCACCTGCAGCCGCGTCAGGCTCGTCCCCACGTTTCCGCGTGCCTAAGCGCATGGATCTAGCATAATATAGTTCCCTCAGAGTACGGGGCAAAATGAAGACGGAGAAAGACAGTTCAAGCTGACGCAGACGTGGACAGAAATCTACGGGAGACGAGCGATGCGATGCGCTCCGTCGCACTAATAAACAAACGCACGTGTGTGTTGTATCAGTCCGCACGGACTGATACAACACACGCACGCATGCGCACTTCCGCCTGCGTTCTCAAATCGCCGAAAAATCGTCCATTGCGCCTTTAAAAAGAAAAAGGTATATATATATTTTTTTTCTCCTATTGATCGATCTGGATTTTTGTTTTGACTTTAATTTATTTTAAGTAAAATGGCTTTCAGTAATGATTTCATGAACATGAACTATACAGAAAAACCTCAAAACCATGTTTTTGCTGCAGAGGATTGACTCTGGACGATGAAAAAACCTCCCAAATAATTGAGGATTTTTCATGACTCGATCTTTATCTTTTGATTAAATTGCCCAGCCCAAGTATAAGGCCTATATTTGAAGTTAAAAATAAAATGTTGTACTTAAAATGTTCTTGTAGATTCTGCAGAAAGAATTTAATCTATTTTATCCCTAATCAAGAAAATGTTTATATTTATATTTTAGCACTGATTCGGAGATCTACCCTCTTTCCTTCATTGATTGAACACATTTTTTTTTTTTAAATACAACTCGACCTGTGATTAAAACATGTCTTTCTCTTCTAGTCCTGGTTTGGTTCTGTTCGTGTCCTGGTTTAGTTCTGTTCTACTCCTGGTTTAGTTCTGTTCTAGTTCTGGATTACTTATGTTCTTCTCCTGGTTTAGTTTTCTTCTAGTCCTGGTTTAGTTCTCTTCTAGTCCTGGTTTAGTTCTCTTCTAGTCCTGGTTTAGTTCTGTTCTACTCCTGGTTTAGTTCTGTTCTGGTCCTGGTTTAGTTCTGTTCTAGTCCTGGTTTAGTTCTCTTCTAGTCCTGGTTTGGTTCTGTTCTAGTCCTGGTTTGGTTCTGTTCTAGTCCTGGTTTAGTTCTGTTCTAGTCCTGGTTTAGTTCTGTTCTAGTCCTGGTTTACTTCTGTTCTAGTCCTGGTTTAGTTCTCTTCTAGTCCTGGTTTAGTTATGTTCTGGTCCTGGTTTTAGTTCTGTTCTAGTTCTGGTTTACTTCTGTTCTAGTCCTGGTTTACTTCTGTTCTAGTTCTGGTTTAGTTCTGTTCTGGTCCTGGTTTAGTTCTGTTCTGGTTCTGGTTTAGTTCTGTTCTGGTCCTGGTTTACTTCTGTTCTAGTCCTGGTTTAGTTCTGTTCTGGTCCTGGTTTAGTTCTGTTCTAGTCCTGGTTTAGTTCTGATTTAGTTCTGGTTTAGTCCTGGTTTAGTTCTGTTCTGGTCCTGGTTCAGTTCTGTTCTGGTCCTGGTTTAGTTCTGTTCTAGTCCTGGTTTAGTTCTGTTCCGGTCCTTAACTGTAACTCTGAGCACAGTTGAGAGCTTATTGATATTCCAGCTCTCAGTCTAATTCAGTTTGAACAAAGACGTGAGTTAAATACAGATATAGCTCTTGCCTCGGTGCAGTTCATCTGGGCATCAGCCAAACCCACACCACACTGATGCGGCTATTGGAAATAAGAAACGTTTAGACAGGCAGAAGCAAGAAAAGCTATTTAAAGGCACCATGTGTTTTCATTCCTTTTGTACAGTATGTGTTAATGTGCGGTGGCAACTTCATTATCGCATGTATTAGCCTTTGAAATGTATGTATAGTATTATTATTGAGTATTTCCCTTGATTTGAAGTATAGATCGAATTGTTTTACCTGAAATGTTCTACAGTATGGCATTAAACTTCCATGGAGACAGGCTGTTGGTGCCACCGGGGCAAATTGCAGTAGAGAATAAGTAAGTAAATAAGTAAATAAGTAAGTAAGCTGATGCAAACTTTTCAAGAGAGTTTTTGAGTCGTTTTTAGAAGCAAAATAGAATGAAATATGATTAATGCCATAGTGTGGACCATTCCAGTCAAAGCGATAACATCTGCATGGTGTGCAGCAGGAAGTTCACCCATCTTCAGAAAATAGGTGCTCGCCGATAGTTGTGTGGTTTAGGGCGTTGCGATGATGTCTTTGTGGATGTTAGTTACCATCTTAGTGTAGGTTCACTTTCGGGCCTCAACCGTTTGTCGAATATCTCCACACTCTCCACACCTGTCGCCCTCCGAGGCAACTGCTGTTGTGATTTTGGGCGTTACAAAAATCAGTTGAATCGAATTGAACCTGTCCTGTTAATTTAGCCTTGGAGCCATAGGTGGGTTGAGAAGCCAAACATTTTACTCAAGTAAGAGCACAAAGTAGTGGTCTAAGAAGTTACTTGAGAATAAAAAGTACTTAAGGAAACTACAACTTCTGTATAGTAACTGTCTGAAAGTACATAGTCTTCCACCTTTGCTCAGGCCCAAATAAGCAGTGCACCTGTAACTATCCATCCATTTTCTACCGCTTGTTCCCTTTTGGGGTCGCGGGTGACTGGAGCCTATCCCAGTGACTTCGGGCCTTAGGCGGGGTGCATCCTGGACAGTGGCCAACTCATCGCAGGGCAAACACAGAGACATAGACATTACAGACAGCCATTCACTCTCATATTCATTCACTAGGGCCAATTTAGAGTCACCAATTTTGCCTAACACATGCATGTCTTTGAACGGTGGGATGAGCCGGAGAACCCGCACCTTTTACTAGCTTAGAGGAAAAGAATAACAAGAATAAGAGAATAAAATTGAATAAATGAATCACTTTTTTGGTCTGATAAAATTGTTCAATAACAACTTTATAACATGACATTACCAGTGGAATACGACTTCAATGGGACGCAGTGTAGAGCATTAAAGCAGACACGTATGGTCTCATCACTGTGAGGACACGTTCTTGCTGGCGTGGGACACATTCTCATCACATCCTGGCTCTTCTTGCCTCACCTCATCAGTATGGACCGGAGGGGCGTGGCTCAGAGCGTGGCGCGCGCCCTGCGTCCAGCGCCAGCAGCAGCATCATCATCATCATCACCACCATCCCATTCACAGAGACCAGAAGAAGAGGCGCGCGTGTCGCCATGTCTCCGCACTACCGCCGGCGGGCTTTGTGACAACGCCCGATATCCGACGCACGCTCCAGGCGGTACACGCGCACGTTGATGCCTCGGTCCGGCGCGGGGCGTGCGGGGCAGACATTGTCGCGAG
Source organism: Eucyclogobius newberryi (assembly GCF_026437365.1). Lineage (NCBI taxonomy): Eukaryota > Metazoa > Chordata > Actinopteri > Gobiiformes > Gobiidae > Eucyclogobius > Eucyclogobius newberryi. The sequence continues at coordinate 27,019,346 of NW_027315735.1, read as the reverse complement.
AATGAGCGCGCGTCTGGATGCGGCCGGGCTGTGCGTGATGGTGCTCCTGCGTGTGGCGGCCGCTCTACCTCGAGGCGCTGTTTACAATGGTGAGTGAGGCCGATTGATTTGAATAAAATGCACACAATTGTTGGCCCGTCATTCATAGTAATTCAAGTTTAATTCGTTACAGTGATGTTTATGTTTATTTTGTTTATGGTGGAACGGTGCAGGAATAGACTGTGTTGCTATTGTTGTGTTTATTACTTGCAACGCGTGGTTCAGTCTCTTGGGCTCGTTTAGCAAGATTCTTACTCGAGTGATGAAATAAAACGGCTTTAAAGACCTATGAATAGTCTATAAATGGCTAAACGACATATATATCTTTGTTGAGTTGGCATATTTTGAAGTTTACTTAGTGTTTCTTGAAAATTGAGACGCCAACATAAAGCTCCTGTAACATTAAAGCCAGTAGGAGCATTGTCATAAGAAATAGACAATACAAAACTAAACTCAAAAGCTTTATAGTTACACTCTTATCCTATCATTGTATACTTACCTTTCTATTTAGCACACTTTATGAAACTGCAAATATAAATTTTAGCTTATATGTTATTGCTCAGTGATACAGCACATTAATTACAGTTTTACTTTTCATTAAATTTATCAATCTTGTTCTGAACTCCAAACCGTATCCTTTACTGATGTGATTTATCACCCCCAAACACATCGTTCACAATGATACAATAACTGACCAGCCTTATCCCTTTGCCTTGAATGCAGTGGTGAAAAGGACAAAAATAAAAGTAATGTATTCTAAGTTAAAAAATTAAGGTATCTGTACTTGTCATTTCTACCGTGGCTACTTTTTACTTTTACTTCACTGCATTTGAGAGCAGGTGTCTGTATTTGTAACTGCACCAAAAAGTTAAATGTTCTTTTCTTGGTTTGTGGAGTTATTTTGTGCACGTTTCTGCCTAAAGGTTTTGAGATCAAGCCCCAGCTTTGGGCAAACCAAAATATACACAGACAATTTTCTAGAAGATTAAGACCTTCTGTGGACAAAAGAGAAGCAGTTATCAAACAAAACAACAACATCTGCATGAAATACCTTTACTTTTTACCTGTAAAGTACAAATCAGCACTTCAAAATGTTTTCTCAAGTAGATTTTTAATGGGCTACTTTTACTTTTACTTGAATTCCCCCCCCTCCTTCATTCTGTATCTGTACTTTTGCTTAAGTAACACAATTGTGCTCTTCATCCAGCACTGCTTGAATGTTCCACCGTATAGCATTAAACACATTGACCTTGCATTTAGTCAATCACAGGTGATGTATTGCATCTTTAAAAACATGCATTCTTACTGTGAGTGGGGTCGCCTCTCCACAGATTTAACCTGTAACTTAGCTTGGGCTGTACAAGTCAATCGATTCATCACAACTAATCAGTTATAGAAATAGTTGTTGATGAATGAAGTAATAGAATAATCTTAAACTGGTCTATACACCAACTCCAAAACATACAGACGGAGCAGAAATCAACAACAACTAAATTGTTTTGAATGAAAACACACATTTCTGTCTAAAATATCCTCCACCCGGATGTCGTCAAATGGATTAAGTTCAGCTGTATCTGGGGAAAAACGGAGTAAAAATCTCATATTCACTGGTCAATTGCGTTCTAAACAACTAATTAGTTAATTCAAAGAATAATTGCTGGATTAATCAATTACCAAAACAATAAATAACCATTAGTTGCCGCCCTAAACGTATCCTGGTGGCGTCAGCTGCTTGTCTCCATGAAATAAAAAAAGCTTAAAACAAATCAGTGAAAGATTTTATGGGCAAAGCTGGAGACAAGCCTGTTTACAAGGTTACATTTTATACTGCACGTTTAAATTATGTTGTTATTAATCCCTCCATCCACATTTTGCCCTTTTTTGCCAGAAAATAAAGTGTCCAGCATCCCTGACCAGGTGCAGGATTACGAGGTCACCTATCCCATCTGGCTGCACCCTCAGAGACTCAGGAGGTCGCCCGGGGAGAAGGTGAGTCACGTGTCTGCGGCCGTTTGTTTGTCAGTCTGTTTTCCAAAATGAGTCCAGACACGGGTAATGGCTCTGTTGTTTTTTAATGAGCGGTTACAGAGATGAATCATGTTGGGTGTTTCCCCCTCCTGGTTTGTGTCAGCAGAAGCAGCATCCTCCCCCCAAAACTCAGGTGGCGATCGCAGCCGAGGGCCAGGAACTCACGCTGCACCTGGAGAAGAATGAGTAAGTGATGAAAACACCGCTCCATTGATGTTATAGAGATGTACAATACAGAACAGAACAACTCGTGCTCAGGCCAGGGCAAATAACTGGTTTTATTAAGTCGTAGTAGTAGTAGTAGTTGTTTATTTGGCCATTATACAAATCGTTCTATCTAAAACGAAATAATATTGCTGAGCTTTACCACTCTAATAATATAATTGTAATGATAATTCAAAATATCACATGCAATCCAAGGGTCGAAAGTCACGACAAGATTTACTCATTTGATTCATATTGTTTTGACGTGTAATAACTCCCTCAATTATCCAGGAAGCGCTTTGTAAAGTTTAAAAAATGGTTTCTGAGAATTATAGCGCGTACAATAATACGAAAGATGATTTATTTAATGTTTTAAATTTCTCTTTACTCTATAGAAAAAACATTTGCCTCGGTCCCGACTCTAATTGAACATTGTAAGTTAGTTTGGTTTTCTACTTAAAAATAAAAAATAATTAAAAAAGTCACAAGTTACCAATCTATAATTTGTCACTTTAAAATAGTCACATAAATGATGGTTGATTCTGGCTGTACATAGTTATACATAGGAAAAGACATGCAAGAACTTCATTTGCCCTTCACATTATGTTGAGTTTTGCGTAAAATCAGGACGCAAGAAACATTATGACACACGATTGTGAACGTTCTGTGCAAACGACAAGATGAGAACATTTCTTCACGGTGCAAGTTCTTCTTTTTAGACCGTTTAACAATTATGCCACAGAGTTGTGAAAACGTCACTTGCACCAAAGGATGGACAGGCCCGTTGTTACTTTCTCTGTGACTTTAGATTAGCTGGAGGTTGTTGCACACCATATGTTTGTTGATGGATTAGGTCAGTGCCCTTGTGTTTTCTGAGAAGCTGTCTCAGAGGAGGCGATGGCTGTTGGTTTGCAGGGGTTTTTGACACCTGATCTGTGTGCCTCGGGCTAAAAGGAAGTAAGATTATTCTCAGCGCCTAATATCGCCTCTTAATCAGATGGAGCGGATCCTGTCTCTTTCAATCCTGCTCTGATAAGACTCAGGCGGCTGCTGGTGTCTCTTTAGTTTATCCTGTGCTGCGGCTTGCTTAGGGTTGAACTACTACCGAACACTGCTGCGTAGACTTGTATGATTAGTACTGCAATAAACTAAAAGCGTCTAAATGATATTGGTGTTTTCTACTTACAGAGATGTATATATTTGGTGTCTAGAGTCTTTAATTTTCAAGTTTTTTAAAGGTTTTTGCTGTATGGATTCCCAGACTTGAAGAGGATAGGCTTATGGCTTTTTAATTGCTTTCATTTAGCTGTTTGGATTGGGTGATACAGGTGAAATATTAATCAATATTTACAATTTTGGTCAGTATAAAACCATATGACAGAAATCACAGTAGTAAGTAAATACATGTTACTGAATGTATTTAACTAAATGCCCAGTTTAGTGTTTAAAATTCCAATTACATAACAAAAACAGTGAACATACATGACTTTTATCCTTTACTTTTCCCTTCAGGTTTTATTATGTTGTAATTCTTTAGGCTAGTAACAGCTAGTGGCAGTTCCAGATGCTTTTTTTTATGCAGGCGGGGGTTGTACAACTGCTGCTTTGAGATTGTCCCAAGACTGGATAAGTAAAGATCTGCATAAATAAGGGTATTTGGTCAGATCACAGATGATTTAGTGCGGCCATGACCCCAGCAAAAAGCCAATGAAAGAAGACATACAGTATATTTTTTTTGTTTATTGCCTAGCCTTAGCTCACAGTAGATGTAGTCTGTGTGACTCCAGTGCGTCTGTCTGCGGGACCGTCCCCTCGGGGATTTGCCCCCTGCTCTGCTTCTGCCCAGCAGGTGGTCACTATGTTAGATTTCCTTTTGAGACTGGAATTTTCATTAATCACATATGCCCAGTGTGTCTCCTGTGTGCGTGTCTTTGTATAGACTTTGGTGAGATTAGGTTACAGTGTATTTGAGAAGATGATATGGTTTTGTCCTCAATGGCTATCTGAACTTTCAAAGCGGATTTATGTTGAGAACTCTTGTGTCGATGTAAAACAGCCACATTGTGAAGCGCTTGTTTTGTCTTTAAAGGTAATTGCATCATTGTTTCGGTTTATCGGAAGGCAGGATACAAGATGTGCTGTGAAAATACTCAGGTACAGGAAATATGAGTACATTTCTTCAGTGCTTGTACTTCTATGTTTAGACATTAGTCATTAAAGAGTAGGATGTTACTTTTGACGTGTATAGTCTCCTTATATGGGTAAGTTGTGACGGCCTTATGTCAATGTATGGATCCGGTTTGATCTCCTTTAACCTTTTTCTTGTTACAGACACTATTTTCTGGATATTTAATTATGCAAAACATAGAATATTTGGTTTCAATGTGTAAGTTACAATGGTAATGGTCCTAATTGAAACCCATGGACATCCCAGACCAAATGTGATTAGCACTGAAACACTATAACCACAAATGAACTGTGAATGACTCTCTCCGCTTCTGCTGACTTGCTAAATGCTACGTGCTAACTCAGTGCTACATCTGGTTTGTGGTTTACAACTTTAACACATCACATTTCTGCACTTGAATGAAAGTGTGAGTTGTCTTGTGGCGCTGTCTGGACTGAAGCCAGGATCCTTAGCCTCTCTGCATTGCCCTCCTTATGTCCTCGCTGCCCCCGCCACAGTTAACATGACACTGAGCAGATAAGAGAGACACTTTATCTTTATCTTATCCCCCAGTCTGAGCCCATGCTGTGCTCTTCATCTCGTCTTTCCCACTGTCACCTGAGCCACACATTAATAGGAAAGATGGCTAGAAAATTAAAAATGAAAACTAGAAAATGGTTAGTCCTGGTTTAGTTAAGTAGAACTGGTCGGTTTATTTCATCTGTAAGATTTAGTGCTGGTTTAGACCTGCTTCTTTATGACCAATGATCAGTGCTGGTTTATTTTGGATTGAGCAGCTTTAGTTCTGGGCTAAACCAGGTTTACCTAGTTTGAGTTGGTTTATTCATGGGTTAAATTTGGTTAGAACTGGTTTAATTGTGGTTTGGACCTGTATTGCACTTGATTTGGTCCTTGTTTAAACTGGGTTAAATCTTGGTATATACTCATAGAGTTTATGTTTTGGAGCTACCACCAGCTCCACCAGTCGCACCAGCCATAATAGAGAAGAAAAAAACATATATAAATGTTACTGGAGTAATAAAGTAATAACAAATAATATCACATATAAGTCGCTGTAAGTATATAAGTATAAATATAAGTATAAGTCGCACCCCGGCCAAAACTATGACAAAGGGTGCGACTTATAGTCCGGAAAATACGGTAATCATCTTTAAACTCCATACTTTTTTGGTGTAACCCAGTATAAGCCAGTTACATGTTCAGTTCAGTGCAGAGGCAGGACTGTCTGTCAACATCTGAACTTGCAAACGTAAGCGCTTCTGCCCTTAAAGTCACCATTTAAAAACATGTAGCTGTAAAGTGTTGTGGCCATCCTGGTTTCAGCATTCGTCTAATCCACTTTCCTCTCCTCCAGTCATACTTGTCCATATGTGCTCAGCATCGATCGTTTATGCATCTTCAGTCCATGAGCTTTTATCTTAATGAAAGGGCTGTGGCGTGGCCTTTGATGGTTGATTTGGTTTGCAGCCAGCGTCAGCATGTTGCTAACTCAGAGGGCAGGGAAAGGGATATAAAAACACACACACTTCAGGGAGGAGGGGGGGAGAAGCTGACTGATGGACCGAGAGGTGAAAGGAGTCAGAGGAAAGTAGCAGAGACATTTTAGGGTTTTGAGTTATGGTGGCAATGTGTGTTATTACAAATGGCGTGGATATCCCGGCTTTCCTCCTCTGCATGACTTTTGAGCGTCCGCCAGTCCGCTGCCCTTCCTGGTCGCCACTAACCAAGCACACTGTACCATTCCCTCCCTGCATTAAGCACTCCCCCGGGAAACCTCTCCACTGCTTTGTCTCCTATCCTTCTACTCACCTCATAAGTCTTACCGAGTGTCCCGGACCGTTTTTTTCCTTTCTTTTTTTGATGCTTTTAAAAATTACAACCCCTACTATTTCATGTCGCTCCTTTCCTCACCTCGTCTGATGCTCCCCGGAGGCCCCAGTGCAAACACACAGCTCCCACTCGATCTCTGCGAGGTCGGGGTTCGGGAGTGCACGGCCACACGCAGACACAAAACACGCCGGCGTACAAACAGCCCCCAAATGACACAAACAAATACATCTGATGGATCACAACATGTAAAGAGCAAAGGAATCGTGACATGTCCTTGTTTAACTTTTGCCTTTTGCTTATTTGGGAAACGCACGCACGATCGCCTCCCGCCAAAACGAAACGCCTGTCCGTCATTGTTGGACGCTACTGCGAGCGCTTTATACCCGTGCGTACCGTGATGTCATCCAATACTATGAGGGAATGCGCCCCACTGACCCTCAAACCATTACCCAACATCCCCTGCTCCAGCGCTATCTCGCCAACTACATTAGCATGACTCCTTCAGCCATTATTCTCACCCTGAAGCATGTCTGTCTACTTTTTTAACTTCTTTTCTTCCCTCCCAGACTTGCAGCCCTGATTCAGCCCGTTACTGCGCTCTTCAATCACTGGGTCTGTCTGATGCCTGGCTGGGGTCCAAACTGTAGTGTGTGGTGTAGCCCCCCCAGTAGAGCTTACGCAGGCCTCCGCGGTCAGAGTGTGAGAGCTGTCATACACTCCACTGGATATAATTAGAGATATTGTTTTTTGGACGATGCCAGGAATTTCACCGCCTGCCTGGCATTGTCACCCACTTAGAGCCAGTGGTCCAGAAATTAGCATGATCATAATGGGAGCATGGAAGGAACATAGCGAGTGGTTTCATTCAGTTTGTATGGGTGTCAAGACGTTCTGTTTGACCTCTTTATAAAGGACCATATGTATTAATTAACATTTTATGATTGAGTAAAATGGTTTGAGGATTTAAATCAGTAAATGCTCTTGTTGTGTCCTTGTGCCAGACACTTAACCCACCTGAGTCACATGGGCCAGTGGTGCAGACTGCATCGCTTCTGTTTTTCTACCCCAGAGACAACCAGTTTGAAGTAAATGAATAATGAAGTGTTTTGAGAGGCTTGTCCAGCTTGTAAAGCACACTAAGTATAAGTTTGGAATCATATATTATTTAATTTTAAAAAGTGTTATTTATTTGAACATGCACGTTTCAAATAGTTTAAGCCGTCTAACATCTTTAGCCTTTACATAATGTCTACATTTTGCATTTTAGAGTCACGAGGATAAGTTTACAATTTATTTAGTTACAATTTAATATTCAATTATTGCACAGAAACACTTTTACTGGCCTTACTAAAGTATAAATTAATCAGTTTATAAAGAATGATTCAGGCTTATTTTTATTTTTTTGCTTTATTATGGCAAGGTGCGGTTAATGTAAAGTATTACGAATATTGTTATTTCAATTAAATTATAAATCTATGTAGACAAGGCAAGTTTATTTGTAGAACACATTTCATACACAATTCAAAGTGCTTCACACAAAATGCATTCAAATCACAAAAAAATTACAGAAATCACAAAACAGTTTAAGACATGAAAGAGAAGAATGCAAAGAAAATCCTTTCAGTCAAATGCACAGCTAAAATGTAATGTATTCCTTAAACTAAAAATAGATCGAATGACAGTAAATGGTGTTATAGTATAATGTTATAGTCTTTTGGCGCTCTGAATGAGATTGGTCAAGGCCAGAGTAGGAAATCCTTGCTGGTCTGCACTTTATATCAACAAAAGCGTTACCTGGTTCCTACCGCTCTGTTGCTGGCCTGTTTCTAAAGTGCGTGGCCTGAGGCAGTGGGCACAGCTGTTCCACTGTTGTGTGTCTCATAGGATTGTGCTGTCGGGGCGCTTTACCTCGGCCTCAGCTGCTGACTGGCACGGCGTGAGAGAAAGAGCCTATCTGTGTTCCCTCATGGTAGAAGTGACTGTCCTTCCTGTGGCACAGAGATGGCACCGGCAGCAGCAGCAGCACAATGAGGAAATGTGGAGCAGGAAACAGAGGAAGAGCAGATACAAACCAGGGTCAGAAGTCACTGTTTAGCATGACATCATTAGCATTGATATATTACATTTGGGATTTTTCTCTGCTACTTACCCTGTGCTGCTGATGTTTTGAAGTCATGATGAAGTCTTGGTCCGATTGTATCAATAGACTGTCATTGTTTTAAGGGCTGGTCTCTGCTTGAGGGCATCTGATGGTGGGATGAAGAGAAATCCCCATCTTCCTGTCATCTGTCTTCATCTATTTTTACTCTAGCAAGATGACCCTTCCTGCTTTTTCCCACAGAAAGTATGAAGTTACAAGGTAGATTTGACTAAACTCAAGTGAGCATTGGCTATTGGGTTAATAGTTTATAGGGATTTGCAAATAATCACATTGAGATCCAGTCATCTCTATTATGTTTGGGTCTTTTTATTCGAGCGGTCCACGGCCAACTCTTTGTCAGAAAAAGCCATTTGGAGCTGTGTTCGTATTTTGTAGGATGAATTTGAGTGTTTATTTATTTGCAATAATTAAAAGTTTATAATTCATGTGCAGGAAAATTACACTGAGAGTAATTTTTAATAGTTTTTTTTTTTTATGAAGACTTTTATTAAACTGAATAAAAAATCATGATCAAAACAAGGGGGAAAATGTATTTATTTTTCTCACAACAGTATGTAATACATTTGAACGTATATAATCTTACAAAATTCAGTTATTTTGGTTTTATTGACATTATTTCAGAGCCATGTGCATTTGGTTTGGTTGATTTTTTTTTCTTCATTATTTTCATTTTAAGTCTGACTGACAGGGAATGCTTCCGAAGCCAGTGCTTGTTGTACTTGAGTCTATGCAAACCTTTCTTTATGCTTAAAACGTACATATTAATTCCATGCCCTGAAGTGTGAGGTCAGTTATGTGACAGACCAAGACAAAGTGAAACAGCTGCGATCTGGACAGAGTTTATGAATGAAAACAGGAAGAAAAGTTTGAGCCCAAGTTGGGGAGGAGAAAGACAGGAAAACAAGCATCTGTCTGAGATGTAAATATTAGGCCGGCGCGATGATAGAGCTTTGCCAGAAGAAGCCCAAGACAGTTATTGAAACACTGGGATGTTTTGGCGAGGCCTAAGAAAAAAATGCATTGTTTGGATTCTGTATTTGTCATGGCATAAAATAAATGGGTTGTGTTAATATTTTAGTATTTGATGATATCATTTCGGATGGAGAGGCCAATAAAACTTGGAGGAAGAAAATGTTAGGGCTTGTGGGAAAAAATCGATCAGACAGATACAGGATTTATGATTAGACAAGAAGTAGGATTCTGTTCAGAGCGCACATTGTAAACCAGCTTTATCATTTCAGAGAAGACTGACATATGAAGTGTTTGCATGAACAAGGCCCAATATGAGTGACCTTACACTGGGTTACAAGGTTACAACTTTAGCACGTTTTGACACTTCTACCAATTAGAACTTGCGCTCCAATATTAAACGTAAACCCCTTAACGTTGTAATGTCATTGTAACGTCTAAAATCTTTAAGTACAGCAAAAAATTATGAGAATCAGATCATTTTGAGGGCTTCACAGAAAATGTATTCAACAAAAGTTTAGAAATCAACATTGAGAAAGAGAAGCTAGGAGGTACACATGATAAATATTGAGCTTTCATTTATTGAACAATACCAGTAGTAGTAATTATGTCAAGATGTGACATGAACACAACATTAAAAGTACCAGTACATATGGATTCAATTACAAGTTTCCACATTCCTCCTGGACCCAAAACATTGAACTACTGTATTATTGCTGTGTGGATCTTCATCTAAATCTTTAAAGCTGCCAGGTTTCGCGAAGTCCTTCAGTCTCGATGAATGATTTATGAGCATTGGTTGCGGCGGAGAATATATCTGCAGTCTTCCCCGCAGGCTTTCTCTGCCTGCTCCGCCGCTGTATCCATTGCTCTGTGAGGATTTTCATATATTTCTTGAAAATCTAACTTTGCTTTGTTCTCCTTTGACTGTAGGCAGCTGCTGGCCCCAGGATATCAGGAAATATGGTACAGCCCCGACGGAACGCGCATGTCCTCCGCTCCTGGCAAAGATGTAAGTCACGCAAGTTTTGATGGAATCATAGGGGCCCGGTGTAAGATCGCGAATAATAGAAAACATGTGCGTTGTTGTGAGAAACGGAGACGTAATAGGTTTGTAAATCATCAGAGAAAGATTTGTGATTTGATTTCTTTTTTTTTCCTTCACTCTTCTTTGGTCTTCCAGGAACATTGCTTGTACCATGGGAAAGTTGAAGGAATAGACGGATCCAGTGTTGTCGTTAGCACCTGCTCTGGACTTAGGTAAGAAAAGTATCGTAAAAGAATATACTGGCGATGCATCTCACAGCAGCATCCCTCAAGTACGAGGTTCATCATCTCCATAAAACTTTAAAAAAGGAATCTAACTTTTTGTTTTCATTGTTCAGTGGGAAAGAAAAAAGTGCAGTGAAGAATATGCAGACTTGAACTATTTCTACACTATCTCTGCACAAAGGGAGTCGTCCGTAGATAAGATTGTGTAAACGAGACATTTGTGATTTATCTGGATAACATGTTGTTTACAGCAAGATGTCCATGTTGCAGCCTCTGTTCATTATTTTCACCCTGACGACGTGCCAGCGTTTCAGGACACGAGATAAGAAAAATGGCTGCACAGCAATTAGCAAAGCGCGAGAGTCTAAACAATAAGTGCTTTTGCTGAGGTTCAGCATCTTCCATTTTGTTAAAGTTGGCAAAATGACAAGATTAGCTCATTTATTACCCTCAGTTTAATGGAAAAAGATGTCTATGTTTTTACTCACATTTAGACAGAGGAAGAATGTTACAACACATTACATTTAATTGAAATTCATGCTTGTTTTCTACTTCAGTGGCAAAAAAGTATAATGCTTAAAAGTGCAGAATGTCACAGTTCTGTTCTGGTGGAGTGTATTTTGTCTGAATGTTTCACAGTATAACTTTACATTCTGTTGTATGGCAGAAAATCTGCATTCACACAACGAGTCACATCACTTCTCCACAGATTGGATCAATAACCTGGCCCTGTTGTGTCACATGCTTGTTTCCATGGAGATAGATTAGTTTCATGAATGTCATACCGTATAACATTTCAGGAAAAGCAATCAAATCTCCCCGGAGACAAGTAGGAGCAGCAGAAAAGTTACATAGTGCATCTTGAATCTTCTGTAAGGATGCGTTCACACATCAAAATTGGGACTAAACCAGGACTATATCAGGACTAAACAAGGACTGGACCAGGACCAAATAAGGACTATATCAGGATTAACAAGGACTGGACCAGGACTAAACCAGGACTATATCAGGACTAAACAAGGACTGGACCAGGACTAAATAAGGACTATATCAGGACTAAACCAGGACTATATCAGGACTAAACCAGGACTATATCAGGACTAAACCAGGACTATATCAGGACTAAACAAGGACTGGACCAGGACTAAACCAGGACTATATCAGGACTAAACCAGGACTATATCAGGACTAAACAAGGACTGGACCAGGACTAAACCAGGACTATATCAGGACTAAACAAGGACTGGACCAGGACTAAACCAGGACTATATCAGGACTAAACAAGGACTGGACCAGGACTAAACCAGGACTATATCAGGACTAAACAAGGACTGGACCAGGACTAAACCAGGACTATATCAGGACTAAACAAGGACTGGACCAGGACTAAACCAGGACTATATCAGGACTAAACAAGGACTGGACCAGGACTAAACCAGGACTATATCAGGACTAAACAAGGACTGGACCAGGACTAAACCAGGACTATATCAGGACTAAACAAGGACTGGACCAGGACTAAACCAGGACTATATCAGGACTAAACAAGGACTGGACCAGGACTAAACCAAGTCCACATCAGGAGTAAAATGTGCTCTATTTAGGACCAAATAACATTAAGTGTGAATGTAACCTAATTATTACAAGAAATAACAGAAGTATTTGGAATGTAGGCAATTTTTACTAAAACATTTTGCCACATCTTTTTTTTTTATTTCCAATTTTATAAACAAATAGATAAAACAGAACACAAATAGAACAAAACACAGAACGACCAGAGAGTACAAATGAAAATGAAAACTCAAGTAGACATCATATAAACATAACTACAATTGCCACATCTTTCTATTCAATTAATGTTGACGTTACCCACAGCAAATCATCTGGCTCAAGTCACTAAGCAATGTCATTTTATAACCATTTATCCATGTTTGGGACAGGCACAAAGAGTCCCCTGGCTTCTGTGTGTCTTCCAATAAGGGTTTCTTCCTGTGAGTGTCCTTCGCCGGGTGAGGATATCACAGGAAAGAGTGTTCAGTGCAGTGCATTGTGCTGTCCAGTGGGTTTCTGGGTCATAGGCTCAGTGCTGGTTCAACGGGTCCGCGCTGATGGAGACACAGAGGCAAAAGCACTGACAGTTTATTTGTGTTGAGTGCATTCATTCTGTACGTGTGGAGGAGTGCTCTTATTAAATCAGATTGTCCGGAGACATGCGAACGCAGCGAGTGTTTCCATGTGGGCGTCTGACCTCGGCAGATGTTCTCCACAGCTGTCTGACCCGCTGCGTTTGTGGATAACTGTGTGTTTGTGAATTGGCGACTGCTTTTGGACAGAGGCCAGAAGAATTCATGTGTTTCAGTTTGTCTTTGTTTACACACATCAGCTGAGCAAAACACTCGTCTGCGCCTGAGACAAAATCATGTACACATCCTATTACTTCTGTATACAATCACACTTTATTGATTAGATTATAGGATGCCCACGTTAACATTGTAAATGAACATTTTAAACCTGATTAAGAAAAAAATATTAATAAAAATACATAGATTATTGGTCTTTTTAAGCAATACTTTTGATAGAGTATTGTTTTTGCCAATCCTAAATTTATGTACATTTGTATTTTTTATTCACCATAAGCACATGTTAAATCACTATAAAACTTGGAGGCAGATTTGACAACTAAATGGCAGTATCTAGATTATGTGTTTTGTCAACACATTTGTCATTTATGTAATAATGGCTGAATCAGATGATGATAAAAGCACAGTACATGCTCTCATAAGGTAAATCACTTGCTGTTACGTTTGTGTACTGCTTTTTTTTTAAACTTCAGGCTTTGTTGGCCCATGGGATTTATTAAAGTGTAGCGCGAAATGGGGATGAGAGAGAGGAGGACATTCAGCAAATTGTCAAAATCAAACCCTCAACACTGCAACTGGCTGCACATGGAGCCCGACACACTGAGCGGAACTCTTTATTGTATTTCTAATGTAGAAAGGGAAGTTAAAAACATCAGTTAGATGCAGTTTCAGACCTTTATAGCTGTGACAGCGCTATAGATTGGATCCCATTATGGCCTGTGACACCAAGTGCAAGTGCTGCCATACATGTGACTCAACTGAAACAAATGTCCTTTGCATAATCGCCTAATGGACTCCCGCAAGCACTATTGACTGATATTGATTGTTTAAACCTATTATTAGAACCATTTCCTATTTGCCTTGTTTTCCCAGGGGACTCATTTCCCTAAACGCCAGCGTCAGCTACCTGGTCGAGCCACTTCCCGTTGACAACGCCACCCGACAACCACTCGCAGTCTTCAGAGCCGACAGTCTCCCTCTCCAAACGGGTCACTGTCCGCATCACCATGGCAACCACGCCGATCTCGACGGGGGTCTTAACAACTTTCTCCACGGCATGACGTCACCTCACAACAAAAGGGTGAGCTCACAGAGGACATGTCGATATCCGGGCAGACGCTTTTAATGGTCCCAGAGTTCTTCTTTGACCGTTCCTGTCTGGTTTCGTAGGAGAAAAGAGATCTCGTTCAGAATATGAAGTACGTGGAGCTGTTGCTTGTGGCAGACAGAGCTGAGGTAAGACCAGACAAGGGCGTGGTTAATTACACTGTTTAACATTGCAGTAACGAGGGCCTGTGCTATAGATCTAACTGTTGTTTTAATGTCTATACAGCATTTAATCTAAACCGCGAGTCCTTTTATAGTCTGCTAGAAACTATAAACTTTCTAAAATATTCACTGTTGTGGGTTACTCCATAAACTCGACCACGATGTTTTTGCTAATGCTGCCGAGTGTAGTGAATGAATAATGTACCATAAAGTGCTCTGGGCGTCTAGATCCAGAGCTTTATTATTATTGTTCGTGGGTAGCTTTTTATTATTTAGCTTTTTCCATAACAAAAGGAAATGTGTTACTTTCCCAACTCCCCACTATCCACTGAACCATCTGTAGGACCAGTTATCCTTAAGCATTTATGACCCAAAACTCACTCACTTATTTTATTTTTCGCAATTTTATATATATGATATGACAATTAGTACGATTGTGACTTTTTTGTTCTATTTCTCATAATTTTATCTTGTATGAAAGACGTTAGTTCATATCAGGAACTTGGACTGACTACAGAAAATTAAATTGCGTTAGGGTTAGTTAATTGTATTCATAGTTCAAGTGTCCTTACTGTCTCTCTCTTTCTCATGTGAAGCATCTTTAAGAGTCCAAAAGGTGCGATTAAGTCTAATGTATTGTGTATTTATATTAAAATGACAAACTATATTTGACTTTACTATTTTCCGCAACCCACGTGGAAATAGTTGTGAGGGTGACATTTCCTTTTGAGGTTTTGGTGGTTTCGGTTTTGGGGGCGCCAGTTTCTAATTGATGTGGCTCGTGTCGTTTGCAGTTTGAAAAGCATGGGAGTAGCCTTGAGAGAACACAACTGAAGTTACTGGAAGCAGCTAACTTGGTTGACAAGGTAACAAACGATGTCAATTTCTACATTAATGTCTATTCAAACCTAACACAGTTTATCATACGGCATTGACCAGCCCAGTGGTTCTCAAATGGTGATTTTGTACGCAAGCTTAACCTCTTCACCTCTGTTATTTACTGAATTTAAAGTCAATTATAGCCACATTTTTTTCTTTGCTTAAAACCTGTTACCACCCACCTGTCCGCCGGCGAACATTTTCTATATCTCAAATATTCTCTTACATCATCACTTTTATTTCCGTGGTCAATACCAGCAAGCCATACATCATTTTAAAGCTTATTTTCTCAACAAAACGAATATGTCATTGATTTACATTGAATAATATGCCCCAAGAAGCAATTGCCAATAGTTTGTGAGAAAGTCTCAACTTTTACAAACGCATGTCCTACCTGTTTGCTGTTTATGACGGACGAAACGGCTTTAATTCTGTACATCCTTGTACTCAGTCTGTCCGTAAGGAATCATTGAAAAACAATATCCACTTGTATTTTTCCTGAAGTTATCCGATTTCGAGATATTGTCAAGTAAACAAACTTTTCTTCGTTTCTCACCGGACGAGAATGCGCTTGTCCGCCGCATTTCTCCGTCCATAACAAATGACCTGTTTGACTTATACGATAGTGTTTGACATCGATCTCTTTCTTAGACTGTTTCCTACAGAATGAGACCATCCACGAATTTTTCTGTCACCGGGTTTGTTTGCTACAGCCTCCGGAGGAAAAAAATTCGGCGCTTCCGAAGCGCGCGTCCATCTTTGTTTTTAGCCCTTAGCTTCTGCTAGCAGGCACGCAGGAGACTTTGAGTGACATATTATTCTAGCCAGTCAGGAGACCTTTTTCCTGATAGGCGGGACAAAGGGTTTATTTACACAGAATTCTCCCTGTTCACGTGCGTAAGGCTCCGGGAAGGCTGTAAAGAGCCAGATTTCTCGGCAGGATTTTGCGCATAACGTTTTCTGATTTTATTAGCCTTTTGGACGTGCATTTTGTGAGATGTATGTATTATTATACCAATACAAAAATAAAATAAAAATATTATAATTCTTTTTTTTTTTTTTTACCTCTATATGGGAAATTCATGGGTAAACTCATATTTACACATTTTCACATATTTTTTTTTTAGCGGTTATAATTGCTATTAGTGGCCTACAAAACATCAAAATGTATGTTTTATGATCATAGAGGAGCTAAAATTGTAATAAAACAGTTTGGCACAGTTGGCACATATTTGGATCACTTGTTCCGAATATACTTTTTGATACAAAAAGGTCAACAGCACCAAAATGCCTGTTCCTAGAGCTCTGAAACTGTACACAGTTGTTGTCAACAAGATAAACATCATGTACAGTGAACAGCATATGCACACAATGAAGTATGTCATGCTCAGGACCATTACAAATTGACAATATTCAGGCGAGACTAAAAAAGGATGTTTTGTTTATGTTTGGGCCTCTGTAGTGTAAGTTCTGAAGCCCTGACAGTGTTCATGTGCACATCTGCAGAAACTAGAAGGCCTAAGCTTTCTAATGATGCATCACACTTGCATGTGGAACATAAGATCCTCTTTTAATAAGCAATGCCATTTGGGTATGTCCAACCATTGTGCACAGGGCGAAAATAGGTGGGTGGTAACAGGTTAAGTTTAGAATGTCTGCTATGCTGTTTTAGACCTGGTTTAGTCCTAGTTTAGACCTAGAATAATCCTGTTCAGTCCATTTTGTTCAGTTTGTACACATGGTTTAGATCTGGTGGTACTCAGAAGGCCACACATTTTCTCTGGTGGTTTCTAAGTTTGAGTGCTACATAAACTAGGCTTTTGTACCTGATGTTGAGACTGAGATATTTGCATTGCCAGTACTACAAGGCCTTGAACATTCGAGTGGCATTAATTGGTCTGGAGGTGTGGACCGGTCAGGACCTGATCAGCGTGTCCGATAACCCTCACAGCACTCTGGCTTCGTTCCTGTCCTGGAGGGGAAAGCATCTCCGCACTCTGCCCAATGACAACGCACAGCTCATTACGTTAGTGCCATTATTTCTTATTACATGACTTATTACATTATCCCTCTGTGGTCCACCTTCAGAGTCAGTGGGTGACGCAGGTTTATGATCAATTTGAGCTGATGAAGAGTTTGATTTATGTCTCCAGTGGGAAGTCATTCCAGGGCACCACCATTGGACTGGCACCGCTCAAAGCCATGTGCTCCGACTTCCAGTCTGGAGGAGTCAATACAGTAAGGAATACAGCTGTATTTTAATATAGAACAATTATGCCCAACATTATGACCACTGAATCCATATTGAATAATATAGATTCACTTCTCACCATTAGTTAGTAGTGCATTACAGCAAGTCATTGTCATTGATTTATACATTGAGTGCTGAGCAGGGTGTTTTATGCCCAATAGTTTTAGATTAGTTTGAAATAATTGTTTATTGTCTGTTTGTTTGTTTTTTTCAAATATTCTCGTTCATGTTGATAAACAATGTTTGCATTTCTGCATTTTCCAGGGAGAAAAGGTTCATTTATGAAATATTTTTAGGCCCGAGCGCCACAAGCTGGCGAGAGGCCTATTAATCTCGTAAGGCCGTGCGAAGCACGGCTGCGAAAGTGCGCACAGAGTGCGCACGAAATCGAGCGCGAAGCGCTCGCCCACTTCCAAACACTCACTAACGCACTCCTTCACTCACGCACGCCCCGTGCATACTAATTAGTAGTAGGAAAATGGAACTTTACCGTTGTAAACGGGCGAAGCCCGTGCAAAAGTACGCACTAAACGAGCACTTTACATTGAGATGACGACCGCGAAGCGGTCGTCATCCCCATATAAAGCACTCATTTGCGCTAAGTAGCTCACGAATACGTTCCCCATATCTTGCATGTTCCATGCATATAAGCATGTAATGCAAAAATTGAACATTATTACTGTATAGAGGGCCAAAAACACAAAGTGGGCGGAGCCCACTCAAAATTAACGAAAGTACCCGTCAGTGACCAGGGACCCACACCATGAGGTAGGAAAGCGCGAGCGCTTTCCGAAAATGTATAGTTTATGATATTTGAAAAATGGGAAACATTGTTTTCGCATCGGAATATTCTTCTTCTTCTTCTTCTTCTTCTTCTTCTTCTTCTTCTTCTTCTTCTTCTTCTTCTTCTTCTTCTTCTTCTTCTTCTTCTTCTTCTTCTTCTTCTTCTTCTTCTTCTCGGGACCAACCCCCCTATTTTTCACCCAGTGAACATTGACGAAAAGTCACAAAAATGTTCACACCTCTAAAAATCGTGCCTCTCTACATTCTGGCTATTTCCCTTTTCTAAAATAAAAAAAATTGGCGCGTCAGCGCCCCCAAATGTACCAAAAATGCATTGAGAGATGGGAAATGACCCAAAAAAAATCTGATCGTAGAATCATGAAATTTGGCGCAGAGGTAGATGGTGACAAGAGAAGTAAAAAATATTATTACGGCAACGCCGTCCGCCCAACCAAATGTCGGCCATATTGCTTCAAAAATGGCTAAACATGACTTCGGAGTTTTTCCAAACGTCGTACTTTTACGAACTCCTCCCAGGGCGTTGGCCCTAAAAAGCTGAAATTTGGTGAAAATGCTACTGAGGAGTGGGACATCAAAAGTTATCCAAATTACATTGATACCTCTCACGGTCTCTGTGCGGCGAAGCCGCAAACTGTAGCTAGAATTTCAGAAATCTCCCATATTTAAAATTTCTGCCGTTTGCGCGGATAAAGTCCGAATTGCGTCAAATTAGAATCAGTTGTTAAACTCTTTGCCCTAAACCTACTTGAAGTGAAATAAATTCATTTGGCGCCACAGCGCCCCCTACAGATTTTATATGGAGGTTAAATGTTTAGTTTTGCGAAATTATATGAAATTTGACACACAACTCAATTTTAGCATCCCCATCAAAAAAGTCAATGAGACCCATGTCATAATTGTTATGGCGTTGCCGTAACGATGACCGAAACCTCCCATGTTATTCCAATGGGGCCAGAACATGTTTACACTTTAGACTTTCACAAACTCCTCCCAGGGCGTCAGCCCTATTAACCTGAAATTTGGTGAGACTCATCTTCAGGACCATCAAAAGTTATCCACATTTTCATTCAAAGAGTCACGGTGTCTGTGCGGCAAAGCCGCACGTTTTGCCAAGAATTCAAAATAAAATTGCTTTTTGATGGTAAAACAAAGGGGAGAAGATGTGACAGCGTCACAGATTCAGCAGTAGGCGTGATAAAAGGACAATTGGGGCGCGTTAGCGCCCCCTCCTCTTGCGGCGTGGCGGCGGTGTGGCGGCGGTGTGGCGGCGGCGTGGCGAGGGCCGATCATTGCCGCTTGCGGCTATATTTATTACTTATTATTATTATGATTATTTTTGAATACTGATTTTTTTGCAATAAAGAAAAGAAACGTACTGAAGGTTTAGTAACAAATGACCATCCCCTTTTATGTAAAGTCTGTTTCTGAAACTTTATTAAGTGCAAAATTATTAAAATATTTAGCAAATTTTAGCCGTGTTTTAAATGTGTTTTTTCGGAGTGAAGACAACCATGACAATATAATACCACATAGCTGGTAAGCTTCCATGGTACATTTAAACTCTAAAAATATAATTTTTCTATAATAAATGGAAAATGTACTTCTTGGCCCTTGGTGGGCTCCAACTTCTGAGCTTGATGCGTATATGCATCATTTAGTCTAAAGTCAGTCTAATTACTTCAACAGGACCACTCCGAGTCAGCTGTCGGTGTCGCCGCCACAATGGCTCATGAGATGGGACACAACTTTGGGATGAGTCATGATGTCCCCGGGTGCTGCCAGGCCAAAGCAGAGGACGGGGGATGCATCATGGCCGCTGCCACTGGGTAAGTTAAAAATACAACCACTATTCATCTCAGAGACAGGCAACAAACAGGACTAATGGACAAATGTGTGTATCTTTGTGACCCAGCCATCCCTTTCCAAAAGTGTTCAATGCCTGTAACATGAAGGAGCTGAAGAACTACCTAAACTCTGGAGGTGGAAAGTGTCTTTTTAACCTGCCCAACACCAGAGCCATGTACGGGGGGCAGCGCTGTGGGAACGGATACCTGGAGGAGGGAGAGGAGTGTGACTGTGGGGAAGAGGAGGTCAGTCACAAATTATGGGGAACGTCATCTTAGAGTTAATGTTGGCAAATATTCATTTTAAATTGTTTTATTGTTATTGTTTAGGAGTGTACAAGTCCATGCTGCAACGCCAAGAACTGTACTTTGAAAGCTGGAGCTGAATGTGCCCATGGCGTCTGCTGTGACAACTGCAAGGTACTACATAGAGAATCACTCAGGCCTAATGTGTTCAACTTCATTACATTTATTTTCCATTTAAGTATCCAATCTAATGTCCTGTTTGCTAAGGCAAGTTTATTTGTACACACAGTAAGTGCAGACACAAATTCATCCTTTCTGTAATATGCCCAGTTACGTAAACAGAGCTGTTTTAGCCTAGATTTGAACATTGTCAGAGTAAAAGCCTGTCTCACACCATGTCTAAGTCAGATTTTAACATAAAACTGAAACTTCGTCAAGGTCAAGTTATTTCATTTATATAGCACATTTACACAATAACTATAACTCCCCAAAGTGCTGCACACATTTACAAATGTAAGAGGAAATGAAAGCACACACTAAAACAAACAGGAATTGAAACAAAACATGAGGTGCAGCTCAACTTGTACTTGAAGCCAGTTAAAGTTCTCAGTGAAGGTTTACAATCATTTAGAGATTGGACCGATCTGATACTAAGGGGCAGGTTGTTCCACAGTCTGGGGGCAGCAGCAGAGAAATACCTGTCTCTTCTAGTTTTGAACTGTGCCCGAACAGGTCAAAGAGGTTTAGTCTTGACCCTGGGCACCAGCAGGAGGCCGGCCCCTGAGGTCTGCAGAGTCTGAGATGGGTCATATGGAACTAACATGTCTCAGATGTCATCCTGTGTGTGACTTTTATAATGGTTTGGTATCCGTTTAATGCTTTATATTGATTCTTTCTTTTGCCATTTCATATTTTGAACAAATTAAAACCATTTATGTACTTTGAAAAAATATATATATATAATTGCAATGGACAAGCAAGATTGTTTGTTATGGTTGTCATTCATCCAGATCTCAATTCAACACCTTTTTCTCTTTGTTTCTCTCCTGAAGTTGAAGAGCCCGGGTGTGTTGTGCCGCGCCGCCTCTGGATCATGTGACCTCCCCGAGTACTGCGACGGGAAGGCCGAATCTTGCCCCGCTAACTTTTACCTAATGGACGGTGCGACGTGTTCGGGGGGCAGGGCCTACTGTTACACCGGCATGTGCCTGACTCTGGAGCAGCAGTGTCGCTCTCTGTGGGGCAAAGGTGAGTGTGTGTGTGTGTGTGTGTGTGTGTGTGTGTGTGCGTGTGCGTGTGCGTGTGTGTGCATGTGTAGGTGTGTGTGTGTAGGTCTGTGTGTGTAGGTCTGTGTGTGTAGGTCTGTGTGTGTCTGTGTAGGTGTGTGTGTGTTTGTGTAGGTCTGTGTGTGTGTGTGTGTGTGTGTAGGTGTGTGTGTGTATATGTGTGTGTGAATTTGTGCGTGCATACGTGAGCCTGCGTGTAGGTGTGTGTGCGTGCGTGTGTGTAAGTGTAGGTATGTGCGTGTGCGTGTGTGTGTGTAAGTGTAGGTATGTGTGTGTGCGTGTGCGTGTGCGTGTGTGTGTGCGTGTGTGTGTGTGTGTGTCTGAGGGATGTATTGATCCAAGATGGTGTGACTTACAATTGTAGACGCTGTGTTTGGATCAGATGGAGAAATCGATAAACCATTGATTTTGAGAAAAAGCCGCCTTTTCTTTCAGAGCGTTTTCACCTTGAGTTTCATATTTTTCACATTTTCTCTCTCAGTTACTGGATTAGATACGCCTAATGGAGTCTTTGTTGTGTTGTAGATCCTGCCAATATCTCACACACCACATCAAAATTGAGACTAAA
Source organism: Eucyclogobius newberryi (assembly GCF_026437365.1). Classification (NCBI taxonomy): domain Eukaryota; kingdom Metazoa; phylum Chordata; class Actinopteri; order Gobiiformes; family Gobiidae; genus Eucyclogobius; species Eucyclogobius newberryi. The sequence goes on along the minus strand of NW_027315735.1, from coordinate 26,997,148 downwards.
CCTGGAAGTAAAATGGGCCCAAACCAGGCCCATGTGTGAAAGCCCCCTTGTATAGTAAATTCATTATTTATACATTTATTAAAGGTGGTATGGACGATTTTTTTCAGCAAATTTTTTATCATATTTCCTCGTGGCGTGGATAAATCATTTGTCCTGCCACGTATCAATCATAAAACGCACCTACCGCTCACCTGCAGCCTCGTCAGGTTCGTCCCCACGTTTCCGCATGGATCTATCATAATATAGTTCCCTCAGAGTACGGGGCAAAATGAAGACGGAGAAAGACAGTTCGAGCTGACGCAGAAGTGGACAGAAATCTACGGGAGACGAGAGATGCGATGCGCTCCGTTGCGCTAATAAACAAACGCACGTGTGTGTTGTATCGGTCCGCACGGGGGAGTGCGCATGCGCACTTCCGCCTGCGTTCTCAAATCGCCGAAAAATCGTCCATACCGCCTTTAATAAACATTTCTGTATTTTCAACCAAGAATTTTATTTATTAAATTTATTTTATTCTCACAAAATGTAGAAAAAATAAGTAAACATAATCAAATAAATTGCAACGCTTTTCTAGGTTAGACACACTTTGGCTCTTGTTTACACTTCCAGGCAACAGAAGGTCAGTTATTTCCCTCTTGAACGTTGCAAGCTCCAACTTCAGTGCATTCCAGCTGAATTAACTCAAATGTAAACAATTTGGCTAATTTGTAGACTACGGAAAAACATAAAGGTCAAACAAATGACTTTGATATAAATAGAATATTGTCTGATGTGACCTGTAACTAATGTTTGCACCGTTTGTGTAAATGGATAGATACACTTTTGTTGTTGTAACACGTCACAGTTTATCTTATATGTGAAGTGGGAGTTCCTCAACCATCTCCCAGGTCACAAGTAGAAATGACCTGTTGGAGCGGCATTCCAGGGCACTTTTCTAGCCGGAGGTGGGAAAAATCCCAATTACCAGTTAACCAGGAAGTCATATCTTTCATCTAATTTATTTTCAGTGTTATTGCCTTCTTCAACGATGCCATGTATGTTTGTGATCCCTATAATGACTTCAACATGAGCCTGTCAGTGTCAGATGAAGCATTGTTATTGCACAGTGTTGGCGTATGTGATCAGAGAGTGGCAGCAGCTCCCTGGAGAGGCCACAAGAGCCACTCAGAGCAGTGAGCTGTGCCATCTGCTCTCTGTTATGTGACTACACGGTGGATTTGAGCGATTAATCAAACCCTTATCTTTGTATGTGTCACCTGTTTGTCTTTGATAGATGGCCGTCCTGCTCCAGACCTGTGTTTTAGGAAGGTGAACGAAGCCGGGGACATGTACGGAAACTGTGGCAAAGATTTGTATGGCAAGTACAGGAAATGCCCGGAAAGGTAACGAACAACATGTTAAACACTATTTCACCAGATTTTAGCTGCTTGTGCGAACCCAGTAATAAAAAAAGAAAGTGCAAAGTCAACTGAAACGGGTGCTACTATTGATCTGTTGCTAGAAAAGCAAAAACTGTGTTCAACATATGCTGGTGCAGAGACTTGACTTTTTTATTTAGAATGCAAATCTTGCAATAAACAGTCCATTCATTGAAAGGCCCTGAACCATTATCCACAAAACAATAAAAGTAAAACAATAAAACTCAATCTCATAGAACTTGATGTTGTTGGTGTCTTTTATTTACAGGCATTCTAGAAAAGATTGATTATAGTACTTATATAGCATTTGGAACCTTTTATCTTCCAGGGATGCTACATGTGGGAAGATCCAGTGCACCTCTTCAGCCACTAAGCCACTGGAGACCAGTGCTGTCCGTATAGAGACCACAGTCACCGTAGGCACTAAGAAGTTCCTGTGTATGGGGACTCATGTGTACAAGTTTACCCAAGGGGACGAGGATCCTCAGGGGGACACTCTGGACCCCGGGCTGGTCATGACGGGCACCAAGTGCGGAGAAGACTCGGTAATGCAGATCAGAAGTATGAGCGGATAAAGTCATGGATAGTTTTATTGTTTCAAAGGCATTGAATCCATCTATTTTTACCACCACTATAAACTTTTCTTTTTCATTTAACAGATTTGCTTTAATGGAGTGTGCCGCAATGCATCATTTCTCAGAACCGCTGAGTGCAATGCCAAGTGCCACGGACATGGGGTAATTTCCTATATGTGCACAACTCACTAAAGGAGAGGGCTGGCTCTGAGCCGGCTGGCAATATGACAGTAACATTAGGATTAAACCTGTATAATATTCAAACAAGACATAGTATGCCTTTAAACTAAAACATACATCGATCGCTTCAACTTAAGGCTTAATTAAAAAACTTAATTAAAAAATTACTCAAACATGCAGTAGCCAAAAAAATACAACTGAGTAAATGAATGATAAGGGAACCTGATAAAAAGCTCATTAAAGTTGATTTTGCATATGTTTTATTTAAATTGTTAAACTGACGTGGACATAGTTAACACAATTTGCACAACCTATATATATAAATATATATTTTTCTTTCCATACCGTTTTGGATTCACTGATATATTCTCGCTCCACTGTCCACATTTATACTTTAGTCGGGGGTCTTGATATAGAATATAATCTCAGTTACTCTCCTAATGGTTGTCTGTCTGTGTCAACACTGCCCCCAGCTTCTTATGCTGCAGAATAAGATAGGCTTGAGCCACCTACGTTCAATTATAATTGACAGAAAAAGATAACTAAATTAAAGCTAGTGACTGTAATATGTCTATTTCTCAGCTGTGCAACAATAACCACAACTGCCACTGCGACCCGGGCTGGGCTCCTCCTCTGTGTGACCAACGAGGCTCAGGAGGGAGCGTGGACAGTGGACCAGTCATCAGCAACAGTCAGTATCACATCTGTCTTCAGTCAATGTGTAATCATTTGAAGGACGAAGTATAATCTGCATGTATGTGTCCCAATAGATACCCTCCTGCTGGTCCTTGTGATCATCCCGTTGGTGCTTTTTGTCATTTTTGCGGCCGTCGTACTGTGGTGCTGCTACAAGCATAAGCTCCGCCCACTGAAAACCTCCGCTCCGCCCCCAGTGCCAAGGTACAGTACAAAGAATTACTTTTGACCAGGACAAATACGAAAGCCTTTGTGAGATTAAAAATAATTTGATGACCATAATCATCTGGGGTTGATAGTTTGTACTGCTGGTCCCATCATGTGTTTCTGTCAGGAAATGCATCCTTTTCAAAGCCTTTATAATGTAAGTTACTGCAGGATTCAAGGCTGTGATAAACCCAGAAAGTAGAGGGTTTATGAAGAGAAACTACTTCCTACAGCCATCATACTAGGCCTTTAGTTGTTGTGTTGATTAATCTTTCGTTAGTCTCTTAGTTGACCAAAATGTGTCGGTTAATTTTTATTTTATTGGGATAAGGAATTATAGGGAGTGCCTTTTTACACAGACAGACATTATTTTATTTGCTGTGCTTGTGATCAGTTGTTCAGTTCCTGTTGAAGTGAAACCTCTGAATGACTGCTGCCAAGTTAACGGCCATGCCAACCCAACATTCCTATTGAAGAAGCAAGAAACATATCAAATGGTAAGGGAAGACGCACTAAAACAGATACAAATTAACCATAACTGGATCTAGATTAAGGTTTTGATTATTTTCTCCAGGTTAAGTCATCCCCTGGGCCCAGTCCGTCCTGTCCGTCTCGGTCCAAACATGCTGTTGTACGGCCAGCGGTGAGGCCTCCTCCCGTGCCTGCGTATGCAACAGATAAACCATCTAAGAATCAGACAGAAGGAGACACTCAGACCGCTGTAAAATCAACCCAAAAGAAAAATCCTGCTCCTCGGCCTCCACCTGGTCTGCCTCCTTCACTTCCTCCAAACCCTAAACCTGCAACTCCTTCAGGGGCGAAATCCAGACCGGATCCCCCGAACAGACCACCACCGCCGTGTCCTGTGACTCCTGGCAACAAATCAACTATAGTAAGTACTTTGTTAATAATAGTAATAATAATAATAATAATAGCACTTTGTTAATTCAAAATAATAAATAATTTAATTGGAGATACTGCCATTGCTACTAAAATTACTTTTATACTTTTATTTCTTCAAACAACAGCTTCTCGTGCTTTTTATTCCTCAAGAGAATTCAAAAGTACTTCTTTTGACTTCAAATTGGCATTGACTCCTTTTAAAATGATGATGTACATAATGTATTTTATATGTAAGTTTATTTTATTGACTCTATAATGTTTGTTTTAATATAGGAGCAGCCAAAAGTGACAAGTGTCCAAATAACAAGTGATGCTCTGCAAAAGAAGAAAAAGGCTTTGGCTCCCTCTGCTGGACAGAAGAAGTCAAATAGGTAAAACACAAGAATAAAATTCAAGTATCGGTACTTTTCATAATGAAAGGTTGTACCAATTTTTTGATTCATAATAATCTTTTACCCTTCTATAATACTGGTTACAGTTTTACTGATACCTGGGGAATATAATCGTCTGACCTTACCTTTCCTGGTTAATCAATCCTAGTGTGTTGAGTAAATGTTTTTTTGTTTTTTAGGACTTGAACCAGGACCTCAGGAATGCACTGAAGATTACATCAAGTAATGCACTGCCTCAAACCTTTGTATGTGACCAAGAAAATGTGGCATTGTACGTGTGAAATACTTGACACCTTGCAGTAGATACGTCTGAACTGCTTTTAGTGAATGGGGAAATTCAACTTTTTTGTTGTTTTTTTGTATCTTCATTTGAGATTCATGCTGTAGCATTCACTTTTTTAAGTGTAAAATGTACCTGGGAATCAGCCATTGAGTCCCTCCTGGGCCTATTTATTCAAAAACAAAGAAGAATCTCTGAACGTTTACACTGTAGCCTATGTACAAACTACGGTGCCCTGAAATGCAATCAAAGAGGTGCTTGTACTTCCTTTGTGAAAAAAAATAATGGGTCTTAAGCTGGGGCGTGGTGCCTTCAGGGAAGACCCCAAATGCATGCTGTATGTACATTTATGATGAGATACAAGCCTGGAAATAGTGAGGGAAATTTGTGGGGATTTTTGTACATTTTTATTTTGTTCATTGTAATGCACTTTGTCTTTAAGCAGAGATGGCATCCTCACGTGTCTCCATTACATCAGTAAGAAAAATATTTCATGATTAGAAACTCAAAATATGTCCTGACAATCAGTGATCAAATTTGTATCGACGTAGTTTTATTTACCATCTTTTGTCAAAGACTGTTGTGTATCTAAATCTCATACTTCACTGTTGAGGAACCTTGGCTGGTCACCCTCATTCACTTCGGCCTTTTCACCCGTTTTGGACCAATATGGGGTATTTTGCATATGTGTTTCATCCACATTCATATCAACACTTAAATTCAGGAGTAGAGTTCATTTGCATTTGATCATTTTGGCTAGTCAGGTTACGGTTTTGGTACTCTTCAATGTAACTGCCTACAACTGTCATGCCATCTAACTTTTTATTGAACCTATGCAAACCCGGGCACTGTGCAACACTGTGTCTGCTAAAGGTATGAACTTAATAAAGTGAAAATCTCAGTTTTTTTGGGTACTTTTTAAAAGTCTTTCTCAAGGTATGTTCACAACTGCCCACACACCAGTAGTAGTATTAGTAGTAGTAGTAGTAGTAGTAGTAGTAGTAGTAGTAGTAGTAGTAGTAGTAATTTACTCAATTACCATAACTTTTATTATTTGAGTATTTGTATAATTTCCACCCTTGCACAAATATAGCTCTTTGTCTTGTACATTACAATCCAGCAGTGGGAGCTGTATTCCAATCAATGTATAGATTTAAATCCCTTATTATAAATGTGTCAGCTGAAGGGTCTGTGCCCTTTGCATCGCCCCATCTTTCACTGAGATGAAAGCGTCAGAGATTTATTATAATCAAAGGCTCTAAATACCAAGGCCGAACCCCCTGAACCAGACTTTTAGCACTCCCAGGTCGACTATCCGTGGACCAGGAGCCAGGTGATCCTCCATTAATGTAATTTTGCCTTGAATGATTATGTGAATATTGTGCAGTATTATTTTAATCTTTATAGATATTAATGATTAGATGTCAATGTAGTATGTGTTTGGACCAGGCCAATAGACAGGAGCAAATACACACAGTCCCAAACTGTGTATAATCATGTGCTCCAGAAGTTATATTTTAGGACTTATATACTTATATCACAATATATTACTACTATTATGGCTCATGCTACATATAAAGTCAGTTTTATCCATTTTACTGATCAGATTCATCCATAACTTATATCATTTGTGTTAATTAATAGCCAGATTATCGTCTCTTTTATGTCTAATTTAAAATAATTAATGAATATGATAAAGCTATTTTGTATTGCTTGTGCACTACAACTTTCCAACACTAGAGAGAGACCTACACAAGCTTTTTAATGTGAATGAATCAGAAAATCTAAAGCATTTTGAGAAATCCTTATAGCACTTTGTTTTATTGGACTAAGGGGATTAAAACTGGACCCCCTAAGTATATAATTATACATGAGGTCAACTTTATCCAAAACTAATTATTTGAAACTATTTGAAGCCTTTTGGTAGCACATATGTAATTACTCATTGTATGCATAATTATGAATAATTCCATTGAAAAGAGCAAAAAAGTTCTGCAAACAAACTTTAATCAAACAAATAAAATAAACAAATAATTTGAACATTTGAACATTGAGCATTGAACAGAACTGCTGGTCAGACTCCTTCAGAGGCGACTGAAACAAGACCACAAAACAGAGAGTTAGCATTTTATTACTTACTTACTTACTGCTGTATATAATCATAATACCATACAATACCAACTTTATTTATAAAACTAAACGTGCCGTACGCCACATAATAATAACCTCACAGAAAGTTAAAAGCTAACGAGAAAAGGCGCACTTTTAAAAGTGATTTAAAAACAGAGAGAGACTGAGTTTACCTCGTCTCTAAGGATACTGATTCCATAATAAACTCAAAATTCAGAAGAGATGTAAAACATGAGCATCGAGTAAATATATAATAAATGTATTTATAGTTAAAAAAAAAGATACAAAAAAGAGCAAATTAAAAATAAAATGAAAAAAAAAAGTTATGGTGTAAACTTTCAAAGAAGGTATGAGATAATATTATTGTACGCTTGTAATACATGTTTACATATTAACACATTTCTATTGAATATATCGATCCAACCGAAGCGCGAGCTGTGTAGTAACGCAAAGGAAGGAGGAGAGAGGAAGTTCTGGTTAAACTCAACCTTCTTTCTTTTAGTGTAGTTGTGGTCAGTATATTTTGTTTTCAAAATACTCTATACGCTGTATTAAATGTTCTAGTTCAATAGCAGATTATCTCTCCTTTTTATATTGCACATTTGTAATGATAAACAATATTAGGCTATTAATAAAAGCCTACATTGTGTTTCTATAGCCTAGTAGCTCGGAGCCGAAAATGTGTGGGCGCCCCTGATCTACAGCATGTAAAATCATCCACACACCATGAGTTCATTCACTCTACACAGAATTAAAGTAAACTGTGGTTCAAAATAATATAACTCATACAGATACGCACTTGAGCAAATAGTTTTAGAAATGCCGTTTTCCGGTTGTGAGAAGACTATGAAATGTATAATAAATGCATGAAAGGTCAAAACCATGGCTATATATCAACCCTGCTTCACAGGTGGAGTGGCCAAATAAAAAAATAAAAAAACAATCCTTGCAACAGAAAAAAAAAAAAAACATGCACAAAACAAGTGCATGTATTTGAAAAAAAGTATCTGACTCTGATCTTCTATGATCCTGAATATGAGGCTGTGTCCAATGGAAGAAAAGGCCAAGAAGAGTTGATGTGTCTAAATGATTTCAACATTATAATACTGCCTTCACCCATTAGCTAAAACTGAACACATTTTCATTACATACCAAAATTGAGAGTCAAATTGTGTATTATGATACAGTGCTCACTGGTAATACATTTAAATGACTGTCTTTATGTTTATTTATCATTTCCATGATCAATTTAAGTTTTGGGAAGCCAATATTTAAATTTCTTGATGGTGGATAGGCCTATACACCATGTAATAGTATGTTTAATCAAAATGCTATCCCATATGAGGCTTATTTACCTTCTCAAGGGGGGGTTGCAGATCTTCCAGTGCCGATATCCTTTGGTGGAGTTGGAAATCGGACTGGAAGAGCATTAGGATTTGACCCTGGAGGTCCAGCACCTTCTCCTCCAAGGTCTTTGGTTCCTGTGGGAGTGGAGTGCAGAAGAATTAGCACGTTGCAAGATCCACCTTCTTTCTTTCACTAAAGCAAATACAGTAAGTACAAGCCTCCTACTGGAGAAATGCTGCATTGGTGATGATCTTTCAACTGCAACACAGTATTTAAACCCAACTAATACATTTCTGAAACAACCATGTGGAAAGACGAATCCCGTGGTCATGGAAACATGACATGTCTGTGTTGAAAAGGGTCAAATCATTGGCATCGAGCAGAGAAAAGGTCTAAAGGAGAAGCAGAAACTCATCTACATCACCTCTGAACTAGGGATGCATACCTAAACCCACGTTCAGGTTCAAGTCCGGATTCGAATCCAGAGGTTTAGGTTCAGGTCCGGACCTAATGAGTCCGGCTGAACTCATGCCATATTTGCATAATGTAATACCAGCATAACACAAGCTACTTGGCTAAATTAAGTTGAAGACACTTGAACAAGGACGACTATCAAACACAAGGCTTAACTGCAGATTGAAATAAACTCAACTGGTTTATTCACTGTTTATTAACAGAAGTTACAACTTACAAATCACAAGCTACGAGCTAACACACATTCATGTGTTTTACTAGAGGAACAACTTCCGAACAAGAGCAAGTTGAGTATTGGTATTGGAGCAGCTGTTTCAGCTGATACTATGTTTGTCAAGTGTATTACTGGTTTGACTGGGCTGTTTCCCACTCTTGAAGTTTAATGCCTTTAGATACATTTCCACTTTTTAATTTTGCAGATCCATTGGCATCAAAGTCATGTAAAAACCTTCAAAAACTAGCATAAAAGTCAACTAGAACCACTATAAATCAATCAACTTAGCAGTATCAAAAATAGAATATGAAAATATTTTACACTACACACAATACATCATATTAACAATATTAACAGCATTAAACACAAGACCATATTCAATTATTAATAGAATACAAATACTATTACAAAATATAAGCTCCAATTAATGAATCCAGCAATTAAACAATATTACTTAGATGTATAAATATGTATATTGCACATTAACCCACCTAAATAAATGCTACATCACACCACAACATAATAGTTATTTTATTCATATTGTCGCAACCCTAGTCTCTAGTGCGCGTGCGCGGTCTCTGGGGCGGAGCTAAGAGCGGGCTCAGGAGCCATCACCATGGTTACGGCCAACAGTAACTAACTCTGTTCAAGAAATAAAGTGACAACTTGTGAGCACTAAACCAGCATTACTGACCTGAGCGAGAAGTTACAATATTTACACCCAAACCAACCACCCGCTCCTTTAACAAGCGTCTTAAACTAACTCACGGAGCGGCACAAGCGGCGACGCACGCGGCGGCTTCAAACGATTCAATTAAGCCAGCGATCTTCCCGAAGGTTCGGTCTCTCGCGTCTTTAAACTCATTGCGGCGGCTTCAACTTCTGCCGCGCGGAAGACGCGTGCGTCGCTGATGCTCCGGGCCATTGACAGCGATGTCAGAGTTTACGTCTTTTCCAGCGCGAATTTCGCGATCTATGGACGGTTTCAGATGGTTTAGATTCTAGAACGTAAAGGATATAGAATGTGAGTGGTAGATTTTCAATGAGTCCAGAACCGAATCACCGGGGTTTCGTTTTTTTTGGACTTGAACCGAAACGTTTTTACAAGTCCGAATCCGGTCCATCGTAGCGGTACGCATCCCTACTCTGAACCCCAGTGAGTGTTTGGGACGAGCTGGAGAAGGCTTCATGCAGGTGTCACTCTCCATCACCAACACAAGATCTTTTTTGGCTTATTGAAAGAACACCACAGTGAGCGCGTGTTGTTGTCAAAGCTAGATTACCTTCTTTTTGGTCAGGTCCTCTACCAGATTATCAACCATGAGAGTTTTTCCTAGAAGAAATTGTATTCAATGGAATTTATGGACATTTTAACTCTTATTCATTCATTCATTTTCTACCGCTTGTTCGCGGGTGACTGGAGTCTATCCCAGTGACTTTGGGCCTTAGGCGGGGTACACCCTGGACAGGGGCCAACTCGTCGCAGGGCAAACACAGAGACAACCATTCACTCTCACACTCATCCACTAGGGCCAATTTAGAGTTGCTAAGTTTGCCTGCATGTAGTAGGTTGAAAACGCTATATTCAAAAGTTTATATAGAAACAGACACCCCCTCTATTTTTTGTATTTTTGGCTACTGTGTCTTTAATCTTTGGGACATCCATCCAGCAGATGGTGCTCTAAGCGCTCCTGTGGGGATTAGAGCGAGACAATGCGCATGTACAGCAGAATTAAACACGCTGTGCATGGAATGACTCGTCTCCCTCATCTGTCCACAGGTAATCACCAAAAGTTCCGTTGTTTTGACTTAAACTTGGTTAAATGTAATATATGTGTTATGCAGAGTTGGAACAAACCGTAGTTGATGTGATTTGTGAAATTGAAATGTGTTTTCGTGTGTACTTAACACGTGGTTTAAACTTTGCCACAAGTCTGCCATGTGCAGAGGTAAAAGTATTATTTGGACAATTTCAACTGCTTGGTAGCATGCAAAAGGTTACAATTGATTACATACAATTTGGTTTTTGATTAGTTTAGACTGTTAAAGTAGCTGCCGCCATTTGCAGGCACACGTTGCCAACGTGCTTGTGTGTGTGCACGTGCGTGCCTCTGTGTGTGTGTGTGTGTGTCTGTGTGTGTGTGTGCGTGGTGTAAGAGATTTAGTTACCTGTATTTTTATTTATATATTATAGTTTATTTATGTATATCTGTTAAGTTTATCTGTTGAGTCAATTTAGATATTCTTTTATCGTCTTTTGCCAAATATGTGTTTGTTAATTTATTTATTGTCATTTATAATTTTATTGATTATTGATTGTATACGATAATTGAATGTGATAATTGAAAAGTAGAATTAAACACGCTGTGCATGGAATGACTCGTCTCCCTCATCTGTCCACAGCGATATTCTCCTGGCTACACAGTCTAACTCTTTAGCTGTGTACCATTTGCTACCGCCCAGCTTACCCCTAGGGCTGGCGCCGGTAACAATTGGGGGCTCGTCCGGGATAACTAAAGCAACTGCCTGGTGAAGAGTGCGCCTGTATTGTTTGATGTGTCTGGAACTTCAGGGAAGGCTCCCACTACGTGTGTCATCCAAAGAGTATCCACCACCATCAAAAGGACATGGCAACTAATGCACCACGGCGAGCGCTGATTGTTAAGATCCAGAGACAACTTTCCAGTTTGAACACCAGTCAGCTACAAGCCATCACAAACGCCATCGATGACGGCAATATTCCAGTCCGCACTGATGAGCTAAGTGACACTGACTTGTATGAGCTTATTGTTGACTACATTAGAGGTGACCAGCTCAAGTCACTAGAGGATGAAGGCATGTCGCAACTGCTCCTCCTTGATGACTTGATGGCCGATCTGCTGAGACCTACAGCTTCGATGGGTCCTGGAGACGAGGGTCCTGGAGACGAGGGTCCTGCTCACGTCCAGAGGGAAGTCCAGACCACCGTTCCTGCTCCAGCACCGGGTCATCTCAACACACCTCCTTCCACCACTTCAGGAGAAATCATCACTCCATCACCTCAACACAACAATCTCCACTCCTTACCCAACGACTACTCTTCTGGAGAAGACAGAGACGTTGGCACACCAACAAGAAACCTTGCTGCAGACCAAACCAGCAGAAATGTTGGCCGTCATCTGAGTGGGACTAGTCCATCATCCAGTTTGAGAAATCAGGTATTGAGTATCAGTGATGTTGCAAGTCTGCTCCCACGCAGAGAGTTTAAGCTGCATGGCGGACAGATTTCAGACACTGGCTCAGATGTTTCTTATAGTAACTTGTGTAAACAAATTGATGAAGGTTTATCCGAAGGTTTTTCTGAATCAGAAGTTATCAGAAGTGTGCTTAAAATCACAAAACCTGGTACATTTAGAGACATGTTACTCAACAAATGTGATTTAAATGTTAGTGAGCTTAAGAAGTTTCTTCGCTCTCACATTCATGACAAAAACAGTACAGAGCTCTTTCAAGAGTTAAGTAATGCTAAACAGTCGGATAAAGAGAGTCCACAACAGTTCTTATACCGAGCAATGGGTTTAAAACAACGTGTTCTTTTTGAGTCACAACAAGTTGGTACCGGTTTTACATATGATGTTAAACTTGTACAGGGGACTTTTCTCCATACTCTATATCAGGGGTTAAATGAGAAAAATGACTATGTGAGACGTGACTTAAAGCCCTTCCTTAATGACATGCAAATTAGTGATGACCTCTTATTAGAACAAATTACTAAATCGACAAGTGAGGAGGCAGAAAGACAGAAAAGGCTGGGTACAACTGTTAAGACTAAAACTGTGACTATTGCTACACTTGACAGTGGTGACAAGACTAAAGACGACAAAGAAAGACAAACTCAACATGACGCTATTAGAGAACTAACAGCACAAGTGTCCTCACTGACTAAGCATTTAGCCCAAATGACCAGACCACCTGATAACCCCATACCTGTGGACTTAAGCATTCAGGGACACAAGCCACAAGTACGAAGTGAAACAAGGGGCAAATGCAAGTCATGCGTACAACAAAACATAACCACGTGTCATCATTGTTTTGTTTGCGGCCAAACAGGACACCGGGCCATAGGATGTCTTCAGCGAAAAGTGTCGGGAAACGCGACACGGTCACAGGGGAGGGGCAGCCAGTGACCGAGACAGCCCTAAAGCCCCAAATCTCTAACAGTCAAGATCCAAAATCCAAGTCAACTCGCTCATCACCACAGCCAAAGAAAAGACTTGCTCAACTCATTGGTAAACGATGTATGGTTTCATGTGCTCTCAATGGTGCTCCAATCCAAATGCTACTGGATTCAGGTGCTCAAGTGACCATGGTGGGAAAAACATGGATGCAAAAGACATTACCAGCTGTTTCCATTCAACCACTCACGTCCTTTTTTTCAGACCAACCTTTTGAAATTTCTGCTGCAAACGGCAGTGACGTTCCTTTTGAGGGCTGGGCTGATGTAGCACTTGAGCTCAAGAGCAATAACCATGGACATGTAACTATCCAAGTACCAGTGATCATCTCCCAAAACTGTCTAAGTCATCCCATTTTAGGCACTAATGTTATTGCAGAAGTGATTAAATCCCACAAAGAGACAGATACTAACATCACAGCTCTACTCAAAGAGGCACTAAGCGTAAATGACAGTACAGTTGAGGCTTTAGTGTCAGCACTTGAAGTTTTTACCCCAACTGATGACTGCATAGAATACACAGTAAAAACTGGTAAAAAAGGTGTAATATTGCCTGCCGGTCAAATATCTGAAATCAGGTGCAGGGTCAGAGAGTGGCCAGCCGGAGGCGCAATGTTATTTCAGCCCAGTTTTCAAGATGACTGTCCAGATGGTTTAGAGTTGTTCCCTGCATTAGTAGATGTCCCTAGTGGTTTAACAAAGACTGTAAAAATCCCTATTCAGAACATCACTAAACATGACATTTATCTTTCAAAGAGAACTGTTTTGGGAACATTAGAAGAAGTAACCGAAGTGAGACCTGTAAACTGTGTTTCAGACAACTCAGACCAACCAACCAATGTAAACACATGTTCTGTCAATCCCATTTCTACACAGAAAACCAGTAACCAATGCCAAATAACAAAGGATACTCATGTGAAAAGTGAAAAATGGCATCCACCTGTGGATTTGTCCCATTTGGACGAGAATGAACAAAAGATGGTAAAGGACATGCTGTTTGAGGAGTCTGATGTTTTTGGGAAAAGTGACTCAGACATTGGATGCATCCCGAGTCTACAACTCAAAATCAATCTCACAGACAATGTACCTGTCCAAACGTCCTACAACTCCATTCCAAAACCCTTGTACAAGGAAGTGAAAGACTATGTTCAAAAGCTGCTGGACCATGGCTGGATTAGGAAATCCACTTCTCCCTATTCCTCACCAGTGGTCTGTGTCAGAAAAAAGGACATGTCACTTCGCTTGTGTGTTGATTTTCGGGGGTTAAATCGCAAAACTATCCCCGATCGCCATCCACTCCCACGCATTCAAGACCTGCTGGATAACCTGGGGGGCTACTCATGGTTTTCAATATTAGACCAAGGTAGTGCTTACCACCAAGGCTTTGTGGAAGAGAACTCTAAACACCTGACCGCTTTTAGCACACCTTGGGGGTTATATGAGTGGAACCGCCTCCCATTTGGCCTCACCAACGCCCCAGCAGCCTTTCAAAGATGTATGGAAGGGGTCCTTGAAGGTTTGAGGGATGAGTGTTGTTCACCTTACTTAGATGACGTGTTATGTTATTCTAAGACTTTCACTGACCATGTAAATGACTTAAAACTTGTTCTACACAAACTCAGAGAATTTGGTATAAAGTTACGCCCTAACAAGTGTGAACTTTTTAAACGCCAAATCAGATATGTAGGTCGTCTTGTGACTAGTGAAGGAGTCCAGATAGATCCTAAAGATCTAGAAGCAGTTAACCAGCTTCGAGACAGAGAACCAAAGAATGTTGGAGAAGTTAGAGCTCTCCTTGGCTTCTTAGGTTACTACAGGACATTCGTTCAGGACTTTTCCAGGTTAGCAAGACCACTATTTAAACTTGTTGAGAGTCCCAGTGAGGTAGAGTACAAATCTACAAAAAGAAAATCTAACAAGTCCAAGAAAAGCAGTAATGGTCAGCTTCCGTCCAAAACCCCTGTTAACTGGACACATGAACACAGTGCAGTTGTGTCACATTTTGTAGACATGTTAACTAGTCCACCTATCTTGGCATACCCAAACTTTGACTTGCCTTTCGTCCTCCATACAGACGCTTCTAATGAAGGTCTGGGAGCTGTACTTTATCAACAACAGAACAACAAACTACGTGTCATTGCATATGGTTCTAGGACGCTCACACCTGCTGAAAAAAACTATCACCTTCACTCCGGCAAGCTTGAGTTCCTGGCGCTCAAGTGGGCAATCTGTGACAAATTCAGGGATTATCTTTATTATGCTCCTACTTTTACAGTATTCACGGACAATAATCCCCTCACATATGTTTTGAGTACAGCCAAATTAAACGCAGTTGGGCATCGCTGGGTGGGTGAGTTAGCAGATTTTCACTTTACAATCAAGTATCGTCCTGGCAAATCAAATGCGGATGCAGACACACTGTCCAGATATCCTGTACAACTGACAGATCACTTACCAGAGTACACAGAGACAATGCCACCTGAAGTAATTTCTGCCATTTGGCAGGGTGACAAAGCTATGAGAGACAGTGAAGTGCCATGGGTTGCCGCTTTACAGTTAAACTCAAATACCAGTGACACTAAAACTGAAGGTACTCCAGTAATCTCACCTGAAGATCTTCGAGCTGCTCAAAAAGAGGACAAGTCAATCTGTGAAGTGATACAGTTAAAGAAAAGAGGCTGGAATCCAAATGACAAAGATAAGAAACAAATGACTCGTGAAACAAGGAGATTAGTACATGAGTGGAACAGACTAAAATTAGAAAAAGGACTCCTGTACAGAAATACTGGGAAAAGAAAACAGTTAGTTCTACCAGACAAACTGAAAAAAACTGTTTTGAGACATTTGCATGATGATATGGGTCACGTAGGCGCAGATAAAGTAATTCATTTGGCTAGAGAACGTTTTTATTGGCCATTTATGCAACGCGATATTGAGGATTATGTCATTCGACAATGCACTTGTCTGAAACAAAAACGTCCGTGTGTTCCAGACAAAGCCCCAATGGGTTCAATCACAACTAGTGCTCCTTTTGAACTCATATCAGTTGACTACCTTCACCTCGAACCGAGTAAAGGCGGTTATGAGTACATATTAGTTCTGGTAGACCACTTCACGCGATTTGCGCAAGCTTATCCAACGAAAAATAAGTCTGGTAAAACCGCAGCAGAGAAAATATTCCATGACTTCATCCCACGGTTCGGATTTCCTGAAAAACTCCACCATGATCAGGGCCGGGAGTTCGAAAATAACCTATTCCAAAGACTCCAACAACTTGCAGGAATAGCTCACTCTCGAACGACCCCTTATCATCCGCAGGGTAATCCTGTTGAGCGTCTAAACAGAACACTACTACAAATGTTACGCACTCTACAAGAAGAAAGGAAAACACAGTGGAAAGACCATTTGCCTCACATTCTCCATGCTTACAATTGTACGAGACATGAAGCAACTGGATATTCACCTTTTTTTCTCCTGTATGGTAGAATGCCTAGACTACCCATAGATTTGCTTTTTGACATCAAACCTGAAAGTGACTGTAAAACAAAGCAAGAGTATGCTGAAAAATGGGCATGTCGTATGCAAGAAGCCTACAGAATTGCTTCAGAAAACAGCCAGAAAAGCTCTGCTAAAGGGAAAAAGTACTATGACAAACACACAAAAGGTATCCCTTTACAACCTGGAGATCGAGTACTAGTCAGGAATCTCTCTGAACGAGGAGGTCCTGGAAAACTAAGAGCTTACTGGGAAAGATGTATCCATAAAGTGATTGAAAAGATTGAAGATGGACCTGTGTATAAAGTTCAAAGTGAGACAGGAAACCGTAATCTGAGAATTCTACACCGAAATCTTCTATTATCAGTCAATGACTTGCCACTAGAACAAGAACAATGTCAAAAAGATAACCGCACAAGACAGAAACAATGTAAAGGAAAAGAACAAAGACAAATTCAGGAAGCTGCTGAGTCTGAACAATCAGATGAGGAAGAGGAATACACGTACAATTGGCATCGTGTGCCTATACGTCAAAGTGAACCTACACCTCAACGGCGTTCTGGACTCAGGGCCACAGCACCTGCATTTCAAACAGAAAGACAAAGTACTCAACCAGTTAGAGTACCACAACCAAGAGTTCCACCACAAGTTGAGGTACAAACTCCAAATATGGCAATCCCGGCTGTTGAACCTGATTCAGGGCCAAGGTCAGTACCTTTGGCTATTGCTCCAGCTGCGGACATACCAGAAATGGAAACTGTGGACAGTGATGAGTTGGAAACAGAAACAAACATGCATGAGGGAACAGTTCGCCGATCGTCCAGAACCATTAAGCCAAGAGAACTATTCACTTACAGTCGGTTTGGACAACCATCATACCAAGAATGGAGACCTGGAGCGAACATGATGTTTGCCTGTATTCCTCAACCATTGCCCTATTACCAACCTGACATGTACTATTACCCTACTCCTGTATGGACATGTTAGACGTTGAAAGACTGAAGTAACCATTCAAATTAACCAAGTAATATGACTCTTTAAGACTGTATGTGACCTAACTTGAAACACTTAGCATAAGATGCCGGAGTCATCTTTTAAAGCAGGGGAGAGTGTAGTAGGTTGAAAACGCTATATTCAAAAGTTTATATAGAAACAGACACCCCCTCTATTTTTTGTATTTTTGGCTACTGTGTCTTTAATCTTTGGGACATCCATCCAGCAGATGGTGCTCTAAGCGCTCCTGTGGGGATTAGAGCGAGACAATGCGCATGTACAGCAGAATTAAACACGCTGTGCATGGAATGACTCGTCTCCCTCATCTGTCCACAGGTAATCACCAAAAGTTCCGTTGTTTTGACTTAAACTTGGTTAAATGTAATATATGTGTTATGCAGAGTTGGAACAAACCGTAGTTGATGTGATTTGTGAAATTGAAATGTGTTTTCGTGTGTACTTAACACGTGGTTTAAACTTTGCCACAAGTCTGCCATGTGCAGAGGTAAAAGTATTATTTGGACAATTTCAACTGCTTGGTAGCATGCAAAAGGTTACAATTGATTACATACAATTTGGTTTTTGATTAGTTTAGACTGTTAAAGTAGCTGCCGCCATTTGCAGGCACATGTTGCCAACGTGCTTGTGTGTGTGCACGTGCGTGCCTCTGTGTGTGTGTGTGTGTGTCTGTGTGTGTGTGTGCGTGGTGTAAGAGATTTAGTTACCTGTATTTTTATTTATATATTATAGTTTATTTATGTATATCTGTTAAGTTTATCTGTTGAGTCAATTTAGATATTCTTTTATCGTCTTTTGCCAAATATGTGTTTGTTAATTTATTTATTGTCATTTATAATTTTATTGATTATTGATTGTATACGATAATTGAATGTGATAATTGAAAAGTAGAATTAAACACGCTGTGCATGGAATGACTCGTCTCCCTCATCTGTCCACAGCGATATTCTCCTGGCTACACAGTCTAACTCTTTAGCTGTGTACCATTTGCTACCGCCCAGCTTACCCCTAGGGCTGGCGCCGGTAACATGCACATGCATGTGACTGTGGATGGAATAAAGGAGAATTTAACCGAAGCTAAGGTTGAGGGCGCCAGGCGATTGAAAAGTAAGTAAAATGTGACAGCCTGTCTGATGCAGCGCCTCCTGTAACTCCAGCTGCCTCTTCGTCTCAAGCAGCTGAATCTGGGCACGACAGAGTAAGCGTGTAAAGTACCATAATGTTAAATACAGTTTTAACTCAAATATAAATCAAATCAAGGTTGAAATTGGGGTGACTGGATTGTGGAAGTGTAGATACAAATAAAGAGCGCAATTGATTATGTTTTGACATTTGATTTAACAATGCCAGTCTTGGTTATGAATCATCTTTGTCATGTGTTTTAGAGTCTGTCTAGTACAGATAACGATTAAAATGATTAAAATATGAATATTTTTGTGTTAAATGCAGTAAATGTAGCAATGAGCTGCAAACTTTGGGATGTCATGTCAAACAATTGAAACCAGTTTGCAATAAACTCATGAACTCAAAACGGTTCGATGATCTGATGCTTAGCTGAGGCTCAGAAGAAGAGCTCAAAAAGCATCATGAAAAGATGCTTTTAAACAAAGAAACACCGGACATGATGAACGTACTTCTCCATTGTTATCAAGAGGCCCAGGGGGATTATTTGCTGGAGGCGCTGGAGGTTCTGGAAGTGCCTTAAAAGATAAAAGAGCATGTTACAGGACTGCATCTCTATTATTTTAGAAGCTGACTAGTCAAACCATCTTTGTTGTACTAGAGAATTTTCAAATATATTTCTAAGCAAGTGAAGGCGATCGAAGGCTTCCAGATGGACAAGATTTAGTAACGTCCAAGTGGAGGAGGATTTGTAATTGATGAAAATCAGAAATTGTTTGACATCTTTAAAACAGATACAAAAAGACCTTTAAATAGAGTCAGTATAGTCCACATACATATTATTTTTGAGGGTCAATTACGCACGGTTAGTCACTACACCTTATGTCTGATTTATCCTTGTATACAGTATAAAACGGCAGAAACAGGGTTGCATGATTTTGGAAAAATACATTTTTGTCGAGCAAAGCTACAGAGATGAAATCTGCACTTATGTTTTAAGTTTATTTTATTTCATATGAGACAGTGCACATTAATCAACATGTTAACATCCATCCATCCATCCATCCATCTTCTGCCGCTTTATCCGGGGCCGGGTCGCGGGGGCAGCAGTCTGAGCAGGGACTCCCAGACTTCCTTCTCCCCAGACACTTCCTCTAACTCCTCCGGGGGGATCCCGAGGCGTTCCCAGGCCAGCCGAGAGACATAGTCTCTCCAGCGTGTCCTGGGTCTTCCCCGGGGCCTCTTCCCGGTGGGACATGCCTGAAACACCTCCCGAGGGAGGCGCCCAGGAGGCATCCGGAACAGATGCCCGAGCCACCTCAGCTGGCTCCTCTCGACGTGGAGGAGCAGCGGCTCTACTCCGAGCTCCCCCCGTGTGGCCGAGCTCCTCACCTTATCTCTAAGGGAGCGCCCAGCCACACGGCGGAGGAAACTCATTTCGACCGCTTGTATCCGCGATCTTGTTCTTTCGGTCACTACCCAAAGCTCATGACCATAGGTGAGGGTAGGAACGTAGACCAACCGGTAAATAGAGAGCTTTGCCTTTCGGCTCAGCTCCCTCTTCACCACAACGGTCCGATGCAGCGACTGCATCACTGCAGCCGCTGCACCGATCCGCCTGTCGATCTCACGCTCCATCCTTCCCTCACTCGTGAACAAGACCCCGAGATACTTGAACTCCTCCACTTGGGGCAAGGACACCCCACCCACCTGGAGAGGGCAAGCCACCTTTTTCCGGTCGAGAACCATGGCCTCGGATTTGGAGGTGCTGATTCTCATCCCAGCCGCTTCACACTCGGCTGCAAACCGTCCCAGTGCATGTTGCAGGTCCGGGTTTGATGGAGCCATCAGGACAACATCGTCTGCAAACAGCAGAGATGAGATCCTGTGGTCCCCAAACCGGACACCCTCCGACCCCCGACTGCGCCTAGAAATTCTGTCCATAAAAATTATGAACAGAACCGGTGACAAAGGGCAGCCCTGGCGGAGTCCAACATGCACTGGGAACAGGTCTGACTTACTGCCGGCAATGCGAACACAGCTCCTGCTCCGGTCATACAGGGACCGGACAGCCCTGAGCAAAGGGCCCCGGACCCCGTACTCCCGAAGCACCCCCCAAAGGACACCCCGAGGGACACGGTCGAAAGCCTTCTCCAGATCCACAAAGCACATGTGGACTGGTTGGGCAAACTCCCATGAACCCTCGAGCACCCGATGGAGGGTATAGAGCTGGTCCAGTGTTCCACGACCGGGATGAAAACCACTCTGCTCCTCCTGAATCCGAGGTTCGACTATCGGTCGGATTCTCCTCTCCAGTACCTTGGAATAGACCTTACCTGGGAGGCTGAGGAGTGTGATCCCTCTGTAGTTGGAACACACCCTCCGGTCCCCCTTCTTGAACAGAGGGACCACCACCCCGGTCTGCCAGTCCAGAGGCTCGGTCCCCGAACGCCACGCGATGTTGCAGAGACGTGTCAACCAAGACAGTCCTACAACATCCAGATACTTTAGGTACTCAGGGCGGATCTCATCCACCCCCGGAGCCCTGCCACCGAGGAGTTTGCGGACAACCTCAGTGACTTCAGCTTGGGTGATGGATGAGCCAGCCTCCGAGTCCCCGGTCTCTACTTCCTCTTCGGAAGACGTGACTGAGGGATTAAGGAGATCCTCAAAGTATTCCTTCCACCGTCCGACGACATCCCCAGTCGAGGTCAGCAGGCCTCCACCCGCACCGTAAACGGTGTTGGTGAGACACTGCTTCCCCCTCCTGAGGCGCAGGACGGTTTGCCAGAATTTCTTTGGTGCCGACCGATAGTCCTCCTCCATGGCCTCCCCGAACTCCTCCCAGGCCCGGGTTTTTGCCTCTGCGACAGCACGAGCCGCGGCTCGCTTGGCCTGCCAATACCCCTCGATGACCTCCGGAGACCTACAAGCCAGAGTGGCCTGATAGGCCTCCTTCTTCAGTCTGACGGCATCCCTTACTTCCGGTGTCCACCACCGGGTTCGGGGGTTGCCGCCACGACAGGCACCGGAGACCTTGCGACCACAGCTCCGAGCAGCCGCATCAACAATGGAGGCGGAGAACATGGTCCACTCGGACTCAATGTCCCCAGCCTCCCCCGGGACATGGGAGAAGCTCTCCCGGAGGTGCGAGTTGAATACCCTACTGACAGACGGCTCCACTAGACGTTCCCAACAGACCCTCACAATGCGCTTGGGTCTGCCAAGTCTGTCCGGCTTCCTCCTCCGACAGCGGATCCAACTCACCACCAGGTGGTGATCGGTTGACAACTCTGCCCCTCTCTTCACCCGAGTGTCCAAGACACGCGGCCGGAGGTCTGATGACACGACAACAAAGTCGATCATTGACCTCCGGCCTAGGGTGTCCTGGTGCCATGTGCACTGATGAACACCCTTGTGCTTGAACATGGTGTTCGTTATGGACAATCCGTGGCTAGCACAGAAGTCCAATAACTGAACACCGCTCGGGTTCAGATCGGGGAAGCCGTTCTTCCCGATCACCCCTCTCCAGGTGTCACCGTCATTGCCCACGTGGGCATTGAAGTCCCCCAGTAGAACAACGGAGTCCCCGGTCGGTGCACTGTCCAGTACCCCTCCCAAGGACTCCGAGAAGGCCGGGTAATCTGCACTGCTGTTCGGCCCGTAGGCCGCCACAACAGTGAGAGACCTGTCCCCCACCCGAAGGCGGAGGGACGCGACCCTCTCGTTCACCGGGGTAAACTCCAACACGTGGCGGCTGAGCTGAGGGGCTATCAGCAAGCCCACACCAGCCCGCCGCCTCTCCCCGCGGGCAACACCAGAGAAGTGGAGCGTCCAGCCCCTCTCGAGGAGATGGGTTCCAGAGCCCAAACTGTGCGTGGAGGTGAGGCCGACTATATCTAGTCGGTATCGCTCAACCTCCCGCACAAGCTCAGGCTCTTTCCCCCCCAGCGAGGTGACATTCCATGTCCCCAGAGTTAGTCTCTGTGTCTGGAGATCTGGTCGCCGAGGCCCCTGCCGTCGACTGCCGCCAAGATCTCTCTGCTCCGGCCCCTTATGGATCCTCCTGCGGGTGGTGGGCCCACGGGAGGGCGACCCCACGTCGCTCTTTCGGGCTGTGCCCGGCCGGGCCCCGTGGGGTAAGACCCGGCCACCAGGCGCTCGCCATGGAGCACCCATCCCAGGCCTGGCTCCAGGATGGGGCCCCGGTGACGCCGATCTGGGCGACATAAACTGCCTTGTTCGTGTTGTCATCATAGAGGGCTTCTGAACCGATCTTTGTCTGACCCGTCACCTAGGACCTGTTTGCCTTGGGAGACCCTACCAGGGGCATGAAGCCCCCGACAACATAGCTCCCGGGATCATTCGGGCACTCAAACCCCTCCACCACGTTAAGGTGTCGGTTCAAGGAGAGGACACATGTTAACATGTGCACATTAATCAATGTTGTTGATTAATGTGCACATTAATCAATGTTGTTGATTAATGTGCACTGTCTCTTATTAAATATGAGTGCACTGAAAAAATGCACATGTTTAGGTCTAAACTCGGCCTGCACAATATTTTGCAAAAGTATTGATATCGGAACAAACTAGATATAATTACGTATATTCACAAGTTGACTTATTCAGTCCGAATTCGCCTTTAGTCCTGGATTTGTGTGGTACGCTGGATTTTTATTTTTTATCTTGTAGCAGATTTGAATGGTTTTTCATTTTGACTATACTGGTCGTTATCACTCGTTTGGCCGCAGTTATTTTATTACTTGGTTTACAGATTTTTAAATGAAATATATTGCACAGGCGGACGAAAAATAAATATAATTTCAATTTCAAAAGATGTTTTCTTCTGGGTTTGCCCAAAACCCTCTCCTCCACCACGGGAGGAGAGGGTGGGAGACGCTGTGCGCAGGAGCGTGTAACAGTAGATTTAGCGCGTTTTAGACAGACAGAACTGACGCTTAAGTGTGCGCCCTCCCCCACCCACCCAGTCACGGCAAAACGCGCTGAAGAAAATGTGGTTAACAGGTTTAAAATGTGTATTTGCGATATAAAGGCGCGCAGCATCAGGGAAACATGTGCTCTCCCTGGGACTGCGCGCAAGGACAGAGCAGCTCGGAGCGGCTCCGTCACAGACTCCCGCAGGAGTTTGGCGAGAAATTGCTTCACGCGCTCTTATCTTTTTGCCTGACCCGCCAGCCACACTCTGTTCGAATGCGTCTCGGTCTGGAATCGGACAATTGGAGGGCGTCAAAAAAACTTTCCAGCATTTACCTGTCCAACCACCGCCGCTAATTTGTGTCACGTGTCTCTCAAATGCGGAAGACTTTGTGTCACGTGTCTCTCAAATGCGGAAGACATCTTTCAAATATTTTCGGAACATTCAGAACAAAATATATAACTTAATTTACCTCAGATTTACAGAGTTTAGTGCGTCGCTTGTTGACTCAGCAGAAGTCGGCAACGTTTCTCAGTCTGTGTTATTTTTATTCTTTCCTCGAAATCCACCATTTTAGGTTTAGACACGAACGGACAATGCGTTTGTCTGATTGGTTAATCCGCCTGTCAATCACTCAATAAGTAAACTTGTGATTATTATTGTTCTTGTACGTTTGTGATACATGTTTACATATTAACACATTTCTATTGAATTTAGAGAATATATCGATCCAACCGAAGCGCGAGCTGTGTAGTAACGCAAAGGAAGGAGGAGAGAGGAAGTTCTGGTTAAACTCAACCTTCTTTCTTTTAGTGTAGTTGTGGTCAGTATATTTTATTTTCAAAATACTCTATACGCTGTATTAAATGGTCTAGTTCAATAGCAGATTATCTCTCTCCTTTTTATATTGCACATTTGTAATGATAAACAATATTAGGCTATTAATAAAAGCCTACATTGTGTTTCTATAGCCTAGTAGCTCGGAGCCGAAAATGTGTGGGCGCCCCTGATCTACAGCATGTAAAATCATCCACACACCATGAGTTCATTCACTCTACACATAATTAAAGTAAACTGTGGTTCAAAATAATATAACTCATACAGATACGCACTTGAGCAAATAGTTTTAGAAATGCCGTTTTCCGGTTGTGAGAAGACTATGAAATGTATAATAAACGCATGAAAGGTCAAAACCATGGCTATATATCAACCCTGCTTCACAGGTGGAGTGGCCAAATAAAAAAATTAAAAAAACACGTTCCAAAAAGAACCCGCGATAGACGAAATCCGTGAAGTAGAAACCTTTATTTTTTTTTAGTTATTATACAATGAAATACTCCATAAAACATTGAAAGCAAGGAACAAAACCTTTTTTACAGGCCCAAGCAGGGCCGGCCCAAGCCTTCAGGGGGCCCTAAGCGAAAACATTTTTGGGGGCCCCTCACCACGTCATCAGAATCAGTTTTATTGCCATTGTCAGTAAACAATTCACATATGGGAACTTTCTTCAACGCAAACAAAGCGCACCAAAACTGCCAGTTAGTTTATTCTCAACACCTCACAAGCTCAAATATTGATAGCTTAAATCCCACAATGCAACTTGGTATTCCGCTGACATCACGTCCCAGATATGTTTTTGGGCGTATTTGGGGGCGTTAAGGGTCGACAGCCACATTAGAACATTAGTTTAAATTAATGAACAGGGGGGGCCTGGGGGCCCTCCCCCTGAAATTTTCAGACCTTTTTTGGGTCTTCTGGTGCATTTTAATGTGGTCCAGCCGGCTAAAGTAAGAGTAAAATGTTGAGGTTGTAATGCTATAAAATGATGATGTGATGAAACTGTGCCAGGAGAAAATGACTAAAGCCAGTTATTAAAACATTAGTGTACTTAATTACTCAATACAATATTGGCTATGAAAAATAATTATGGTCAAATTTATTCATTTTAACTGAAAATGTAAAAGTAATAGTTATCCTTACTAATTTATCTTTTACAGCTCCCAACTGTTCCTTCTTGCCAAAGTGACAAAACAAGTTATGTTAAATTAAACAAATGGCATAAGCATTGCTTGATAACACTCATAAAGCTGCACAGTGCAAACATGTTATTCCCAGAGAATGAACAGAACTAGAAGTGAAGGTCTAAACCTCGCTATAGTGAAGAGACTGCGTTTCTGCAACTTTGCCACTTTTGTATAAAAATATATAGTATTATTCTATGACAGACGTAATCATAATGTCTGGTTATTTTTCACTATCAATTTATTATAATTTATAACAAATAGTCTAATGATGCTTTTTAAATAAATTTAAATGTTTTATTGCTCTATTAAAAGTTAATTACAATATAAATGTTTGTTCTGATCAGAACATCACACACTGGACTCCTGCATGAAACAATGCTGCGATGTGATTGGCTGATGGACCTTAGGTGCATAAACCTTTACGTTCCTCTTATTGCACGTTAAGAAGTCAAAGTAAAACAGACATCACGAGTCACGATTGCTCTCACACATGGTGATGTGAGAGAGAGGGACGCAAACTCAAACCCGCTCATCTCTAACTGAGGCTGCACAGGGGCCCGGGACAGGGGCCCAGGACAGGGGCCGCACACTGTTCACTCCAAAGTCTCACGTCAGAGGTTCTGGACGAGACGGCGCTAGTCTGGACCGGATCTCCGCCTCTTAGTGACCGGGGCATAGAGGCCCCTCACCGGCCTCACCTGCAGCTGACACTACCGGGCTGGTGTAAATGTTAAGCTTATTATCTTTCATTCAGACACATATTGTGCGCGGGGCAGAGCTCTCGTCGCCTCCAGCCTGAGCGAACTAACGTGACAGAATCGTGTTGTTTCAAACAGCAGCATTAACCGTCTCTTTGTAAGAGAAGTTCAATACCTGGAGAGTGTTGTTGAGTTTGCAGTTTCTTTACATCGTCAAGAAGTTTCTTCTTTCGTTTTTCGGCACCAGGAGATATATTCCTCTGGACATGAGGACCACGCAGGGACCACGTTCTGTTGTGTTTATGTTTTGCTCACGATCTCCTCGCGCACAATGAAGTTGCCCAATCAGCGCAGGTCTGGTGTCTCGGTTGCCAGATTGTCATTACAAATAAATGCGGTTTGTGTGTTATGTTACCATTGTGTGTGCGCTGCCGTGCCAGCAGCGCTACTACACTAGTGGCGCACGCTGCGCTTGCACTTCGCATAAGACGGGTTGCCAGATTGGGGGCCCTATTAACGCCTCGGGGCCCTACGCGGCTGCTTAGTTCGCTTATAGGCTGGGCCGGCCCAGGGCCCAAGCATTTGTTTAACAAATAAAAGTACTGTATAAACGTTTTTTTTTTTTACTGTACTGTACTCTCACCGCTCTCTCCCGCAGCTCGCGTGCCGCTCTCACCGGCGTGTCCCGGAGCTCACGCGCCGCTGCTCTCACCGGCCTCGCAAACTTTAATTTGGCAAGCGGTTTTACGTACGTGTACATATTAATCCATAACGTTATTGACACACAGGTAGAGAAGACCCGGTGAGACAGTTTAGCCAATCAGAATACAGAACACAACGCATGATGCAAATCCGCGAAGCAGCGAGTCCGCGAAAAGTGAACCGCGATATAGCGAGGGATTACATTTTTATCACATTTTAAACCTGTTAACCACATTTTCTTCAGCGCGTTTTGCCTTGACTGGGTGGGTGGGGGAGGGCGCACACTTAAGCGTCAGTTCTGTCTGTCTAAAACGCGCTAAATCTACTGTTACACGCTCCTGCGCGCAGGAGGTGGAGGAGAGGGTTTTGGGCAAACCCGGAAGAAAACATCTTTTGAAATTATATTTATATTTCGTCCGCCTATCCAATATATTTCATTTAAAAATCTGTAAACCAAGTAATAAAATAACTGTGGCCAAAGGAGTGATAACGACCAGTATAGTCAAAATAAAAACCATTCAAATCTGCTACAAGATAAAAAATAAAAATCCAGCGTACCACACAAATCCAGGACTAAAGGCAAATTCAGACTGAATAAGTAAATTTGTGAATACACGTAATTGCCAAGATTCTGTCAGACGACCTCAATGGTATTGCTCTATATCTAGTTTGTTGCAATATATTGTGCAGGCAGAGTTTAGACCAAAAATTTGTGCATTTTTCAGGGCACTCATATTTAATATGAGACAGTGCACATTAATCAACACGTTGATATCAACATGTTGATTAATTTAATATGAGACAGTGCACATTAAACTTAAAACATAAGTGCAGATTTAATTTCTGTAGATCATGCAACCCTGTCTCTTCCGTTTAATACTGTATACAAGGATAAATCAAACATAAGGTGAATTGACTAGCCGTGCGTAATTTACTCATACTATGCATCAGTGTCACCGGATCGTTCTTGCGTTGTGTTACGAATGGCCACGAGACATGGTTTATTCTTTGGAGGCACTCTCCGTTTATTCTTGTTAACAGAAAAACATCAAAAAAAGTTTACACGTGCCCGCGGCAAATCCAGCCCAAACTAAAAAAGGATATAACAATTAAGTATACAACACATTCAACATAAAGGACAACACGATGGACGACTGACCTCTTCCCGAGACAGAGGAAGTCACGATCATCAAATTTATAAGGGGAACACACGAAGAAGTAGGGGCTGGAGGACACTGACAGCACAATAAAACAAATACCAGGTATGTTGAACACCATAATAAACAAAAATACAGATTTTGTGTCCTTATACTGCAATGATATGACATCTGGACTATACTGACTCTATTTAAAGTTCTTTTTGTATCAGTTTTAAAAAGATGTCAAACAATTTCTGATTTTCATCAATTACAAATCCTCCACGTTTCTAAATCTTGTCCATCTGGAAGCCTTCGATCGCCTTCACTTGCTTAGAAATATATTTGAAAATTCTCTAGCACAATAAAGATGGTTTGACTAGTCAGCTTCTAAAATAAGAGATGCAGTCCTGTAACATGCTCTTTTATCTTTTAAGGCACCTCAAGAAAACCCAAATGAATGGGCATCCTGAGGACAACGATGAAGTACGTCCATCATGTCCCTATAGATGGCGGTGTTTCTTTGTTTAAAAGCATCTTTTCATGCTTTTTGAGCTCTTCTTCTGAACCTCAGCTAAGTATCAGATCATTGAACCGTTTTGAGTTCATGAGTTTATTGCAAACTGGTTTCAATTGTTTGACATGACATCCCAAAGTTTGCAGCTCTTTGCTGCATTTAACACAAAAATAGAGGTGGTGTAGATGAGTTTCTGCTTCTTCTTTAGACCTTTTCTCTGCTCGATGCCAATGATTTGACCCTTTTTCAAAACACAGACATTGTTTCCATGATCACGGGATTCGTCTTTCCACATGGTTGTTTCAGAAATGTATTAGTTGAGTTTAAATACTGTGTTGCAGTTGAAAGATCATCACCAATGCAGCATTTCTCCAGTAGGAGGCTTGTACTTACTGTATTTGCTTTGGTGAAAGAAAGGTGGATCTTGCAACGCGCTAATTCTTCTGCACTCCACTCCCACAGGACCTTGGAGCAGAAGGTGCTGGATCTCCAGCAGATGCAAGAGATTCTTTACCAGGCCGTGCTGGAAATGCACTTGAGGGTCACGGAACTGGAAAATCTGCAACCCCCCTTGAAAAGGTAAATAAGCCTCAGAAAGAGGTGGATCTTGCAACGAGCTATTTCTTCTGCACTCCACTCCCACAGGAACCAATGACCTTGGCGGAGCAGGTTGCTGACCTCGAATTAAATGTGGACATTATTTTCGAACACCTGACGCAACTGGACCAAAGGTTCACACTTTTGGAAGGTCTGCTACCTCCCCATAAGTGCCCTTGAGGAGGTAAATAAGCCTCATATGGGATAGCATTTTCATTAAACATACTATTACATGGTGTATAGGCCTAAACATACTGTTACATGGTGTATAGGCCTAAACATACTGTTACATGGTGTATAGGCCTAAACATACTGTTACATGGTGTATAGGCCTAAACATACTGTTACATGGTGTATAGGCCTAAACATACTGTTACATGGTGTATAGGCCTAAACATACTGTTACATGGTGTATAGGCCTAAACATACTGTTACATGGTGTATAGGCCTAAACATACTGTTACATGGTGTATAGGCCTAAACATACTATTACATGGTGTATAGGCCTAAACATACTATTACATGGTGTATAGGCCTAAACATACTATTACATGGTGTATAGGCCTATCCACTAAGAAATTTAAATATTTCCCAAAACTTAAATGAATCATGGACATGATAAATAAACATAAAGACAGTCATTTAAATGTATTACCAGTGAGCACTGTATCATATAACACAAGTTTGGTATGTAATTGAACACCAAAAAGATGTAACCCTCTTGGACTGTCTCTGTGTGTGGTCCCAGTAGTCTCAGCACACCCAGCGTGGCTAGGTGTTGTGCAGAGAGAAGGAGCACAGCAGACAAGGTGGTTCTTTTCGATTGTGGACCGAGCAGTGAGAGGCCGGCACATTTATTTTGAGGTGGTTCTGTTGGTAACTTTCACGGGTGCTTTACTGGCTCTTGGAACCTTTCGGAGTAAAGGCGGAACAAAGAGCAAACATAAAAAACAATTAATAAACTAATCTCAGTTTGTGTCTGAAAATGTTCTAATCTTAATTTGTGTCTAACGATTGATCAAATTGTTAGTCTGGCCCAGCAGCTTTTCGCGGGTTGGATTTACAAAATAGTCTGCAGCTTTTAGAAGCAATAAATCAATTCGGCAAAAGAGTCAACTTAACTGTAACGACGCAATGTTGCACACAAAATAACACTTTCTAACAAAGAAATGAGCTGCATCTGTGGTAGCTGAAGCTGAACCCAAAGTAAATGTAAATGTTTGAGGTTTATTTTGAGTCTGTTCTCAACCAGCCGGTCGGGGTGAGGGTCGGGCGCTGGCTTTGGCCGGTCGGCGTGTTGTTGTTGATAGTATTGTTGTTGTTGAAGTACAGGTTCCTCTGCAGCGACAGGAGCTGCCCCTGCCTCCGTCTCTGGGTAACGCTGTGAGGCCGGGACGAAGCACCGCCTGGGCCTAGAAACGAGAACAGGTCAAACTATGCAGCGTAAAGGTTGATACTAACAAGCTGATTTTCAAGCCGTGAAAGGAGAAAATAGGTATTTCAATCTGGACTATCCTAACAGGTTTGGCCGGTTACCCCCCACGAGTCTGAAGGTTCGCTAGTCCGAAGGTTTTAAAAGGTTCACTAGTCCGAAGGTTCGCCATAGGGCAAAAGTGAAGGTGCATAGACGGCATCGGGATGTAGTCAGTCTGTAAAATGCGCAAGAAGCCACGCACTGGAGTTCGTCACAACGCTTTGTGTACCAGCTGCTCACAGGTGGCACTGCAAGTTGTACTGTGTATATAAAAATAACAAGGAAACATCTCGAATCCTCCACTCTACGTCTTCATTTGATCATAAGTATAGAAATATGCATGATCCAATCACCGTAGGATTGGTAGTCAAAAAGAAAATTCAGCTTTTGAAGACCGAAGTGTCCATTTTGCCGCGGCGCGGCGACCGAAACTGCCAAGCTATTTCGTGCCGCGACTCCTGAAACTGCTGGGCTATTTGACCGCGCCGCGGCTACTGGAAAACAGTTTAATCCCGGAGTTAATCAATTAATTATTAATACGATAAGGAGCTCAGGCAATGCACAGAAACAAGTCGGTTATGGAAAATACGTGAGTTTAATCCTAAAAGTGCATAAACAAATAGAAAAGTCTTATAAGCAAGTGTGTGGGGCAAAGGGAGGCGAGGAGAGCCCGCTGCGCGGACTCACACCTTCGTACTAGCAAACCTTAAAATTTCGAGGAAATTTCTAACCTGTGAACTGTCGGACTAGTGAACCTTTTGTAGACAGAAGTGAAGCAGCAACTCAATCAGATTTCATCCCAAAGAGTCGCGTTTATGAGTTCTGAACTTGTTACCGGCGCCAGCCAAGCCCCCAGCAGCCAAGATGGCCGCCCATTCAAGTCAATGAGAGCTGCTCAGTAGCGCATGTCGCCAGTTAGCCTTTAGCTCTTCGGACACTGCAGCCCAGAAGTGACGTAGGTTTGCGTACCATGTGATCGTACTGACCAATCAGAGAGAGTTCTTAGAGCAGCGCCGAGCCCAGTGTGAGATAAAGTGAAATATTTAACAACTGGTTTTAAGAAAACTGAAGGATTTTGAACCGGAAAAAAGTAAATGACCCGAGGACGGGGCGAGCAGAGAGCGCGGAGCACGAGGTGAGCAGAGAGCAGCTGTCACTGCGTCGTCATAAAATCAAGCCGTTTTCACTCATGGATCTATTAAAATATGAGCTTAGCTCATGGTTTAATGCTGTTGTGTTGCTTCTTCACTTTTACATCAGAACATTTGCTCAGTAATGCAATTGTTTTTCTACGTCAATTTAATTGGAATATATACATAGTGCTAAACCGTACATTTTGTATAAGTATTTACCAAAATCTATTTGTCATGGCTCAATAGTTTAGAGTTATTATTCAGTGTTTTGTGGTTTATCGCAAATAAAACATAAAACCATAAAAATGTCTAGTTGGTAAACTTTTTCACTGACAATGGAAATAATTCTGGTCCTTCTTAAGTACATGGAATGTATGATCGAACATTGATTTCTTAAATTACGGACTTTGAATTATATTCTACATCATGTGAAATGTATTCAGATTAGGGATGCATACCCAAACCCACATTCAGGTCCGGACCTAATGAGTCCGGACCTGAACCCATGCCATGTTTTACAACAGCGTAACACAAGCAACTTGGCTCAATTAAGTTGAAGACACTTGAATAAGGACGACTAACACAAGGCTTAACTGCAGATTGAAATTAACTCAACTAGGGCTGCAACGATTATTCGA
Source organism: Eucyclogobius newberryi (assembly GCF_026437365.1). Classification (NCBI taxonomy): domain Eukaryota; kingdom Metazoa; phylum Chordata; class Actinopteri; order Gobiiformes; family Gobiidae; genus Eucyclogobius; species Eucyclogobius newberryi. Next base: position 26,964,634 of record NW_027315735.1, on the reverse strand, counting down.
GTTAATCGAATAATTCGATTACAAAAAAGCTTTGATTATTATTTCATTGATTCGATGCTTCGTTTAAATTTACATATTTTATTAAAAACACGTGAATCTGTGGCGCGCGGAGCACACGGAACGACTTGTGGCGCTTTCGTTCCCCACGGACCTTCTTCCTGAAGCAGCTGAAGCACAACAGAGAGAGCGGCGTGTTTTAAAGTCACGAGTGCGACACATGGATCTATTATAGGTGCGACCGGGAAGAGTTTTGTTGTGTAAAAGAGTGCGGTGTCGCGAGCTGCCGCTCTAACCACCACAACTAGTTCCGCGCGCCGCCCGCCCCAGCCTCCGCGTCCAACGCCATAAAGTGACAAAATGCAAAATGTAGAGCCACCGCTCCAAACACCAGCATCACTGTCCCACACACAATGTTTTACAAACAAATGTCTTATTTTAAGTTATGTGACAGAAACGCAAATGAATTCATACTGTAACTGTGAAAAAACAGTCTCGTGACAAGTTAATGAGCCCTTTATATATATTCTTTATATACAAACAGAACACTTTGGACTGAAGAGAAATGTTGCGGTTTTGGGGACAAACTTGTGAAATTAAGAATAAAATGTTTTTTTTTTTTTTTTTTTTTTTTAAGGCAGAAACTGAATTTATTATTTGTTTATTACAATGAACTAAAACGTTTATTTAAAAAAACGATTTAATATGCTTTTAAAAGGTTTACGGATTGTACAAAAAAATTGACCGATTCATCGAAGAAAAAAATCGATAGATTAATCGATTACTAAAATAATCGATAGCTGCAGCCCTAAACTCAACTTGTCTGGTTTATTCACTGTTTTTAACATTTTAACAGTTACAACTTACAAATCACAAGCTACTAGCTAGCAGCTAAACTATAGCTTAATAGTTAAAACACATGAATTGAGGAACAACTCAAGACTCAACAACAACAGAATGTTGAGTATTGTTGACAGAGTCACTCTGGGTCAAGGGTCAAAGCAGCTGTTTCATCTGATATAATGTTTTGTCTTTAGACACATTTCTACTCTTTCATTTTGCAGATCCAATGGCATCAAAAGTCAGGGAAAAACCTTCAAACAGACAATACACCAGTGTAAATAATTAAGTCAGTGTAAAATAGCAGTTACAAAAACTAGAATAAAAGTCAACTTGAATCACTATAAATCAATCAACTTTGCAGCATCAAAAGTAGAATATGAAAATATTTTACACAACACATCAAAATACCTCATATTAGCAGCATTTAACACCAGACCATATTTAACAACTGTAGAATACAAATACAAAATACTATTACAAAATATAAACTCCAATTAATGAATGCAGCAATTAACAGCAATATTACTTTGACTTAGTATTTACTTAATACCAAATACATCACACCACAACATAACACTGAAGTTATTTCACACGCGGTGAACCGCGGTGAAGTTAGTTTCACGTTGGACGTTGGATATTCGCCTCCGCAACTAGAGCGGGAGCTTCCTCTGAGTGTGCCCCGCCTGCAGTAGCTCGACACAGGGAGCTGCGCGCTGAAGTGCCGCTTGGTGCGCCAGTTAGGGACAATCTCTAAAGTACCGTTTGTTTAAAAATTTGTTATTAAAAAATATCAAACGTATTTATATTTAAAAAAAAAAATATATATATATAGAGCATGAATCCAAGTTGCTAATATTAGATGCAATAGTCCTTTTGGGCTGAAAAATTAACCCTTAGTTGATTTTAAAGGAATATTTTTCGTCAAAAAACAAGGATTCTTTTCAATAGCTCCTAAGTCAGCAAACCTAGAAAGTCAAACCCAAGTGATTATAGTAGTTGTGGTCTCCAGGTATCACGCACACCTTTTACTTTTTCAAATTAACCCTTTGTAGATTTTTAAGGAATATTTTTTGTCAAAAAACAAGGATTCTTTTCAATAGCTCCTAAGTCAGCAAACCTAGAAAGTCAAACCCAAGTGATTATAGTAGTTGTGGTCTCCAGGTATCACGCACACCTTTTACTTTTTCAAATTAACCCTTTGTAGATTTTTAATGAATATTTTTAGTCAAAAAACAAGGATTCTTTTCACTAGCTCCTAAGTTAGCAAACCTAGATAGTAAAAGCTAAGTGATTATAGTAGTTGTGGTCTCCAGGTATCACGCACACCTTTTACTTTTTCAAATTAACCCTTTGTAGATTTTTAAGGAATATTTTTTGTCAAAAAAAAAGGATTCTTTTCAATAGCTCCTAAGTCAGCAAACCTAGAAAGTCAACCCCAAGTTATTATAGTAGTTTGAGTCTCCAGGTATCACGCACACCTTTTACTTTTTCAAATTAACCCTTTATAGATTTTTAAGGAATATTTTTCGTCAAAAATCAAGGATTCTTTTCAATAGCTCCTAAGTCAGCTGACCTAGAAAGTCAAATCCAAGTGATTATAGTAGTTGTGGTCTCCAGGTATCACACACACAGTTTACTTTTTCAATTCCAATCTGGGCGATATAACAGGCCTTTCATTGTTATTCAGCATAAAGGGCTTCTTGAGCCGCTCTTGGTCTGACCCGTCACCCAGGACCTCTTTGCCTTGGGTGACCTTACCGGGGGCTTCAAGCCCCTGACAATGTAGCTTCTCCATAGGTTCATTTGGGCTCAACCTCTCATAACCCTCTTTACTATCTCCACTGCTCTTCTCCCTGTACACAAACTGCTGCTCCTTCTGCCGCTGCCATCTCTGCAAGACTTGTACGTCTTCAGGGCTCTTGGACGAGCAGGTCGGATCACCACCGACCCTTCTCACCCTGGACTATTTGAGTAGTCCTTAAGCAGGAGACCACTCCCCTCAGGCAGGAGGCCACTCCCCTCAGGCAGGAGACCACTCCCCTCAGGCAGGAGGCTACGGTCCATCCGGACCAGAACCTCCCACCACAAGAAGTTTCTTTCCCTCTGTTGTTGGACTCATGGAACACTTCTTAAACACTGTCATTTTAACCATGATTTAATCAATCACTGCACTTGTAAAGTAAAGTCAACTTTAAATCTTGTGTACATAGTAAGTCTTTTTTTTTTTTTTTATCTTATGTTAAATTTAAATTGTTTTTCTTTCATGCATGGCCTATTTAAATTTATACATCCTGTTTGTATTATTGTTCTTGGTTGTATGTTGCATCAAAATCACCAAAAGAAGTTCCTGGCCTTTTAATTTGTCCATTTACAATGGCAATAAACCTTTTCTTATTCTGATTTCTGATTCTGATAATCCCTGAAAGTACATTAGAATAAAATTGCACTGGATGAAATATACATATTTATTAATGTGTTTGCAACAGGTAAGAAATAAATAAATAGAAAATATGTGTCCAGCAGAATAACAACATTCTGAAACAAAATGAGAAAGCCAAGTTTGTTGGTGTTGTGTGGTTGTCTCAGTTGCAGACAAGGCATTTCCATGCTTTTTCGTCTGCGTTGTTGATGTCAACTTCTGACATTCCAACGCATTCCCTGTGAAACCAACGGTCACAATCATCACATTGAATCTGTCATAATAAAATTAAATAAACATTATTATGTGGTATTTTAGGAATGCAGTATGTTAATACATAATTACAACTAAATTAAATCACTCTTACCCAGCCTGCTGGTGGCTGACCAGGAAGTTTAGGTGTTTTTTTGTGTGCACACATCACACAATTAGATTCTGTTTGAAATACTACCAAAAAAGTAGTTTTAGTCTTATTAGTTTATTTACTGTACAAAAAATGTTTTTAACTTTGCATACTACTGACCTGAACCCTGCAAGAGGTCAACAGCCATTGCCTTTCTCTCTTTGTACATACTACCTCTCGTAGTAGAGAACTCGATGTTGGGGATCGCCGGGAAAGCCTGCATTATCTGCTTTGCCATCTAAAAATACACATTTACAAACAAAGAAAATTACAATATGCGATACAATAATAGTGAATCCTGTTAATTGATAATGTCAATAAGCCTCTTTCTTATTCTAATTCTGAAAGAGAAAATTCTGGGCCCTAATATAAACCATATTTTTTAACCTCTATTTTTAACCATAGGGCCCAAAGTAGAGGCGTGAGCACCTTATTGAGGACAGCATGATCAGTTAAATACAATACAGATATGGGCACAGTCTGGTTACTTTGCAGACAACATCTCTGTTTCACTGTAAGCAGGTGAATGTGGGCCAGTGGATTCACTCTGTCACTGCATCCAACAGATCAGTGTGTGGACTGGCCTCCTGCTGGTGCAACAGATCAGTGTGTGGACTGGCCTCCTGCTGGTGCAACAGATCAGTGTGTGGATGCAAAACAACTTTCTCTTGCTGAACTCAGACAAGACCTAAATCATCGTCTTTGGCCCAAAGAAACAAAGAGAAAGTGTTCACCTCCAGAGTCTCACTCTAAAACCTACAAACCTGGGGGCAATAATGGACTCAGACTTGAATTTTAAAAGCCATGTCAATTCAATCAGTAGCTTTTTAAAAAACATTGCCAAAATCAAAAGTATAGTGTCTAAACTTGGACAGACTTATCTGTGCATTTGTCTCCAGTAGATTAGACTACTGTAACGGCCGCTCACTGGCCTCTCCAAACGAGTTGTAAAACAGCTGCAGTACATCCAGAACGCTGCTGCTCGGGTCCTGACTAGAACCAGGAAGTACGATCACATTAGTCCTGTTCTCAGGTCTCTGCACTGGCTCCCTGTGGCTCAGAGAATAGACTTTAAAGCAGCTCTGCGTGTGTACAAGTCTCTCCATGGCCTAGCACCAAAGTACATCTCTGACATGTTAGTTCCATATGAACCACGGACTCTGAGGACCTCAGGGACCGGCCTCCTGCTGGTTCCCAGAGTCAGGACAAAACATGGACCGGCCTCCTGCTGGTGCCAGAGTCAGGACTAAACATGGGGAATCTGCGTTTCAGTTTTATGCAGCTAAAATCTGGAACAGTCTTCCTGAAGATGTGAGACAGATTCTGCTCTGACAATGTTGAAAACCTAAGCTAAAAACAGTTTTATTTAGCTGTGTTTGACTGAAAGGATTTTTTCTTTGCACTCTTCTCTTTTATTTCTTAAACTGTTTTGTGTTTTCTGTCATTTCTTTGTGATTTTAATTCATTTTTCCTGTTGTGTGAACCACTTTGAATGGCATTGTGAATGAAATGTGCTCTACAAATAAACTTGCCTTCACTTACCGAAAAAGTAGGGGTTTGAGGTAATAAATGTTAAGAAACACTGCTCTATGATAAATGCACATTACAGATTTTTTTAGGTCTTTTTTAGATCTCTTTCTCACAGTCGACCCTGTCAAAACAAGTGCCCTTTATATCTCCCATGCCCCATATAATACATGATACCTTAGCCACTATTACACCACAGCTGAATCCATCCTTCTGCAAAGGGTGTTGTAGTGTCCCACCCTTCCAGTTAATGTTTCTCCACTCCCGTTTCTGGTGATGAAGGTGTCTCAGATTGAGATATACCCTGTGCACACATATTTTATTTAAAGTTTTACATTTCCCATGTAATATCAATCAACTTATGTACATACTTCAATTTCTCGGCTGCCTGACTTGAAGACTCCATCTCCAAAGCACTTTTGGCGGGGTCAATCAAATATACTGTCCCGTTTCCAGCATGAATGAACTGAAAGAACAAGGCATTATTCTGTTGTTGTATTGTAGTGCAGTATTGGGTGAACATTACACTTTTTGTCAAAAACAAACCAGTAGGTTCCAATGGTTGTCATTAACAAGCACAGGTGAAAGGATGGCATCATACTTGGTCAGTTTTACCTGCCAATAAAAAAACACATTTATTTAGTCAAATTCTTCTCTCGCTCACTTCCTCCCTCTCGCTCTTTCTTCATAGCCGCGTTCTCTTCCCCTTTCCTCTCTTTCTTTCTCTCCATCTCTCCCTTCTGTTTCTCTCTCCCACCCCCCCTCTCTCTTCCTCCCTCCTCTCTTTTGAGGGTTTTCCTGGGCAGTGACAGTCTCAAAAACAACTGGGCTCAGTACATCTTGGATATGTTAGTGCCATGTGAACCATCTCGGACTCTGAGGATCTCAGACCATCAAGGCTCAGGCAGTCAAAGATGTTCAGGGCCTTTCGAACAGGTGTTCACTGTTAAGGTACACTTTGGTCTCCCCGTAGTGATATCTGGGCATTTGACCCATCCTCTTGAGCTCGGCTTAGTCAGGACTACCTTCACTTGAAAAAATGTACATATTTTCTGTTGATTTGGGAAGATGGAGCATGAGAAGGAAACCCATCCATATACGGGCAGACACATGCAAACGGAAGGGGTAGTAACTCTGACAGGACTAGGAAAAAGGGGTGAGCTTCAGGTTGGGACAGGCCAAGATAGCGGTGGATCGGAACAAGGGGTGGAGGGTTCAGACACAGAGCTAGATCAGTGTGAGGACCCTGTTTCTGAGGATGATCCAGGCTTAGCTCAGGGTTAAGTTTGGCTTTACTCAATGAACGGGGATGAGTCGATTTTTGGGAACCGCAGGGGTTTTGCTTCACAGTGGGAGGAGTAGTTGATTTTTTGACCTTTTTTTTTTCCAAATAAAGGTGTGTCAAATATTGGTCACAATAATGGTCTTTTAAAAATCTCACTTAATATCTCTCTCTCTTTGCTGTTCCTCACTCTCGGTTACCGTCTCTCTGTATCTACAGGAGCTATGTGTAACATAAGAAAAATACACTTACAGTCGATAATAGATGTCTTTCCACCTGGCTTTGCTCCTTATACAGAATGACCATAGCTGTATAGTGGTCCATCAAAAAAAATTTGTTCAGGACTTTTTCATGGTTGGCAGCATGATGTATGATACCTTCAATCACCTGAGAGGAAGAGGTTATTATTCAATAAACAAAGGCCTTTATTATTTTTTGGACGGCTTGTTGTTACCTCTCCATTAAGCCATTCATGGGGTTTCAGTGTATTCAAATCAAAGTGACGGATGAGTATGCTACTCCCAGGATTTTGTGCCGCAATGGCACATACCACCATTTCTGTCTGCTGCCTTCTCCATAATGAAGCCACCTGTGGAAAATTAGAAAATGTTAAAGTAACCTTAATACTGCACTGAATAGTATACATTATACAAAGAGATGAGCTGTCACTGTAGAATAAAACAAACATATTCTTAAAGATGTGAACGTTACCTTTTTCTCTTCATCTTGTTTCTCTGCATTAATTTTCTTTGGCCTTGGCAGTGTTGTTGGAGGGTTGAAATATTTTGACTTGGAGGTAGTAGTTGAACGGATTCTCTTATTCCACGCCTCCTGGTGATCATCCTTTGGCCTAACCGCTCTACTGGATGTGTACAAAATTTTCAATGGGAAGTTGTTCTCGTTGATGTGCTCAACATACCGTCCCTGCAGAGATGTGAACAAGACCCTAATGAAATCAGCTGGTCTCAAATGTAGTTTCCGTTGAAGAATGGAATTTTTGACCAGTCCAAACCACAGTTCAACGTGACAGTTGGTGTCTCTGGTTTTTTTTGTCACGGTAGTCAATGCATCGGAGCCAGTATACCGTTTTAGGTCCCCCAGTAAAATGCCACTCCACAGAGGGAATAGTCCCATATATCGTTTCAGGAGCACCTCAACCACACCCGGGCAAAAATACCCATTTGCCCTGCCTGTTTTTTCCTCAGAGAGTATGTCACACAGAGCCTGTTCTCTTTGAAGGGCAAACGCTGCGGTAAAGGGGGAATAAGCCACAATATTTTTTTGCGTCCTCTCTTTTGTAACTTCATCCGCTGAGCACCTCTCGAGTATAGGCTCCATTTTATGACGTAAGATGAAACCATCCAAGACCCTTCGACTCTGTTTGACCCTGCTGTTCTCTTCTTCAGAAATGAAGATAACACACATGTGTTTAAAAATGTTGAGTGCTCTCTCCAGGCTCGTAGTGTTTTGGAGAGCAGCAAAACAGTACAGGACAAACTCCTTCATGGCCTTGTCTTTTGTTTTTAAGCCTATGGCCTGGCTAACAGCTTTTATTATATGGGCTGCACAAAGATGAACTACGGTGAATGAAATATTTCCAGACTCATTGTGGACAATTGAATGTGCTCTTTCAAGGTAGCTGTTAATATTTTCTTTGTTGAAGGCAAGTAACACGCTATGGATTTGTGCCCAACTGAAATCGGTTTCTATTTGGCTTATTTTCCTTTTTGTTATGAAAGAGAGATGCCTTTGGAACTCCATGAGCCAGTTTGTGATGGCCGGGATGGCATGATTATTTGTGATCATCTCTGTCACCGGTAAGGGGGGTTTATTTTTTCCCATCCCTGGCAAAACCAAAGCATAATATAAAATGTGTTTACCTTGGTCCATTTTTTTCACGACACCACCAGTTGCATCCAGATATAAAGCCACCTTCCCTCTTTTTAGATGCTCCGTCAGTATTTTCATTCCGGCCTCAGTCTCCAGGTGAATTGAAAGTGGCTCGATTTGCAACCGGGACAGATAGCCTTTTGAAGTGGGGTAACTGCCACTCTCTTTTATGATTTTGTGTGTTAGCATTAATTCCAAAAATGAATCAGCATGAAGGCGCCTTGTTTTTCTAAACTCAGAACTGATAGTCTTAAGGACATCTTTGGTCAGACTTTTTGTCACATTGCCAGCAAATATTTCGTCTCTTGGTGTGTTTTTGAGTTGTGAATAATAATAATTACTTATTCCATTTTTTATAGCTTTGGCAATTGCTCCACGCCTGGAATATTTTGCAGGTCGGAATTTGTGTTGTTTTTTGGCATGCATTATTTTGCCCCTTCTTGTAACCCTGAATGCTACTGCTTTCAAACTGGAAGACGGTTCATGAGCCCTGGTGAAGTGATAGCTTGCCTTACAGTTGTCAAAAGTACAAATTGCTGTAGCAGAAAAGAACAAACTTTTTTGTTTACGACTGTCTTTTTTGCGGAGATGTTGATAAGTAAATTTAAGTGGGCAACTTGGACTCATTTTTACAAATTCGTTGTAAAATATAGTTGTCCACGGGGCTCTCAATTTGTTTTCCCCACAACTTGGTTTTATTTCATTCCACTGTTCTTTGCCAATATATATTTTGAATTTCTGTGGCCCCGCGTTGCAGAGTCTCATTTTCTTTTTGGATTTTTGCTGATGGGGCAAAGATGACTGTGTCTCTGGAGACTGTGTCTCTGGAGACTGTGGCTCTGGAGACTGTGGCTCTGGAGACTGTGTCTCTGGAGACTGTGGCTCTGGAGACTGTGGCTCTGGAGACTGTGTCTCTGGAGACTGTGGCTCTGGAGACTGTGGCTCTGGAGACTGTGTCTCTGGAGACTGTGGCTCTGGAGACTGTGTCTCTGGAGACTGTGGCTCTGGAGACTGTGTCTCTGGAGACTGTGGCTCTGGAGACTGTGTCTCTGGAGACTGTGTCTCTGGTGATTGTGGCTTTGGTGACTGTGGCTCTGGTGACTGTGGCTCTGGTGACTGTGGCTCTGGTGACTGTGGCTCTGGAGAGTGTGGCTCTTGAGACTGTGGCTCTGGTGACTGTGGCTCTGGAGAGTGTGGCTCTTGAGACTGTGGCTCTGGTGACTGTGGCTCTGGAGAGTGTGGCTCTGGTGACTGTGGCTCTGGAGAGTGTGGCTCTTGAGAGTGTGGCACTGGGTCATCTTTGTTTGTTTTTGCCTCCACTTGTGTAGATTTTCTTTTTCCTAAAAAAAAAAACAGGTGAGTTTATTCAAGAAATTAATTAAAAAACAACAAATATTTTGATGATGGTCACCTGAGGATGACTGTGGCTCTGGTGACTGTGGCTCTGGAGAGTGTGGCTCTGGAGAGTGTGGCTCTGGTGATTGTGGCTCTGGAGACTGTGGCTCTGGAGAGTGTGGCTCTGGAGAGTGTGGCTCTGGTGATTGTGGCTCTGGTGATTGTGGCTCTGGAGACTGTGGCTCTGGAGAGTGTGGCTCTGCTGACTGTGGCTCTGGAGAGTGTGGGTCTTGAGACTGTGGCTCTGGAGACTGTGGCTCTTGAGCGTGTGTCTCTGGTGATTGTGGCTCTGGTGATTGTGGCTCTGGAGACTGTGGCTCTGGTGACTGTGGCTCTTGAGACTGTGGCTCTGGAGACTGTGGCTCTGGAGACTGTGGCTCTGGTGACTGTGGCTCTGGAGACTGTGGCTCTGGAGAGTGTGGCTCTGGAGACTGTGTCTCTGGAGACTGTGGCTCTGGAGAGTGTGGCTCTTGAGAGTGTGGCTCTGGAGAGTGTGGCTCTTGAGACTGTGGCTCTGGAGACTGTGGCTCTGGTGACTGTGGCTCTGGAGACTGTGGCTCTGGAGACTGTGGCTCTGGAGAGTGTGGCTCTTGAGAGTGTGGCTCTGGAGAGTGTGGCTCTTGAGAGTGTGGCACTGGGTCATCTTTGTTTGTTTTTGCCTCCACTTGTGTACACTTTCTTTTTCCTAAAAAAGGGTGAGTTTATTGAAGAAATTAATCAAAAAACAAAACCAAAAATGTAGGATGATAACTTGCTAGCCATTTGGGTTCCCTTAGCAAAACTGCTCAGTGGTGCCCCCATGCACCCTACCCACAACGTGTAAAATGTACTAGGGGTTTGATGTCTATAATCTAAACTTAAGGTAACTACATCTGAAGTTGTTTTTTATCAATTTAATTTGGTAATTATAGAATAGATGACAATCCTACGTGGCATCTACTAAGAAGTTTTCTACAAAAATAATTACATTTTCTGTATTTTAGTGCATTTTAGATACAATGTTAATAGCAACTCAATACTCTCCAATTATATATGAGGGCCCCTCACAGTCTCTAAATGCCCTTCTTCTTCTCTTTTGCAGAACAGATCGTGGCTCACAGACTGTAAACTATTTATTTTAAATTTATAAAAACATGACTTCGACATTTGTAACAAGTTGAGTCAATTTGACTTTGCGCACGCGCGGTGTCAGCTCCGCGGTCTGCCGCACCAGCTGGAGGCATCGCACGTCTTATTTTCGTGGTTTCTGTTAGAATATGAGGCCAATTTTCATCATCTAAAGACTGTATTGATACTTGTAGTTGATAGAATATGTACCAACATTGTTTCTAGCAATGCCCCTGATCTCTCTGTGTCTGTTTAAACAGTGGCTTGCGGAGCTGCCCGTGCACATCTCCAATTTGGAGAGGGGCGCAACTCAAGTATTGGATTGATTTAGAACTAAAGACAGACTAGGCCTCAAATGAAAGACAACACTACCCAGCATGCCAGATCCCTGTGCCAAGAACACAAGTATCAAATAATTAGGCCTGATTTTTTAGGCTACTGGGCCCGTCACCGTGGAAATCCACCGGTGTGCTGAATGCACATGGAGATGGTCAAAACGAAACGATGTAAAAAAAATACAAATAAAAAGAGAATAATAAGTTTACAAAAGCCGTGGCACAGCTTCTAAAACGGCTGAGTCACTACTGGTAATACATTTATCAATCTAAACTTTAAATAAGTTATCACTAGGCTTCCCCCGTATTATAACTTTCAGAATAGCCTTTGATATAATTAATTGATATAATTTGATTAAGAAACATACCTCGCTGAAGAACTTCTTCTCGGATTCCTCTTCTGTTTTCCATCCAAATTGTTTTCAACCATTTTTCTAAATTAGGTTGATTTTCGGCGAAAACCACATGCGTAATGGCGCTCCATTTTCCAGGTGTAATTACACCACTAAACCCGCTATCCTTGAATGCATTTATCAATGCATCTCTCCCTCCTGCTTCTTCCCAGAGGTCGTTATGCTTCGGTTTTTTTCCTTTTTTAACACGTCCCATGTTTCAAATGGCATACTTCGATATATTAATTTGTACAATTACTTTGACCTTCCTTGCATCCGGGACAGACTATGGAAATAATGACTTGCGCAGGAGAAGACAGCATGAGTGACGTCCAAATTGGTATACTAGCCAATGAAAATTACCATATCCTTTGCATTTTATATAATAATAATAATAATAGTAATAATAATAATAATAATAATAATAATAATAATAATAATAATAATAATAATTTAAAAATGTATAAATTATAATTGTAGTAAGACCAATAAGAATAATTCAGAATAGGAATAATATTGCTTGGGTCTACAATTATTGAGTAGGCAAAGAGGAGAATTATGGATATTCTATTGAATAATCAAAATGCTCCAATTTCACTTTTTTCGAGTAAGAGTGTTTTTTTAAAAGCTTTCCATAAGTTATCTGTTCTTTTACTTCTGTACCTACTTGTGTTGCAACACTTAAATTTCCCAATTGTGTGGACAAATAAAGGCTTATCTTACCTTAGACTATGATACGGCTGGAGAAGATGAGGCTAAATGTATTACTTCTTTAAACATGGTCTTTAGCCAGGTTTGGCCCTGATTTGAGGTTCTGGGCACATATGTTTGATATGGATCAGTAGTCTGTTGGTGCAGTTTACAATAAAAGAAAATTGATGGACTATATGTTTTTGTCACCTAATATCACCAACATCAGAAGGCTAAATTAATACAAATTTTACAGATTTTTTCTCAAATAAAATTACCGTTAGGCTATCCTATTAGATTTATCGTTTGAATAATAATGCTACTAATAATAATACTAAAACTACTACTACTACTACTACTACTGCCCAGGTATCTCTGCACCAGCCCCTTACAGATCCTCCTGCAGGTGGAAAAAGGTGGTTTGCCCTCTCCAGGTCGGTGGAGAGTCCTTGCCACAAGTGGAGGAGTTCAAATATCTCGGGGTCTTGTTCACGAGTGAAGGAAGGATGGAGCGTGAGATTGACAGTTGGACCGGTGCAGCGGCTGCAGTGATGCAGTCACTGCATCGGACTGTTGTGGTGAAGAAAGAGCTGAAGCTCAACGTTCCTACCCTCACCCGGTCATGAGCTTTGGGTAATGACCGAAAGGACAAGATCGTGGATACAAGCGGTCAAAATGTATTCCCTCCACAGTGTGGCTGGGCGCTCCCTTAGAGATAGGGTGAGGAGCTCAGTCACATGAGAGGAGCTCAGAGTAAAGCCGCTGCTCTTCCATGTCGAGAGGAGCCAACTGAGGGAGATGGATTGGAGGGATTATGTCTCTCGGCTGGCCTAGGAATGCCTCAGGATCCCCCTAGAGGAGCTGCAGTGAGTGTCTGGGAGCCCTTGATTAGACTGCTGCCCCTACAACCTGGCCCCGGAGAAGCGGAAGATGGATGATAATAAATAAACAAAATCACAAGCCAAAAGAGCACCTAATCAGGGGTTGAATTGTAATATTTATTCAATTTACAAAAGCACTGCAGATGTCTGAAAATCTCAGAACTCCTTAAGAAATTCCAGGCAGTGATGTAGTAACGTTAAATGTGTGGGCTGAAATTTCACATTTCATTCTCTGGAGAAGGCCCTGGTTGTCATTATTGTCAAAGTCAAATAAAATGTTATAATATTTCTTGATCCTGTAATTGCTGATAAAAGAATTGAGAAAGAGAGAATGGAAAAGAATTAATGACCTAATTTGTGATATGTCACTTTTAGGAACAAATATAGTGCATTACCTGTGGAGGTCCTGGTCAGAAATTTTTTGGCTGTTTTCCTCAAATGTTGCGTCATAGCAAATGCAGTTCAATTTTATCCATGGCAGAGAATTTATCTCTGCTAAAATTATGCAGTGTATACAACCTGTAACATACAGTAGCACGTATAAAATGTAGGTATATTCCTGAAATAAATTGGTAAATTTCCACCAATTCAAAGGAAATCAGTAAACTTATGTTAAAATTGTGAATACTCACCTGTATGTGATTTGTGCATTGGAAATAATGTTGATTGCAAGATGATATTATATTATGATTCATGGAGACAGAACCTGATTTAAGTAAAAGGCAACTTAAGACTCAAACTACTATAATCACTTAGCATTTACTTTCTAGGTCAGCTGACTTAGGTGCTATTGAAAAGAATCCTTGTTTTTTGACGAAAAATATTCCTTAAAAATCTACAAAGAGTTAATTTGAAAAAGTAAAAGGTGTGCGTGATACCTGGAGACCACAACTACTATAATCACTTGGGTTTGAGTTTCTAGGTTTGCTGACTTAGGAGCTATTGAAAAGAATCGTTGTTTTTTGACGAAAAATATTCCTTTAAAATCAACAAAGGGAGAGTGTGGCTCTGGAGACTGTGTCTCTGGAGACTGTGGCTCTGGAGAGTGTGGCTCTTGAGAGTGTGGCTCTGGAGAGTGTGGCTCTTGAGACTGTGGCTCTGGAGACTGTGGCTCTGGTGACTGTGGCTCTGGAGACTGTGGCTCTGGAGACTGTGGCTCTGGAGAGTGTGGCTCTTGAGAGTGTGGCTCTGGAGAGTGTGGCTCTTGAGAGTGTGGCACTGGGTCATCTTTGTTTGTTTTTGCCTCCACTTGTGTACACTTTCTTTTTCCTAAAAAAGGGTGAGTTTATTGAAGAAATTAATCAAAAAACAAAACCAAAAATGTAGGATGATAACTTGCTAGCCATTTGGGTTCCCTTAGCAAAACTGCTCAGTGGTGCCCCCATGCACCCTACCCACAACGTGTAAAATGTACTAGGGGTTTGATGTCTATAATCTAAACTTAAGGTAACTACATCTGAAGTTGTTTTTTATCAATTTAATTTGGTAATTATAGAATAGATGACAATCCTACGTGGCATCTACTAAGAAGTTTTCTACAAAAATAATTACATTTTCTGTATTTTAGTGCATTTTAGATACAATGTTAATAGCAACTCAATACTCTCCAATTATATATGAGGGCCCCTCACAGTCTCTAAATGCCCTTCTTCTTCTCTTTTGCAGAACAGATCGTGGCTCACAGACTGTAAACTATTTATTTTAAATTTATAAAAACATGACTTCGACATTTGTAACAAGTTGAGTCAATTTGACTTTGCGCACGCGCGGTGTCAGCTCCGCGGTCTGCCGCACCAGCTGGAGGCATCGCACGTCTTATTTTCGTGGTTTCTGTTAGAATATGAGGCCAATTTTCATCATCTAAAGACTGTATTGATACTTGTAGTTGATAGAATATGTACCAACATTGTTTCTAGCAATGCCCCTGATCTCTCTGTGTCTGTTTAAACAGTGGCTTGCGGAGCTGCCCGTGCACATCTCCAATTTGGAGAGGGGCGCAACTCAAGTATTGGATTGATTTAGAACTAAAGACAGACTAGGCCTCAAATGAAAGACAACACTACCCAGCATGCCAGATCCCTGTGCCAAGAACACAAGTATCAAATAATTAGGCCTGATTTTTTAGGCTACTGGGCCCGTCACCGTGGAAATCCACCGGTGTGCTGAATGCACATGGAGATGGTCAAAACGAAACGATGTAAAAAAAATACAAATAAAAAGAGAATAATAAGTTTACAAAAGCCGTGGCACAGCTTCTAAAACGGCTGAGTCACTACTGGTAATACATTTATCAATCTAAACTTTAAATAAGTTATCACTAGGCTTCCCCCGTATTATAACTTTCAGAATAGCCTTTGATATAATTAATTGATATAATTTGATTAAGAAACATACCTCGCTGAAGAACTTCTTCTCGGATTCCTCTTCTGTTTTCCATCCAAATTGTTTTCAACCATTTTTCTAAATTAGGTTGATTTTCGGCGAAAACCACATGCGTAATGGCGCTCCATTTTCCAGGTGTAATTACACCACTAAACCCGCTATCCTTGAATGCATTTATCAATGCATCTCTCCCTCCTGCTTCTTCCCAGAGGTCGTTATGCTTCGGTTTTTTTCCTTTTTTAACACGTCCCATGTTTCAAATGGCATACTTCGATATATTAATTTGTACAATTACTTTGACCTTCCTTGCATCCGGGACAGACTATGGAAATAATGACTTGCGCAGGAGAAGACAGCATGAGTGACGTCCAAATTGGTATACTAGCCAATGAAAATTACCATATCCTTTGCATTTTATATAATAATAATAATAATAGTAATAATAATAATAATAATAATAATAATAATAATAATAATAATAATAATAATAATAATAATAATAATAATAATAATAATAATTTAAAAATGTATAAATTATAATTGTAGTAAGACCAATAAGAATAATTCAGAATAGGAATAATATTGCTTGGGTCTACAATTATTGAGTAGGCAAAGAGGAGAATTATGGATATTCTATTGAATAATCAAAATGCTCCAATTTCACTTTTTTCGAGTAAGAGTGTTTTTTTAAAAGCTTTCCATAAGTTATCTGTTCTTTTACTTCTGTACCTACTTGTGTTGCAACACTTAAATTTCCCAATTGTGTGGACAAATAAAGGCTTATCTTACCTTAGACTATGATACGGCTGGAGAAGATGAGGCTAAATGTATTACTTCTTTAAACATGGTCTTTAGCCAGGTTTGGCCCTGATTTGAGGTTCTGGGCACATATGTTTGATATGGATCAGTAGTCTGTTGGTGCAGTTTACAATAAAAGAAAATTGATGGACTATATGTTTTTGTCACCTAATATCACCAACATCAGAAGGCTAAATTAATACAAATTTTACAGATTTTTTCTCAAATAAAATTACCGTTAGGCTATCCTATTAGATTTATCGTTTGAATAATAATGCTACTAATAATAATACTAAAACTACTACTACTACTACTACTACTGCCCAGGTATCTCTGCACCAGCCCCTTACAGATCCTCCTGCAGGTGGAAAAAGGTGGTTTGCCCTCTCCAGGTCGGTGGAGAGTCCTTGCCACAAGTGGAGGAGTTCAAATATCTCGGGGTCTTGTTCACGAGTGAAGGAAGGATGGAGCGTGAGATTGACAGTTGGACCGGTGCAGCGGCTGCAGTGATGCAGTCACTGCATCGGACTGTTGTGGTGAAGAAAGAGCTGAAGCTCAACGTTCCTACCCTCACCCGGTCATGAGCTTTGGGTAATGACCGAAAGGACAAGATCGTGGATACAAGCGGTCAAAATGTATTCCCTCCACAGTGTGGCTGGGCGCTCCCTTAGAGATAGGGTGAGGAGCTCAGTCACATGAGAGGAGCTCAGAGTAAAGCCGCTGCTCTTCCATGTCGAGAGGAGCCAACTGAGGGAGATGGATTGGAGGGATTATGTCTCTCGGCTGGCCTAGGAATGCCTCAGGATCCCCCTAGAGGAGCTGCAGTGAGTGTCTGGGAGCCCTTGATTAGACTGCTGCCCCTACAACCTGGCCCCGGAGAAGCGGAAGATGGATGATAATAAATAAACAAAATCACAAGCCAAAAGAGCACCTAATCAGGGGTTGAATTGTAATATTTATTCAATTTACAAAAGCACTGCAGATGTCTGAAAATCTCAGAACTCCTTAAGAAATTCCAGGCAGTGATGTAGTAACGTTAAATGTGTGGGCTGAAATTTCACATTTCATTCTCTGGAGAAGGCCCTGGTTGTCATTATTGTCAAAGTCAAATAAAATGTTATAATATTTCTTGATCCTGTAATTGCTGATAAAAGAATTGAGAAAGAGAGAATGGAAAAGAATTAATGACCTAATTTGTGATATGTCACTTTTAGGAACAAATATAGTGCATTACCTGTGGAGGTCCTGGTCAGAAATTTTTTGGCTGTTTTCCTCAAATGTTGCGTCATAGCAAATGCAGTTCAATTTTATCCATGGCAGAGAATTTATCTCTGCTAAAATTATGCAGTGTATACAACCTGTAACATACAGTAGCACGTATAAAATGTAGGTATATTCCTGAAATAAATTGGTAAATTTCCACCAATTCAAAGGAAATCAGTAAACTTATGTTAAAATTGTGAATACTCACCTGTATGTGATTTGTGCATTGGAAATAATGTTGATTGCAAGATGATATTATATTATGATTCATGGAGACAGAACCTGATTTAAGTAAAAGGCAACTTAAGACTCAAACTACTATAATCACTTAGCATTTACTTTCTAGGTCAGCTGACTTAGGTGCTATTGAAAAGAATCCTTGTTTTTTGACGAAAAATATTCCTTAAAAATCTACAAAGAGTTAATTTGAAAAAGTAAAAGGTGTGCGTGATACCTGGAGACCACAACTACTATAATCACTTGGGTTTGAGTTTCTAGGTTTGCTGACTTAGGAGCTATTGAAAAGAATCGTTGTTTTTTGACGAAAAATATTCCTTTAAAATCAACAAAGGGTTAAATTGAAAAAGTAAAAGGTGTGCGTGATACCTGGAGACCACAACTACTATAATCACTTAGCTTTTACTATCTAGGTTTGCTAACTTAGGAGCTATTGAAAAGAATCCTTGTTTTTTGACGAAAAATATTCCTTTAAAATCAACAAAGGGTTGATTTGAATAAGTAAAAGGTGTGCGTGATACCTGGAGACCACAACTACTATAATCACTTAGCTTTTACTATGTAGGTTTGCTAACTTAGGAGCTATTGAAGCGAATCCTTGATTTTTGACGAAAAATATTCCTTAAAAATCTATAAAGGGTTAATTTGAAAAAGTAAAAGGTGTGCGTGATACCTGGAGACCACAACTACTATAATCACTTAGCTTTTACTATGTAGGTTTGCTAACTTAGGAGCTATTGAAGCGAATCCTTGATTTTTGACGAAAAATATTCCTTAAAAATCTATAAAGGGTTAATTTGAAAAAGTAAAAGGTGTGCGTGATACCTGGAGACCACAACTACTATAATCACTTAGCTTTTACTATCTAGGTTTGCTAACTTAGGAGCTATTGAAAAGAATCCTTGTTTTTTGACGAAAAATATTCCTTAAAAATCTACAAAGGGTTAATTTGAAAAAGTAAAAGGTGTGCGTGATACCTGGAGACCACAACTACTATAATCACTTGGGTTTGACTTTCTAGGTTTGCTGACTTAGGAGCTATTGAAAAGAATCCTTGTTTTTTGACGAAAAATATTCCTTAAAAATCTATAAAGGGTTAATTTGAAAAAGTAAAAGGTGTGCGTGATACCTGGAGACCACAACTACTATAATAACTTGGGGTTGACTTTCTAGGTTTGCTGACTTAGGAGCTATTGAAAAGAATCCTTGTTTTTTGACGAAAAATATTCCTTTAAAATCAACAAAGGGTTAAATTGAAAAAGTAAAAGGTGTGCGTGATACCTGGAGACCACAACTACTATAATCACTTAGCTTTTACTATCTAGGTCAGCTGACTTAGGAGCTATTGAAGAGAATCCTTGTTTTTTGACGAAAAATATTCCTTTAAAATCAACAAAGGGTTAAATTGAAAAAGTAAAAGGTGTGCGTGATACCTGGAGACCACAACTACTATAATCACTTGGGTTTGACTTTCTAGGTCAGCTGACTTAGGAGCTATTGAAGCGAATCCTTGATTTTTGACAAAAAATATTCCTTAAAAATCTACAAAGGGTTAATTTGAAAAAGTAAAAGGTGTGCGTGATACCTGGAGACCACAACTACTATAATCATTTGGGTTTGACTTTCTAGGTCAGCTGACTTAGGAGCTATTGAAGAGAATCCTTGATTTTTGACGAAAAATATTCCTTAAAAATCTACAAAGGGTTAATTTGAAAAAGTAAAAGGTGTGCGTGATACCTGGAGACTCAAACTACTATAATAACTTGGGGTTGACTTTCTAGGTTTGCTAACTTAGGAGCTATTGAAAAGAATCCTTGTTTTTTGACTAAAAATATTCCTTTAAAATTGTCAAAGGGTTAATTTGAAAAAGTAAAAGGTGTGCGTGATACCTGGAGACCACAACTACTATAATCACTTAGCTTTTACTATCTAGGTTTGCTAACTTAGGAGCTATTGAAAAGAATCCTTGTTTTATGACGAAAAATATTCCTTAAAAATCAACAAAGGGTTAATTTGAAAAAGTAAAAGGTGTGCGTGATACCTGGAGACCACAACTACTATAATCACTTAGCTTTTACTATCTAGGTTTGCTAACTTAGGAGCTATTGAAGCGAATCCTTGATTTTTGACGAAAAATATTCCTTAAAAATCTACAAAGGGTTAATTTGAAAAAGTAAAAGGTGTGCGTGATACCTGGAGACTCAAACTACTATAATAACTTGGGGTTGACTTTCTAGGTTTGCTGACTTAGGAGCTATTGAAAAAATCCTTGTATTTTGACGAAAAATATTCCTTAAAAATCAACAAAGGGTTAATTTGAAAAAGTAAAAGGTGTGCGTGATACCTGGAGACCACAACTACTATAATCACTTGGGTTTGACTTTCTAGGTCAGCTGACTTAGGAGCTATTGAAGAGAATCCTTGATTTTTGACGAAAAATATTCCTTTAAAATCAACAAAGGGTTAAATTGAAAAAGTAAAAGGTGTGCGTGATACCTGGAGACCACATCTACTATAATCACTTAGCTTTTACTATCTAGGTTTGCTAACTTAGGAGCTATTGAAGCGAATCCTTGATTTTTGACGAAAAATATTCCTTAAAAATCTACAAAGGGTTAATTTGAAAAAGTAAAAGGTGTGCGTGATACCTGGAGACCACAACTACTATAATCACTTAGCTTTTACTATCTAGGTTTGCTAACTTAGGAGCTATTGAAAAGAATCCTTGTTTTTTGACGAAAAATATTCCTTAAAAATCTACAAAGGGTTAATTTGAAAAAGTAAAAGGTGTGCGTGATACCTGGAGACCACAACTACTATAATCACTTAGCTTTTACTATGTAGGTTTGCTAACTTAGGAGCTATTGAAAAGAATCCTTGTTTTTTGACGAAAAATATTCCTTTAAAATTAACAAAGGGTTAAATTGAAAAAGTAAAAGTTGTGCGTGATACCCGGAGACTCAAACTACTATAATCATTTAACGTTTACTATCTAGGTTCGCTCATTTAGGAGCTATTGAAAAGAATCCTTGTTTTTTGACTAAAAATATTCTTTAAAAATCTACAAAGGGTTCATTTTTTAGCCCAAAAGGACTATGACATCCAGGATTAGCAACTTGGATTCATGCTCAATGTTTTTTTTTTTTTTATATAAATATGTTTATATTTTTTAAGATAACAAACGGTACTTTAGAGATTGTCCCTAACTGGCGCACCAAACGGAACTTCAGCGCGCAGCTCCCTGTGTCGAGCTACTGCAGGCGGGGCACACTCAGAGGAAGCTCCCGCTCTAGTTGCGGAGGCGAATATCCAACGTCCAACGTGAAACTAACTTCACCGCGGTACGCGACCGACCGGTGACACACGCAGCACATTAACGATCACAATCAATGCACGCGGCGGCCACGGCTTAAAACAGTTCAAATAAAGCCAGCGATCTTACCGACTTCAATGTTCGCATGTGGATACACTGTTCCGCGCTGTCTCTCGCATTTTTAAACTTATTTTGCCGGCTTCAACTTATAACCGGAAGACGCCTGCGTCGCTAATTAGGGTCCGCGTGCGCCATTGATAGCGGCGCATGGCAGTGTTAACGTCTTTTCCAGCATGAATTTCGCGATAAATGGAAGGTCTAGATTCTAGAACAAAAATATATAGTATGCGACTGCTAGATTTTTTATGAGTCCAGAAAAAAATCACCGGGGTTTCGTTTTTTTTTGGACCTGAACTGAAACATTTTTTACAAGTCCAGATCCGGTTCGTCGTACCAGTACGCATCACTAATTCAGATGACATGTTCATCTACATGCAAAACATGCTAAAGTCATGATTATGTCCGTATTTAGGTTTCTTGTTTGTGTAATACAGATGACAACACTGATGGACATAAAACGTAACATCGATTAGTTTATACCTGGCAAAACATTCCATTTCCATAGCATTTATTACCTGATTTAGTTTTTCAGGCAGAAACATTTCAAGACATCGCTTCTGAGTCGTAGATCCACGGTCCTCAGATCCGTGGTGGTCATTAGTTCCATGATTTGTTCAGTTTTTAAACTCACAGATCCATAGTAGAAAAAGCTTCAGTTGTAGTCATCTGGACTCAGTTTGAAAAAATAGACGTTTCGACTCTCATCCAAGAGTCATTGTCAATAACAGAATTTAGGTCGAGAACTCCGATATTAATACTGTTCTGTGGTAAGACCCGCCCATTGGGAGGAGCCTTCCTGAAGTAGAAAGAGTTGTTTGTTTCAACAGAAACTCCCCTAAATTCTGTTATTGACAATGACTCTTGGATGAGAGTCGAAACGTCTATTTTTTCAAACTGAGTCCAGATGACTACAACTGAAGCTTTTTCTACTATGGAACACGCCTGGACGAATGAGGGATTACACCGTCACAGATCCATAGTTTTACGCCTGTAGTTTATTTGTGGCATTTGGGCTCGCCCACGGCATCTCGGCCCGTTCACTTCACCTACACGCGCTCTGATTGGTCTAGACGGTCACGAGCTGGGCTAGAGCGGCGCGCTAGAGCGTAGCCGAAGCTAACAGCTTAAAATGCGTTTTAAAGACAACTGAAGAATTTTAAAATTAGAAAAAGTCAATGACCCATAAATAGGTAAGAATTGTTGCTATATCCGACTTTTCTAAAAGCTCTTGTGCTCTTTCAGCCGAACACGAGCAGTTTTTCGTTACATTGCGCTCTAGGGGGAAAAAAGCTTACTGGGCTGCACGATTTCTTTGGCTGCAGTACCAATGGAGTGGCCACTGGGGGAGTCTGCGACATGCTGTACCGGCTAGCCATACCCTATCCAGATATTATAATAGATCCATGGCGCCAGCCCTAGGGGTAAGCTGGGCGGTAGCAAACGGTACACAGCTAAATGTTTAGACTGTGTAGCCAGAAGGAGAAGATGCAGCTGACAGACGAGAGAAGACGAGTCAGTCTTTAGCCTCGTCCACAGCGTCCAGTTTACATTCAAAGTCTAAAGTAAACGCGCGTCGAGCGCGTAGTGCGTTTCCCGCAGGCGCGATTACTTTGTTTTTGCGGCGCGATTGGTGCGTTTTCATACGCTCTCAGCGCTTTGAGCGCGCGTATGAGGCGCCCGAGGCGGCTGGCGTGACGTGTTCAGATTTGTTCAGCTCGCTGCAGCAGATGGGTTACCCCCCACGAGTCCGAAGGTTCGCTAGTCCGAAGGTTCGTGGTCCGAAAGTTCGCTAGTCTTAAGGTTCACTAGTCCGAAAGTTCCTCATAGGCTAAAGTGAAGGTGCAGACGGCATCGGGATGTGGTCAGTCTGTAAAATGTGCACGAAGCACGGAGACACGCGCTGAGGCTCGTCACGTTTAATGTACCAGCTGCTCACAGGTGACACCGCAAGTTGTACAGTGTATATAAAAACCATAAGGGAACATATCAAATCCTCCGCTTTATGCCCTCATTTGATCATAAGAAATATGCGTGATCAGAATCCTCCACTCTATGCCTTCATTTGATCATAAGCATAGAAATGATATATGTATATATAGAAACGCGTGATCCGATCACCGTAGGATTGGTAGTCAAAAAGGATATTCAGCTTTTGAAGACGGGAGTGTCTACAGAGCCGCGGCGCGCGGCCGAAACTGCTGGGCTATTTGAGTTAATTCATTCATTAATAATAGGATAAGGAGCTCAGGCTATGCACAGAAACAAGTCGGTTATGGAAAATACGTGAGTTTAATAAGAAAAAGTGCATCAACACTAGAAAAGTCTTAAAAGCAGTGTGTGGGGCAAAGGGAGGCGAGGAGAGCCCACTGCACGGAGACACAGCTTTGGTGAGGAGAGCTGCGAGTAGAGCCCACTGCGCAGACACACATCTTCGGACCAGTGAACCTTCGGATTTGTGAACCTTAAAATTTCGGACCCGTGAACCTTAAAATTTCTGAATTTTCAGACTAGTGAACCTTCGGACTCGTGGGCAGCCACCCAGCAGATGTGCCGCCGCAGCAGCCAATCAGAGATGACTAACAACCCGGAAAAAGACCCAAAACAAACCCCGCAAGATAAAAAAAAAAATAAAAATCCTTAAAACGCAGCTCTTGGAGCAAATAATGAGATTGACTAAACTCTGCTCACCTGTGAGGTATATGCGAGTCCCAGACGGGCCACGGGGCCCATCGCCTCCGCTTTTGAACTTTGTAAAGTCAATAAACCTAAGCCATGGTCCACCATTAAACTCCATTTACACCACGAGAAAAGCAACACAGCACCACTCCTCCACCGTGCATGTGCACAGGACGACTCGGACGCACGTCTACTGCTGAGTGTATTTAGTCCGGCGCGTTTGCCTTTCTAATATACACGCGCTCAAATTCTGCGTCGGGTGCGATTTGGCCGCAGCAGTTTGTACGAGGCTTTTTGAATTCTCATTCAATGATCTCATACAATCAATAATTAATGCGATTATAAAAAGGACAATAAATAAATATATGAATACATATTTTGCAAAAGACGATAAAACAATATCCAAATTCACTTAACAGATCATAAATAAACTATAATATGCAAATAAAAATACAGGTAACTAAATCTCTCCAAAGCTACGTACACAACGCGGCAGCTAAATCACGCCTGATGCAGAAGTTGTACGCCTGTACATTTGAAGACAAACGCCCGGACGAGCGTTCTCGACGCCCCGGACTCATGTCCGTAAAATACACTCAGCAGCAAACGTGCTGAGTCGTCCTGCACATGCGCAGTGGAGGAGTTGTGCTGCGTTGCTTTTCTTGTGGTGTAAATGGAGGACCATGGCTTCCGTGTATTAACTTTACAAAGTCCAAAAGCGGAGGCGATGGGCCCTGGGGCCGTCTGGGACCCGCATACTTTAGAGCATCTAAAGATTTTTTTTTTTTGTCTTGCGGGTTTGTTTTGGGTCTTTTTTCGGGTCGTACGTAGCACGTCATCTCTGATTGGCTGCCGCGGCGCATCTGCTGCAGAAAGTTGAACATGGCGCGCCAGCCGCTTTGGGCGCCTCGGGCGCACGAAAACGCGCCGCAAAAACGAAGAAATCGCGCTGCGGGAAACGCATGACGCGCTCGATGTGCGTTTACATAGACTTTGAACGTAAACTGGACGCTTCGGCCGCCGCGGTCTGTACCCCCTTTACACCACGCACAAGCACGCACGCGCACACACAAGCAGGTCGGCAACATCACAGAACAAGTGCCTGCAAATGGCGGCAGCTACTTAAACACTTGTAATCAAAATTGTATACTTTTGCATGCTACCACCATGTTATCAAGCACCCGAACAGTTTTAATTTGTTCAAATATAGCTTTAAACTCTGCACATGGCAGACTCGTGGCAAAGTTAAGACCACGTGAACAGTACACCCAAAAATACATTTCACTTTCACAAAACACTAACAGCTGACGTTTGTTCTGACTCTACATTTACACATGTATTTACTTTGAACCAAGTTTCGGTCAAAAATATAACTTTTATGGTCATTACCTGTGGACAGACGAGAGAAGACGCGTTAGTCTGAGCACGTGTTTAATTCTGAGCTGCGCATTGTAATAATAATAATAATAATAATAACTTTTATTTCTATAGCGCTTTTCAGTGACCCAAAGACGCTGAACATAATAAAAAGGGGGGGGGGGGGTATTTACAGACAGGGGGGACAACACGTACAGAACACATTAATATACAGATAAAATGAACAAGACAGAAGAAGTAGAGAGAAAAAGATGGGGATGTAACAGGGGGTAGAAGAGTAGGCAATGGGGTAGAGGAGGCTAGGGGTAGGGGAGGTCATAGGCTTGGGTGAAGAGGTATGTTTTTAGGCGGGATTTGAATGTTGTGAGTGAGGGAGAGTGGCGGACAGGTTGGGGGAGGGAGTTCCAGAGTCGGGGTGCTGTTCAATTCATTGTCTCGCTCTAGTCCCCGCAGCAGCGCTTAGAGCGCCATCTGCTGGTTGGATGTACACATAATAAAAGTCACAGAAGCAACAATACAAAAAAATAGAGGGTGTGTCTGTTCCTTCATAAAACTTTAAAATATAGCGTTTTTCAACCTACTACAAAATCTATAAAATAACAATTTGAAACATACAGCAGTCCCAGTTTATGTCGGTGTAATCCCTCATTCGTCCAGGCGTGTTCCATAGTAGAAAAAGCTTCAGTTGTAGTCATCTGGACTCAGTTTGAAAAAATAGACGTTTCGACTCTCATCCAAGAGTCATTGTCAATAACAGAATTTAGGTCGAGAACTCCGATATTAATACTGTTCTGTGGTAAGACCCGCCCATTGGGAGGAGCCTTCCTGAAGTAGAAAGAGTTGTTTGTTTCAACAGAAACTCCCCTTTGTATCTACCGAGCTAGCTAGATTCTGAATAGGCTAGCTCGGTAGATACAAAGGGGAGTTTCTGTTGAAACAAACAACTCTTTCTACTTCAGGAAGGCTCCTCCCAATGGGCGGGTCTTACCACAGAACAGTATTAATATCGGAGTTCTCGACCTAAATTCTGTTATTGACAATGACTCTTGGATGAGAGTCGAAACGTCTATTTTTTCAAACTGAGTCCAGATGACTACAACTGAAGCTTTTTCTACTACAGTCCCAGTTTAGGAAACGCAGCTTTAAAATGAAACCAAACCCAAACAGATCATGGCCACGCACAACTTATATGTCACTTTTAATTAGTTATAATGTATGCCCTTCTAAAACATGTCTGGCAGATTTGTTTTTTGTGTGTGTGTTTGTGTGTTGCGGTTTAAAAGAGAAAGATTCTCTGAACCTTTGTGTGTTCCACTCTGGAGCCCTCCGTCCAGAAGCCCTCCGTCCGGGCAAAGGGCTTGTAAACGTCTGAACCGAAGCCTTTGTGTAACATCTGAAACATGTGGAGGACCTGAGCCCGGTCCACGGCGCTCGGACCAGAGGCCGGCCCAGAGGCTCTTGCAGAAAACCCAAAGCAATAATGAATGTGCATAAATATATCTCCAGCAATAATACATGATCGGATACCTATACTATGCATGTCCTTATTTTATAAAGCAAATAAGGACAAGCTATTATCAGATTACTCAGAGTAAGATAAATATCCGATTTCTAAGACTAGATCTACAGATTGAGAATTCCTCATGGATGAGAGTCCAAATGTCTTGTTTTTCTAAAACAGTCCAGATGAAACAACTGAATATTTTTCTACAATGGAACACTCCTGTACGAATGAGGGATTACACTGATTTATTATTTAAATTATGCTAGTATTTACAATGTCATATACATTTTTGCTTTTATAAGGAAATGTTTAAAATATTAAAAATGGTATGAAGGATTTTCTTTTAAGATAGAACATAATCTATCCGTGTCCCCAGATATAAAGTGCACATGTTCATATCCAACACTGATTTTACACAAAACAAATATGATGCTTATGTATTACAAAAAAAATACATTATTACATTGCATGGCTCTGCAGTAGGAACCTAAGGTGACATTTCTAAAGGCCTTACACTCAAGCATAGATGTGAATCTAGCCAGGACCCTTCTGTCCCCCACCTCCTGCACCGAGTCCAGAGCACAGCCCAGGACGGAGCTGGACTTCTTGATGACTCTGTCCAGCCTCTTCCTCTCCCTCTCTGTGATGCTGCTGCTCCAGCAGGCCACACCGTACAGGAGGGCTGATGCCACCACAGAGTCGTAGAAGGTCTTCAGGAGTGGCCCTGTCACTCCAAAAGACCTGAGTCTCCTCAGGAGGTAGAGCCGACTCTGGCTCTTCCTGTACTGTATTATGAGTCCAGTCCAGTTTGTGGTTCAGATGAACACCCAGGTACTTGTATGAGTCCACTCTCTCAATGTCCCGTCCCTGGATGTTCACTGGTGAGGGGGCAGTGGAGTGGTGTCTGTGGAAGTCCACCACCATCTCCTTGGTCTTCCCTGCGTTGATGAGGAGGTGGTTCCGCTGACACCAGTCCACAAAGTCCTGCGCCAGTCCTCTGTACTCCGCATCATCGTCATCCGTGATGAGTCCGATGATGGCTTAATCCATCTTAATTGTGTTTTCATTATAATTTGTGTTATTTATGATGGTTGTTTTATTGTGATTCTCATCCATATGGAGATAGTGACTCCAGGAAATGTCTTTGGCATGTTACCTGTGTTTCAGTGCACTTGGTTTGAAGTGTATATAAATGAGGCTAAATGTTTGTTGTGGACATTATAGATCTACTCAGAGCCACAGCCTCTTGGTCCTGGTGGAAATTCAAAGTGGATATAGACATATTGTTAGATGAACTACAATAGAAGCTGGAGTATAGAACAGTGACACAATTTTTAGCTGCTTATTAAATGCCAAGACTAGAACACTACATACTATTTTCAAAATTATACATGAATAATATGTTATACATACAATCATTCATACTTTTCTTTTCTTTTGTATTTATTTATTTTGTATATATTTATTTGTATTTATTCATTTATTTTAACCAGCAGCTCTGAATTATATCTCAATATATTACTACTATTCTGGCTCGTGCTACATATAAAGTCAGTTTTATTAATTTTACTGATCAGATTCATCCATAACTTAAGACTCATCTCTGTTTTATGTCTAATTTTAAATAATGAATGAATATAATAAACCTTTTTGTATTGCTTGTGCACTACAACTTTCCAACACTAGAGGGAGTCCTACACAAGTGGAATGAATCAGAAAATCTAAAGCATTTTGTTTTATTTCATTGCCTGTTTGTGTCATAGAAATCAGTTGTTTGTCAGATTCACACAACTAAACAAACAAACAAACAAACAAACTGAATCAAGTCAAATAAAACAAAAAAACTCCACAAAAACTGCTTTTTTACTTATTGAAAAGTCCAGAGAGTGACCAAAGTCGAGATGGATGGAGACAAAACTGCTACTATTACTTTTTTACTCCAAAGTACGTTTTCAAACGAGTACTTCAATACTATTACTTAAGTATCTTACATTTTCTCCTGTATTGGTACTTTAACTTAAGTATAGACAACAACAACCACTGGTACTACTACTAGTACTACAACTACTACTACTGCTACTACTAAGACTACTACTACTACTACTACTACTACTACTACTACTACTACAATGATTGCTATTACTACTACTAATACTACTACTACTATTACTACTACTACTTCAGATAACACTATTACTAGGATATTAAGGTGAATATATACTCAATAAGCTGTATGTACATTTATGATGAGATACAAGCCTGGAAATAGTGAAGGAAATTTGTGGGGATTTTTGTACATTTTTATTTTGTTCATTGTAATGCACTTTGTCTTTAAGCAGAGATGGCATCCTCACGTGTCTCCATTACATCAGTAAGAAAAATATTTCATGATTAGAAACTCAAAATATGTCCTGACAATCAGTGATCAAATTTGTATCGACGTAGTTTTATTTACCATCTTTTGTCAAAGACTGTTGTGTATCTAAATCTCATACTTCACTGTTGAGGAACCTTGGCTGGTCACCCTCATTCACTTCGGCCTTTTCACCCGTTTTGGACCAATATGGGGTATTTTGCATATGTGTTTCATCCACATTCATATCAACACTTAAATTCAGGAGTAGAGTTCATTTGCATTTGATCATTTTGGCTAGTCAGGTTACGGTTTTGGTACTCTTCAATGTAACTGCCTACAACTGTCATGCCATCTAACTTTTTTATTGAACCTATGCAAACCCGGGCACTGTGCAACACTGTGTCTGCTAAAGGTATGAACTTAATAAAGTGAAAATCTAACTTTTCTCAGTTTTTTTGGGTACTTTTTCAAAGTCTTTCTCAAGGTGTGTTCACAACTGCCCGCACACCAGTAGTAGTAGTAGTAGTAATTTACTCAATTATCATAACTTGAGTATTTGTATACTTTCCACCCTTGCACAAATATAGCTCTTTGTCTTGTACATTACAATACAGACGTGGGAGCTGTATTCCAATCAATATATAGATTTAAATCCCTTATTATAAATGTGTCAGCTGAAGGGTCTGTGCCCTTTGCATCGCCCCATCTTTCACTGAGATGAAAGCGTCAGAGATTTATTATAATCAAAGGCTCTAAATACCAAGGCCGAACCCCCTGAACCAGACTTTTAGCACTCCCAGGTCGACTATCCGTGGACCAGGAGCCAGGTGATCCTCCATTAATGTAATTGTGCCTCTTGTGGAGACAGACGTGGCGTTTGCTGGTGCCAAAGGTTTTTGCGCGGGGGTTTAATGGGAGCCAGTCGCACGCTGGGTATAATTAGTGATAGCTGCCATGTGGGTCCCGCGGAGTTTCATTTATTAGACATGATGATTGGCGCGGGATAAAACACAGGGGTGACACACAGCGGGACGCACACAGAGCCAGGAGAGCAGTAAAGAGATGCGCTCACCTGCTAAGAGCGCCCCCTGTCGTGCGTAATGACCTCATTAAGACAACAGCGTTTTCAAATTGCGTATATCCATATGCAATGATACGTTTAATCCCTGCACTTTCCAAATGTGTCTCTGGGCAGTGGCCATATTTAAATGCACCGAAATGCACCGAATCTGATAATGATCTGATTTCTGTTTGTCTAATCATTAGACAGACTCTAATGTGACTAATCTGATTCCTTTCTGATTCTTCACCTGTGCAGTTTGACAGAATGTGTGGCATGAGTTTGTGATTTCGCAAAAACTGAGAGTATTCGTCTTGCTGGCAAGTTTTTGACAAGCAAAATTATGCAAAAAGGGCAAACTAAATTAGCAAAGACAAAAAAATAAATAGAAAATATTAAATATTTAGAAAGACATTAAAATTGTTGTATTTGGAAGACAAAGGTCTTCCAAATTACTCCATTGATTAACTGACATCAAGTGCATGTAAACCCACGTTGCAAAAATCCGATCTAATTATTGTGATTTGAGTATTCTACAATAAGAACTCTCCACTATTGTATGTCAATTGTAGCTTAATGACTTAGAAGCTATAACTTTGCAGTGTTGCAGCAAATTGCAGCTAGTGCATGAATAGATATACTGTATATCTTAGATATATCTTAAAAAATAATCATATGTACTACCCGATGGTCGAATGGTTAAGGCACAGCACCACTCCAAGTGCAGCTCCAGGTGCAAGCCACAGTGTCGCGAGTTCGACTCCGACAATTTACTGCCTGTCCTGTCGTCCCTTCTCTCTCATCCCCCATTTCACACTTACCTTTCCTGTCTAATACAAATGTGTTTTGTCTTACAGTTGTTTTCATTTTAATCACATGCCCATTCTATATATTGCTAGAATAAAAAATCCCAGCATTCTGCCATCCCTCAATAAGAAGTCATTTCCAGAGTTTGAATAGGGCTGTTTCCTTTGCGAGGGGCAAACTAACATGGTAATCAGCTCTCTCGTTTGTTGATTGCATTTCCCCCTATGTCCTGGTTTTATCACTGCTGGGATGTAAACTATCTCCCAGTGAATGAATGTGAGAGCGAGTGTGTGTATGTGTCTCCATGTCAGTGCTAACTTTTTTTCTTCACTGTGACTCATCTCATTCTTGGAGGAGCAATCTTCATGTTATAATCATTAGATTTGTACTTTTTTTAAACTCTATTGATTTTTACTGGTTTATGTGCAGCCACAAACTTAAGTTGCTGCCTATAATAACGAGCTTAGTGAGACTAAGCTCGTTATTATAGGCAGCAACTTAAGTTTGTAATTACTGTACAGTATTTATTCTACATAATTGCTGCCTTGATAAACATTTTTATTGTATTGTCTTTTACTGGACCTTTACCTTCATCAGTAAATCTGTTTTAGGAGCAAAAGGTTATAACGTTTCTTATGGCCAAAATGACTGTGTTTCTTAATGGTCACTTCCCGGAGGCGCGTGTTTGCTCTCGGTTAAGTGCTGCTCTGATTGAGACACTTGACTCTGGCTGTAAAAGGTCGCCATAAAAGTTTAATGAGAAGTAAATGTCACGTGGGCGGGGGGCACGGGGGTGTTAGCTTTAACTGCAGGAGACTGGAGATGTATACTGCCTAATTTTCTTAATCTAATTTTATCTTGCTCACGGTAGACATAAAATGATACCAAAAGACGCAGGCACTCAGTTAATAGCATATGCATGGGCTGGGATGAATTTAATGGGCGTGTTAAACAGTGGCGGATGTCTCACTGTTACACCAGACAGACATATCGATCGAAGTATCCTTGTACTTTTGTTATTAAGAGGCTGCTGAACTTGTGACCAACTGTGTTCACACCACAGGAATGGCATCTGTAACATGGAATTAAATACTGGGTCAGATGAAGTGACATATTTAGTGCAAGTGCTAATACATGTTATATATAGTCGTATGTAATGACAAAGAGGAAGCAGGAGCCGCTGGTGCTGGAGCAATTGATTTAACCCCACACAAGGCATAAGGCACGCAATAAAACACCAGATAAAGCATATCAAAATGTATTTACAGATGTTGCAAATAGATTCAAGCACACACCTTTATTGAAAATATTGGCCACTGAAAAACACCAATAACATCATATAGTATTTACAACCGTTCATTGCAAGAATATCATAATAGACTTCATATTAAATATCTGCAAAACATTAAGAAACCATTTACAAACTTTTTGTGAACAACATTTAAACCACAATACATTTCAAGTCAGAAACACATTGCCCTTCACAAGATGCCATATTTACACATGTACATATGATAGTAAAATATCATGGGAATGTGATGTGGTTGTGGTGCACATGCAGGCTTGTATTTCACATGAGCTATTAAACTAGTGTTGAACGACCATTTCACTGGCACAATATGGTAATTTATTGATGTGTCAAAACATCCACATTTCTCTTGCAAGTCGTTTACAACAAAGCTCGATGAAAAAGTATTTGTACGCAATAATAACCTTGCAATAATGCTGCTACATTAAAGCCACAAAGTCACACTTGTAACATCAGCGACACAGTCCAATTATTTAAAGTCCCATCAACATATCCATCAACATATCGTAATAAACATTTTAATTGAAGTCCATATTGAAAATTACTTCTTATCCTGATTCTCCCACGGTATCGGGTCGTTCTCTGCCGTCTGCGACCCGCCCTCTCTCTCATGCCAAAACTGCTCCACATCAGGCAGCACTATCCCTTCTTCATCTTTCCCCTTTTTCTGTTCAGACTGGAGCTGATCTTGAGAAGCGCTCGGGGTCAAACTCCTCTCTCGTCCGGACTGAACTGATTCCTCTGGTCTTGGACTCGGAGATCTCAAAGAGGTGGGGTTGTGCGGTCCTAGTTTGGCTCTTGGAGGCGGCTGCTTTCTCAGGGTGAGGCGTCTCCACAGCCCCTTGTAGCACTCTCGGAATTCTTCAGATAAGGACAGCACGATGAGCGGGTTCACCAGAGACATGGAGAGGGTGAGTAGTTGAGCTGAAATAGTCAAAAGCAGAGGTGGAGATGGAAAGAAGTGATTTTCCATTTGCTTTTCCTCAAGGTGTCTCTCCCATAACCACACCACCCATTGGGGAAGCCACAAGATTGCCATTTCCACAGTGAGACTAAAAAGCATCAATGTCAGCTTCCTCGACCTAATCTGGGTTCTGAGATTTTGAGTTTTGCTCGAACGCCGTTGGCATTGTCCGTAAGCTTTCCAAAAGTACATCAAGGCAAAACTCAGAGGTGCACAGTAGACACTTAGAGGATAGGCTTTGACATAGACTGACATGAACCCTCTGGCTTCAGGTGGGACAATGAAGACACAATTTAGACCTTGGATTCCCTTCTGAAGAACTGCAAATAGCCAATGCGGGATGGTGATGCAGCAGGAGGACAACCAGATGAAGAAAAGCACCACTACAATGGAGCCCAGGTGGATGCTGACTTGCTTGGTAGGGTTGGAAACGTAGCGGTAGCAAGCTTTGGCCATGACAGCAACGGTGAAGCTCTTGGCTGCCATGCAAGAGTGGAGGAACCAGTCAGATGTTTTGCACACCATCCAGCCAAGAGTCCAGCTTGCTTTGGAGAAGAACACCGCCTTGAACGGGACGGAGAACAGCAGAACCAGCCCATCTGCGAACATCAGGTTGAATACAAGCGAGTTGATGAGAGAGAGTTTGCCTTTGTGAGCGCTGGACAGCAATATGAACATGGCAGTGAGGTTGCAAGCCACACCTAAAGCGCAGATGACGCCTAAAATGGATGGAATGAGGACACGCAGCTCCCCCGGGTCGAAGTGTTGACTTGAAGGCTGCTCATTGAGGGACCACTTGTCAATAGAGGTGTTGGTAGTCGCATTAGAGTCCAAAGTAGATTCCATCGTCTTCAAATGTAGAGCTGAAAAAGTAGATGCAAATGATGAAAACCGTCCAAAATGTGTGTGCAAATGCCTTCATTCAAGTAGTTAGAGGTTCTTCTATGTCTGTCCTAACAGAGACAGTGGGATACAGAGATGAAGGCTGCTACTTATAAAGACACAGAGTGATTGACAGCTCATGTCTCCAGCTGACAAACAGTGCGTCGACTAAAGCCTCGAGGGAGCCAATTAGAAAGTGCTCATGAAATTCACAGTAATGAATGCACTACATGTATCTGTGAAATGTGAATGTACATAGTACAGAAACTATATATGCCTTGAGGCGCTTTGGTGTTCGCATATTTAGGATTTAGAAACATATGCAAGTGTTGTCTTGGAATTTAATGAGTGTTTTTACACTCTTCGTTCACTTACTTTTGTTTTGGTATTTTATGATTTGAGGTGAGCAGAATGCAAAATGTCATTCTCATGTAAACAACAGCAGAAAGAAGGGTTACAAAGCATGATAGCACTGCTTCAGAAAAGATCTACATCTCATAGAGCACTTCAAAGTATTATTCCATTAGAATTATGTAAATTGTTGATGACACCCCCACAAAATCTTGATAAGGCAGGGAGATTCCTTGGAACAAAGGAGCTTGATTGGGCAGATATAGAAAACAGGCTAAAGGCGCTAAATGGGAGTCGGAGTGATGGGGGTCTGCTTTTGGGGAGTCAGAGTGATCAGAGTGACGAGATGGGGGTGG
Source organism: Eucyclogobius newberryi (assembly GCF_026437365.1). Lineage (NCBI taxonomy): Eukaryota > Metazoa > Chordata > Actinopteri > Gobiiformes > Gobiidae > Eucyclogobius > Eucyclogobius newberryi. Next base: position 26,929,718 of record NW_027315735.1, on the reverse strand, counting down.
GGGTGGTCTCCTGTCCTCGTCCAGTCTCGTAGACGCACGGCTACCAAGCAGCGACATCAGTGGAAATATTAAAGCCTATAGAATGAAGCCTAAAGAATAAAGCTGTACGGTGGAAGCACCGAACGTCAAAGAGGGAGAGGAAGATGAAGAAGAGTCTCCCTGGAATAAAGCCGGTTGGTCTCTGAAACAACAACTATTCTAGTCACAAAGACATATCATGACCTCATGGGCTTTGTAACACCAAAGCAATGGAAGGAGTTCTTTTACGGACTACGACAGAGTCTGAGGAATAAAGTCTGGCGGTAATGCAACACTTGGATGCCAACCGCCATAGAACAACAACAACAACAACAACAACAACAACAACAACATAATTATTATTTTAACATTTAAACAAATTCTTGAAAATAAAAATACTATCATTTGAAACTACATTATCTAACTTCTATATCATTAAGATATGCATTCAAGGAAATATGCATTTTGAGTGTCAAAATGTAGGCTTAAAACCAGAGGAGAAAAATACATTGTTCATTTTAAAACACTGCTGTGTGCAATTTATCTGGGGTTTATTTTATTTTTTAAACTGCACACGCACTTGTAATCCCCAATCAGACCCCAACTGTGTCTAGTTGATGACAATCACTTACAATAATTACCGTCACTCTCCACGTGAGGGCGTCCTTGACCCGTGTGCACTGCTCTAATAATCAAGAGCATAAAACCAACATGGAAAATGAGACAATCTGACAAAGCCGGATTTGAACTTGCACATCTTTATTCTTTTTTTAATCAAAGAAAGTCCAGTATAAGCATAAAGACGGCATGTTAAGTCATTTTGCATCTCAATACATTCTCAGCTATAAAAGTTTCACTTAGAAGAGACACAAAGGAGGTTGTTAAGAAGAAAAAGACGTTACAGCTTGAAAGGAATCACACAAAAATAATTCCCTGATTTCACAGAGTTTGTTTAGACCTTTGTTGCCTTTTTGTTAAATGGGAGTAAAAACACAAAATGAACAGGGGACTCCCGATGCTAAAAACTCGACCGAAAAACACAGTAGAAACGTGGACAGGCACCACAGCAATTCAAACTGGCATCATTTTTATAACAAGTGGACAATGAACAGCACTGTGCAAAAGTTATCGACAGGATTTATGCATTATCTTCCTGTTGGGCCACAAAACCCTCTCAAAGGCATCTCATAAGTATAAATAATGAAAAAATGAACTGATTGTAGGGATTGAATTCTATTTTAGACAGAGGCCTATACTCAACATAGTCAGATGATCGAAACAATGATTGGAATCCACTTAAGTACGGTACTCCCAAGACCCGAATACGAATACCAACATTAATTATCAAAAGTTGACAATTACGTGTTCATAAAAGCACTCAAATATAAAGCGCAATTAAATATCCGCCGATAAACTTCTGCACATGGCTGTATTTTAATTGCATAGTGCTTCATTTTGATTGAGAACAGTATGATTTTTGATCCAGTGCATGCAAAAGGAGCTATTCTATCGTCCTGAAGACAGAAGTATATGGAAATTGCCATCTATCTAAATTACCAAGTAATATTAAGCACTATGCAAATAAATAAGATATCAACTACAACTTACTGTATGGTATTGACATCAAATAGGCTGCTGTCCTAATCTGAACCCACAAGCATGTAGCCAGTTCTGTCACTGGACTACATCGCTCCAAGCACTTTATCTCCACTCTGGACATCAAAGGTGAAGTGTTGTTTAGTTTTAAGTTACTACATGACAGAAATGTAACCAAAAATGCTAATTATGACTGTTGCCAATTTGGAAACATTCACACTCCCCTCCCTCCCACGAATCCCCCCCCCATCACGTCATCGACTATTAACCCCGGACATACCAAAAGAAGGCACCACAGCTTCTTAACGAACCTAAAAACGACAGCGTTTTAAAATGAAGCGGCCTCAACTGGCTTCTTTCATTCATATTACATCAGAGGGACAAACAGTCTTCCAAAAAAATTGCCTGTAATTTTTTATTTTTTTTATTTTTCTTTACGTCACAGGCAATTCCAAATATTAACAGTCTCCTTTCTCATTTTTGGAGCAGCGGGTCATTGTGCTGTCTTTGCCTCCTACACTCGATGTGCAGAAGGGGCGATTGAATGGTAGGGAGCGCTGTTGCTACATGACAAACATCCACAGTCATGTAGGCGTCTCTGTGTGCTATATTTCCACATCCGCCCCTTTAGAATCAGGGTCCGTGATCCGCCCCTTTAGAGTCAGGGTCCAAGTGGCTGCTACATCACACATTATTCATGCAGCAAGTCTGTGTTGCATAAATGCATTGAATTCACTTTCTTCTTCGCTTGCTTAAATAAATTAAAATTCACAGTCCATTAGCATTTCTGTGGAGGAACTTCCCAAAATGTATCCAGGCTGCATTTGTTTCAGTCCGTGGAGAATCCTTAGTCAAGTGGCCAAATGTAGCAGCATCAGGAGAAGCAGAAAGATTGTACATTTACACTCCAGCTCTTCCTATTATTTCCAAATGTGCTCCCCCCCCCGGATGCCCCACGTCCCGGTTCGAGGGTCAGGGGTCAGCGTGGGCAGTTTGGCCTTTTAGTTGACCTTGTCTTGGAAGATGTAGAGGTTATTTGTAGCCGCTACAGCGATGATGTTCTCATGCGGGTGCCACGTCGTGTGAAGGATCTTTTTGCTGAAGTCTAAGCTGTCCACGCTGATCTCATCCTTACGCCGCTTCCCGCCCACGCACACCTGGAAGAAGAGGAAACGTGTCAAACAAACCCAACACTGCATGGATTAAGAATATCCATATTGTCTTCTTAATTTAAATATGTTGTGTTGTTTCTTCTTTACCTTTTGCCTGATATAGACAAAACAACAAAAACTACCGGTATTCAAACACTGTACATATCATATAAAAATGTAGCTATTCTAGAACTATCTTTTGCTAGCAAGCATAAATATTTGTTCATGCTTTATTAAGGCTCATTAAGTGTAGTTATTATAAAGTCTTACCTTCTCATAACTTATTTGTCACAATATAAATTTAGAAACATCATCGTTTTAGAATTACCCATGTTTTATTTACACCCTGATCAAGCTGTTTCAGCATTATTCACTTCCATTCACATTTGACAAATGGCCACGTAAAATTACACTTTACATTTGCATTTATATTTTTGATGCATGGATTCAATAGAAATGACATTTTTTTCTTCTAAATCTCACAGAATTTAAATTTTTCCAATCATTGCATTTCTATTGTGACCTGAATAATCCCAATTATTGATTAACTGAATAATCTTGACAGCCCCAGCAGTAACACTGACTAGATGGAGCCTGTCCTCTATCTTTATGCTAATTTGACATAAAACAACAAAACTCTGATGGAGTGATTAGTAGCATTAGCATTAGCAGTGTGTAAATAAACCGTATAAATCACAGATGTCTGTACCTTGCGAGGCTTGAGAATAGCCCTGGGTTTGCTGTTTTCTCTCGATGCTTCTAATGTCACGTCTCGCTTCGTGTTTCGGTCAAACATCCGGAAGAAGTTGTTGTAGGAGCCGGTCATAATAACGCTGGAAACAGAAAAAAAAAAAAAGTGCACAAGGATTAAGTGAGAGCTATAATGTACGTAATGGGAATAATGAGCAAATAAGAATTCAAAGCAAAATAGTCTCGCTTTTAAAATGGTCACTAATAAATGAAGTGAAGTGAATCCCACCTGTCTGAGCCGTTCCAGACGCACTCGAATTTGTCAAAGATGCAGTCGTTTTCATAAAGGGAGCACAGTTTACCTCGCAGATAGTCATGCACCTGGAAAACAACAGAAACATAACATCATATGAGCAACGTAATATTACTAAAACATGAAGCAACTATATTGTGTAATGAAATGCTATCATAAGTCCATGGCTCCAATAACTGCAGTAAATAGTGTACATTCAGTCTGTTGAATTAAAGAAACAAGGGAAAATTGGGGCTAATTAATAAAATTAGCACTTTGCAATCACAAGGATACTAACTATGGCTGCAACTAACAATTATTTTAGTACCGTATTTTCCCGGACTATAAGTCGCACCTTTTTTCATAGTTTTGGCCGGGGTGTGACTTATACTTTATACTATATTTATACTTATATACTTATACTACGGAGCGACTGATTTGTGATATTATTTGTTATTTTCACACTTGCAACTGTATTTTATACTCCAGTGCAACTTATATATGTTTTTTTCTTCTCTATTATGCATTTTTTGGCTGGTGCGACTTATAGTCCAGAAAATGCAGTACTATAACGTTTAATTACAATGACTGAAAGCTACTAGATAGAAAATATTTATGAATAAAGAATATTATGGATGAAAACTTTTTGACATTTTGATTTAATAATGCCACTGTCTTTGATATAAAAAGGTATTTCCATATGTGTTTAAAGTCTGTGTCATCCAAATAACGATTACCATTATCAAAATATGATTAGGATTATTTTTTTTATATTCGACTAGTCACGATTAGTCAATTAATTGTTGCAGCCCTAATACTGACTGATCTTGGTATTTTATCAAACTATTTCCTATCCCATAGTTTCTACTTGCCAGTTTGATTAGAACGAAATATATACGGTATATAAAAAAGGAAAGGGAATTTGTTGGTCTTTTCTCATTAAAAGTGTATTGATAGACTCATAGATTGGTTGTATAGTTCATTTTGTTGCTCCACTCTGGCCTACAGTAAATGGCGAGTGCATCGTAAGCCTTTCTCCCATATGCTCTACTTTACTTCATTAATCCCTGTGGCCTGCTGACCCACACTAAAACGCCTGATGCAAGGTGGCGCAGCTCGGGAATCGGACACCGAATCCCCCGAGTCCATGATGACGCCGCCCCAAGATGGCGTCCGCGATCACACACTCTGGACGTGACCCCAGCGACCGCACAGTGGGAGGTCCTGCCCTTCAGCCCTGCACTATCTATCTTCTCTTACAGACGTTCGGTTCAATAAGCTCTCCTGGGTTAATGGCTGAAGATGACACAGTTACAGATCGGCCGTGGGACAGGGAAACGGGATTATGTTGAATGATCAGGCTAAAAATCAATACAGTTTGATGTGCACCAGAAGAGATTTACCTATGAAGGCACTCGAGTGTTAGTGCTCACTTCGAACTCATTTCTAAACTGTTTCTATACTATATCTATATCAGCCAACAAAAAATAAAGTTAATCATACAACATTTGGTCATTTACAACCTCAACTCAAGCCTAATTGAAAAAACATTGACAAGTGTCTCAACTCCATTAATGTGGCTTTCATGGGAAATCTCAAATGATTTAATGATTTGCATTAAAATGTAATATGAATTATGAATCAAATGTATTGTTGATTGTATGATTAAGTCTATTGGCTTGTCAATAGTGCTGATACCTACATACAAACCAATACTAAAACTGGATACTCTTTTGAAAAAGTATCGATTAGAGATGCACAATATATTACAAAAGTATCAATATCCCAACATTGGCAAACTCAGTAATAGTACTCAGTAACCAGTATTAAATTAACGAAATATAACTCAGTAACACCAAGGTCCTCCATCTGACAGAAATTGACTGTTTAAAATGAAATCGTTATAAAAGCCTGATTTTATTCATGATCAGTCTAAATTAGCCTTGACTTAGTCTTGGTTTTGTTAAGTTTTTTTGTTTTGACTAATACTCTTAGGCATGTACATTTTAGCTTTAATATAACAGAAATCATTGCAATAATATCGATATCGCAGCACTGAAGAGACACATCGTGATATTTTACAATTGTCTGCAGCCCTAGTATCGACACTGAAAAAAATCACATAAATAGAACAGATTGGACCTTTGCTGAATAGTTTAAGGAACATCTTACCCCTAACATGTAACTCTCAGACCAAATGGCAATATAGAGAACGTGTGAAAACTGTTATTTTGTGTTAATAATTACAGCCTATTGTCTAAAATTCAGGTTTAAAATACTTTATTAATAAATAAATACTGTTCCCAACGTCTAAAAACCTCTTCACTTGAATTCCTCATCCAATTGATGGTCAGATGTTTATCACAGCAGCTCATTCGCTGGTCCATAAGCACATTGTACTATGGCGTGTCTTTACCTGGTACGTCTCCAGAGGTTTGTTCTCCATCTGAAGGTCCCACACTTTGATCGTGAGGTAGTCCCTTGTCATCAGGTAGCGCCCGTTGTGGCTAAACTTCACGTCTGAGATGGACGAGATGATTTCTGAGAAAAATGAGCGAGTTGAAGGATCCTCCGGCTCCTCAAAATCTACAAATGAAAAAGCACATACAAAGAGATCATTTTGGGAGCTTAAGCGCGTAATTCACCCAGTAGGAGGCGGCGGTAGACGGAGCAGGTTGTAATCATGGCTGTAGGGAAAGAGGCAGATTTTGTTTGGGTGGGAGACAGTCATTAGCGAACAATATGTGGCACAACAATGGCGCGGCGCGGGGGAGATGTAGGGGCAGCTGCATCTCTTCGCCTGGATTATTCCTGGGTGCACTGGGAGACAGTGGTGGGTCAGCATGCTGGGTAAATATTGGTTATGATTCATATTGATTTTGGCAGCCGCTGATTTGTGTGCAGGCCAGAGCAACGGGGATAAGAGCCAGGCATTCCATCGTGAGCTGTCAAGTCCCTGTCGCTCCTCCTCCCGTCTCTCATTTCCTCCTCAAACCCAGACTTTCTTCTCTCTGTTTAGGTGGGAACTGTCTCTGTAACTTTGTGTCTTTGTTTCTTTGTTAAATCAGAACCAGACCAGAAAAGCAGTGCAGCTTCTATCATTCATTCATTATTAATTTAAATGATATTAAGACCACGATTATATCAATAATAAGTAATCTATGGATGATTCAATGTGAGAAATTTTACATTTGTTTACACATTTTCCTTGTCTGGCACTGGATCCTCTCGCTAAAAATAATAAATAACCCGCCCAGTCCTCGTCTGCCCCGCTTCGGAGGAAACCCCTGTGATGTGTCAATAGGGAGTCTAACAAGGGATGCAGAGGGAGAGATGAAAAATAGAGGGATGAGGACCAGGATAAGAAAAACAAATCAATGTCAAAATGCCGAGCCCATTTGAGCCCAGCTGGATTTGTGTGTGTCGGTGAACAGTCTGTGCACATGAATTTATGCCCTCCTCCCGTCCCATTTACAGGGCTGTATAATAGGGCCCCTGGGGAGTTGACAGAGGGGTGCAGACTCGGGTCCTGTTGCTCAGTGTTTTGGTGTAACCCTCCAATCCAGCTATCCATCCCAGTATTCCCCAGCAATAACTCTGATTTATTCATGTCCGCAGCAATGACTACGGGACGAATAACAAAAGAAGTGTGGTTTGATTGTTTTTTGCTTGGGTGTGAGGGTTTGGGAATATTTTCATCCAAACATGAATATTAAAGATCTACTAGATCTATAGGTGGAAGATAAATTGAAAAATGGCAATTGGAGATTGAAAATTGGGATTGATCGATATGAAAAGGGCGTAAATTGAATAAAAAGGCTGCAAAAAGAGCAAAATAAAAATGACACTTGCACAGTAATCTTTCAAGAAACAGTGTGAAGAACAACAATTGCGATATTTTACATTTTTTCCAACACTTGAACCTCAATCTCAACATTTTGATCATTATAATTTTGATGAATTGGTGTATGTAGCCATCTAATTGTGGTAGTAGCAATCACAATACTACAGTACTTGTATACAGTGATTGAAGAATAAAAGCTGGGAGAACAATTGTAATATTAGCAGTAAAAGTTTTAAAAAAGATATACCGTTGTATTACAAACCAGGTTGTTAATGAAGTAGTAGTTGTTGTGTAGTAGTTCACAGCAGTGGCTTGTTACCTACCAAGAAGTAGTAATATTGACAAAAATGTATATCAGAATACTTTTTGCATTATTTTGATAACAGTTTTCTACAAGTGAATCAGGAAAGGGCTAAAACTTGCCAGTAAATGTATTGTTGAGGTTCAAGTGTCGCACAAAACCATAAAACGAACCACAAAAGAGCAGAACTATAACTTCATACTCTTGTTTGGGAGATCACGCAACTAGATCTTTCTGTTAATTTCCGCTCTTTTCGAGGAAATTTAAGTCATAGGCGATAACACATCTCCAGAACGACGATAGCGATATTATCCATTCATCGCTCACATCTACTTTCTTTAGGGATAAATAACAATGAGGATGTATTTGTATTGTTTTGTTGTTGTGTGGGAGGCAGTTTGGGTTTTGGGGATGGGAGGATGGAAAAGGTGCAGCGTGCGTAGGAGGAAGGGCACCACATAGCTCAGGGCTGTGTGTGAGTTCATGCTGGGAAACAGTAGATCAGTATTAGCCGAGCTGTCCTGAGGCTAACGAGGACACCTGCCCGCTGTGAGATCTACTGTCTAACACCTGTCAAGGAATGCAACTAGAGCTGTGGAAATGAAGAGACATGCACCCTTCATCCACAGCAAATAAGGATGTTTTTTTCCCCTATGCATCAGCCCTTTCTTTTTAAAAGGATTTTGTATCGATTCAGAAAAGCTGATAATCTGAACATTCACTATCAGCAAATGCTTCCCGTCAATGGTCGTTCAAGAGGGCATAAACCGATCGCATCTCAAATACATCCTGTGCCTCTGACTTGAACCTGAATTGTGAGATATCAACAGATTCCCATCACTTAGAGGAATGTCTTATTGCTTTGCTTTTGGTACTATTAACAAGTTTTAATCCTTAATTTGTTCAGAAGTGGTTCATAGTAGAACAGTATTCCAAAAGTAGTCATCTGGACACAGTTTTCGAAATCAAGAAGTTTGGATTTACTCTTTTTCAATCTGACTTTCATCTTGATTTCTAAAACTGTATCCAGATGATGACGTTTTGACTCGTTTCTACTGCTATTCAACTAAATGAAAAAACAAACACAAAATCAAATATATGGGGAATATCTTCAACATAAAAACATATATTTTTTTATATTTATGGTTTGCGTCACTGACCAAAGCCAGGAGCATTACAAAACCTTAAATCTTAATGTAATACACCACACTGTCATCAACGATTCTGAATGTTGGAATGACAAAGAATGCTGTGTTAATGGCCCTTTTGATACATTATACTAGAAAACATTAAACTTGAAAATGATCTGGTGCTTGAAGCAAGTCACACTTCACATCTTAAACTGGTTATTAGCATATCATATAAGGCCTTCATTATGTTGAAATAATTGCCAGATGAAAAATGGCGGTGGGCTTTGTTTCCACTTTAGCGCCTTCAGACAATGGAGAAAAGCATGGGTGGTGAGATGACATCATCACAAAGAGATAAGTCACGCTGTTCCTGGCAACAAGATTATCTGCATGAGGACGCCGTCACATGTGAGGCAGCCCCCGAAATCCAGTTTAAGATGTCTGCCTCTGCCACGGTCAAGCAAAACACTCATGAACTACTGACGATGCAGTGATGTATTGTTTCGAAATGTTCACAGCCGGCGTCGAAAAATAAATAGAAAACCTGGTAAGCAGGTTAAGGCTTTGTAGCGTTTGGAATCGGCGACCAGAGACAATGTTTAATCATTACAGCTATCCATGGGTTTTAAGCGATGTGAGATTTGAACTGTTGTCTTAGCGATTTGAAAAGAAATTGGCATCCATAACAGGGAAATGTGCTGTGACTAGCTGTGGACAATATTGACAAAAAGAATATCTCGACAGTCTTTTGTATTATCGTGATGGCGATATACAGTAAAATGTGTCAGGAATGTGCTAAAATGTGCCTGTAAATGTAAAACTGCCATACAATTACAAACAGAGTGTCAGGAATGGGCTAAAATGTGCCTGTAAATGTAAAACTGCCATTCAATTACAAACAGAGTGTCAGGAATGGGCTAAAATGTGCCTGTAAATGTAAAACTGCCATTCAATTACAAACAGAGTGTCAGGAATGTGCTAAAATGTGCCTGTAAATGTAAAACTGCCATTCAATTACAAACAGAGGGCAAAGATATAACTTTATACCCTTGTTTTGGGGATTGTGATATTTCTGTCAGCTTTCATGGTTGTGATTATACTTCCTTTTCTAATTTTGCATAACTCTTAAAGTGTGATATTTCTATTTCGTTTTCCATCACCCACGTCAACAAGTGACTGAAACCTGCACGTAGTGGCCAGTGGCATTAGAAGTATAAGGCTTTTAAAACTGCTTGCTACAAAATCCATCCATAATTCTTTTCAGGGATCCTTAATTAACGGACTAATAATATGTACAAATGTCTTGGCAAAAGCATGCCATAGTAGACAAAAGAGCTAGAGGGTGGTTGTCCTTGAGGTAACTGACTATTATCCAGCTTTTTTTTTTAAATGCAAGAAATCTGTAGATGAGCCTTGTATTATAACTTAAAAAGGAGCAATATCGAGCTTACTCTGTAAATGGATGTGATTATTCAAGCCACAATGTAAAAGAAATAACTAAAAATAATAATCGTGACAATTTTAGAAGCAAAATTCAGCCATTTCAAATCAATCTGAAACTAAACTACCTGAACACATACTTGGAATTGCACTATATGAAAGAATATTGAGGATTTCAATGTTGGTCATGGTGTGAATAATGATTAAACCGTCATGTTTCGTTCTTCTCACAATAATGGCAGCACTAAAATGTATTGTCACATCCCTTAAACCTGCCTCTTGCTCTCTTCGATCCGATCCTTTTGCCTGTAAATGAAACTCTCATGTGACATTCAACAGGCCTTTAGCCCACGGCCGACTGCACGCGCATCAATACTTCTGTGGAAACGAGTGACAACATTGGACAAAAAGGTGTGTCCGAGAGCGACTAATGCGATTGCGTTTAAACCATTGATTTTTTTTTTTGCACAGAAAATGTCAGTGTTTTCATTACTCATTCAGTCAAAGGGCATATGTGTGTGATGTTAAGCTTCTAGGACCGGCACATTCGCTGTTAAAGACAAAGAGAGATTTATCGACTGACAATCTATCTTTGCCTATCGAGCGGGGGAGGGACGGTGTCAGGTGGGAACATCGAAAGGATAAAATGCATGTACTCTAAACTATTCACGGCGCACCATAAATGTTGCTTTATATTTGAAAAGACAGTGTTGTTGAGTCAGCGACATATCATTTTCACTCAAACAGAACCACAACAAGAGGAACAGAAATCTTTCCTGATACAGTAATATCCTGTCACCTTTGATCAACAAAACCAAGCAAAACTGTTTCTGCTTTGATATGATTTTGGAAACAGAGGAGAATAAGCAATATAACGTCTTGCTACTTGCTACATACTTATTGGTTCATGCTTGATATTCAAATGATTGGACAATAGCCAAAGCAAGCATTGTAAAATATTTGTCTTACCTGTTGTGCATTTCTGCTAAAATATATTGCGTAGCTTACTGTAAAATTAGCATAAGCTATCACTTGTATCATGTCTTAGTTAAACTGTTTCATCAGTCTATATTTTCTTGCAGTTTTAGCCGTATAAACACAGTACATTCTCTATATTGTTACTTCCGACATAGATGCTTCCCGTTGATTATAATATACTTTTTACAGCAAGAAAGATAGAATTTGAGTCTAAAACAAAAAACAGATGGTCCTTACATTTGCAGTGCTTGTCACAGAGCGCGGCCTGCCTCATGTCACACAGTCGTATGGAGCCTTTGCTGCTGCTGTAGGCGAATGTGTGGCAATGCTGCGGATGGAACTCTGCTGATGTGATCACCTCCGTCAGCTCCTCCATGTTGGCCGGCTTGATGTCCACAATGTCTGAGGAATAGCCACTAAGGAACCATTACGTTTCGGCTTTACTGGTTTTGATCCAGTAAATGGGCAATGAAAAATATGGATCACATGGCTTTCAAATGGCATAGGCTATAAATACTGAACTTACAGGTATAACAGTGTAATAAATCAATCATCTACTCTCTTTTATAGCTGGAGGTAGTGTTTGATCAGCTTTATGGGAGTCAAGTGAGATATTTCACCACTGCACTTATGAATTATAGTATAGAAAGTATTTCGGGTGGCTCTAAAATACAAGACACATTATGAAATTAGTAGTTTTGGAAATAAACAAAGGATTTCTTTGTTTTTTCTACAGCACAATCTAAGATCTTGTAACTGTAGAGTTTATCAGTTGCTCTCAAACTATGGTACAAGTTGTGTTCTCTGCAGATTGTACTTTTATTTGACTACATGTATTCGCTTTTTTTACTCTTTATTTTGTGTTGATCTTCCTTCAGAGATATTTCAGCCATCAGGGTCAAGAGAGGACACAAGTTACGTAAGTAAGTGTGAAGATTTCACGTTTCAAGTACATTTGACAACATTTCTGAAAATCTCTACAAGGGCTTCACAAATCGAAATTGCAATTTGAGTTTGTGCCATTATCAAATCACAAATAGGGCAATTATTAATATAATAGAATGTCCTCTGCAAAGTAGCAGAAATATCTTGTAATAATAATAGCTTGTATTAGTTTAACAGCTAATATTTGAAACTTCTCTCAAATGCTAATGCTCATAAAGTTGTTTACGATGAGCACTCTGAACAAAATGGTACAAAGCTAATCCCAATTTTCAATAAGTATTAGATTTTTTACTCCAAAATTGTGCAGCCCTAATCTCCACCTATAATCACCATCTTATCATCAATCTTATGTTCAAACCTTTTCTTAATCAATGAACAATTTGAACTGATAAATAAATGTACTTCTCATCAGCTGGTGTCACCATCCATAACAAACACTCCACTGTAGCTGCTTTAAGGATACTAAAGCTTCTGTCTGTGATCTCCAGGTTCCACAGGTTCACCCGGAGGTCGTCGGTCGAGATGAACGTCTGGAGGTCCGAGTTAACAGAGATGGAGTTGATGTGGTAAGTGTGAGCGTTGCTGAACACTCGCCGAGCTGTTGCCTCCACCATCAAATCCATCGGCTGCAACACGGGCACCTATAAAACAAGGAAATGCCTGTTAGTGATAATGAAAGCATAATAGCTTCAATATGTTATATACTGTATTTCCCGGGGTGTTGATTATGCGCCCTTTCATGGAAGTGCATCATCTCAGTTGCACATGACTCGCCATGGAATAGTCATCTGGTGTTTTTATGTATGTCTTTGCATGACCCCAGGGAGCAGAGTGACATTTACTTCACAAATCTTAATGCGGCTGACAGTGAGCGAGGGGCTTCAGGCACTTTGATGGCACTGGGAATATATGCATGCAAGTGACTGATTTGTTTATCTCTGACTCGCATGCAGGACCAGGAAAGGCTATGCACACCGGTGATGAATGGTGTTACTCAGTTTGTCGTGATTGCTTCGGAAAAATGTGAATGTTTTCTCATTTTAAATTGTTTAGGATGGGTTCAAAGCTTCATGTACGTTTGGGTATTTCTTTTAAATCCAAGCTGAAATAATCACCTTACAGCAACCTGAAACATGCACATAAGCCTCCAAATAGTGATTTCTGACCATAACCCTTGCTCAAGATGTCGAGCTCCACGGGCGCTGCACTTGATTGCCGACAGCATCTCAATACACTCTTCAGTATCTAAATAAATAATACATTTGGAGCCTTTTTTTTTATTCATTCATGTTATTAATTTTCGAGCTGTAAGCTGTAGACTAAACAACAAAAAAGTGGTGCAGAAAAGAGTCCAAAATTGAAACATAAAATGACACACTCGATGCAGTAGGAAGAAGAAAGACTTATTTTATCCCACCCTGATCACATATATTGTTGTTAAAGCAGCTAGAGCATCTTTAGGTTTGAATCCAGGTCTTGACACTTTATATTTGCAAAAAACTGGAGCAATTGTTAGCAGGGGTCTAACTCTTATATCATTGTTTTTGAGATTTTTAAACAAATTGGTATTTTTTTGTTTAGTTCCCAGCCCCCACAAACCCACCGCACATTGCAATTTAGATGGGGAAGTGAAGGAGGGTTGACCACGAACACACAGCCAATCAATTCTCATCCCAAAGTGGCATCTGTGCTCTTTCTTTTTTACTACTAGACGGGGACAGTGCACAGTGGTCTAGACATTTCCTAAAAACTAAGACTGACTTCTAAGACATTGTGCACAGTCTTGTATGTTTTTGCATGACTCCAGGGAGCCGTGTGGCATTTACGTCACAAATCTTAATGCAGCTGACAGTGAGCGGGGGGCTTCAGGGGGTGGTGATGGCACAGTGAATATCTGTTCGCAAGTGATTGAACATGCCTCTTCATCTTTCTCTCTCTCTCCTATCTCATATGCAAGTCCAGAAGAAGTTATCCCTCATCTGGCAAAATGTGGGAACGCCAAGGAGTCATAAATGGCCTCAAGGCATTGCCGATCCCTGCTGAGGAGTGATAACTCAACCCTATGTATTCAAGGCTAGCTCCCATAGACTTACAACAAATGCCCAAATGCACGGAGGGGCTGCACGATGCTTCAAAGACTCTCTGCACCAGCTCGCACGCAGCCCCCCGTTGGCCTGATAAAACCCAGACAAAGGGGGGATAGTCGGGGTGTGGGAGGCGGACAAATCGGCAGCGTCTTCCCCCTTTTCCTGAAGGTTTGTAGCTGGCACTGGCAGAGAGGCAGGGCGGCTCAGCAGGCCCCTGTCGCTCCACGGGTGTCAACTCATTTTCATGTCTTTCACTGTCTGTCCGGTGAGACAGAAGAGCATTAACCCACAGACCTCAGCAATGAATGCTACAAGCTACAGCCACTGGTTTACAATGACTCAGGGATCGGCTTCATATTGAAAAGGTGTCCGTCAAAAGCACAAAACGCTGGACAATGTGATAAAATGACATTAAAAAAGCATAAAATGTCCATATGGTTATTGAATTATTTTTCATAATTTGCTTCACATTGGTCCAAGTCACAGTGGGGTTGTGCCAGTCTGCCAAGCTAAATACAGGCATTGGCATTGGAATCCATAGTCCAATTATTTTATTTATTTTCCTAGGAAGGTCACTAAGATCCTGATTCTACATTGCAAAGAGTTGAGCCAAGAGAGGGGACTATAATATTTAAGTGTTGTTAGTGGTATGGGAAACCAAAGCAGATCTTACAGTTAACCAATAACAACAACCACTAAAGTCATCATTAGTCTAACCTCTCGGGAGCAGGATTCATTGACGTTTACAGTTGGACATTGGTTACTACATTTATGGTTTGACAAATCAATACACAGATACTAATCAATACTAAAACCAGTATTGAAACTAGATAAACATTTGGAGTATTGATACAAATACTCTGTGAAATCACTCATTTGTTCAGGAGTGGTACATAACAAAACATTACGTTAACGTCAACGCTACGTCAACAGCTACGTCAACAGTAGCAATTCGGACAATATATTTGAAAATCGAGACGTTTTAACTGCATCAAGAAATCAATTTCAATCTGACTGACTCGTCCTGAGTTTCATATAGTCCTGAGCTATAATAGAACTAGTGTAGCAATATGTGGAACTGTGAACATATGATTGAATGTCTTGTTCTTTTGCTTCAACTGCTAAAACATGTGCTTCCCGTCCCCGTTTCATTTCTGGTCCTTGTTGTTCTTTTAGACGGCTCTATCTCAAATTCATCTCCAAGCCCCCCACTGCCCCCCCTCACTGGCTGTGCCTTAAAACCTCCCATTAAGATTTCACAGTAAACCGGATTGCCACAGTCCCGGCCCGTTTTCCAGGTTGCTATGATCCATTGGCCGGCCAGACAAAGAGAGAGAGAGAGAGAGAGACACTCTGAACACTGCACTAATCTATGGCCGGCAAACACAGACGCACACATACTCTGCCCTGTGAGACGAAGTGCTTTGTGTGGAAATTAAAGAGGGGGCCGAGCGATAAGAGCAGGGGCACATGAGGGGTGGGCCATTCATACCAGCAGCACTAAAGTAGCAATAAAGTGGCAAATTGGGGTGTATGGTCAGATTTTATGGCCACAATAATTCACTAGAAACAGACAAAAACTGCAAATGTAAGGAAAAATACAAAATAGAGAGCCAAAACTTAGACTCAAACAGGGTGCTTTAGAGTTCCGTAACTGAACACACTATCTCTCCCTCTCTCTCATCATAACGCTGCAATAAAGTTCGAATAATCCTGCTGAAAGGGCTGACAGTGGCTAACGGTTTAGAGCATGCGTCCAAGCTGAAGGTCAGTGGGTTTATTCCCTCTCAAACCACTGAATGTTGTCCTTGAGCAAGCCACTTAACCCACTTACCTATGTATAAATGTAATGTGGAGTGACTGAATAAGGCGTCGTCCCATTGTCAGTCATAGACCAACCAAGCCGAACAATAGCCAAAATAATGTTATAGATAAATATGTGGTAAAAAGAGTAAAGTAGGAGGAAACTAATTTGAGCATTTATTCTTCTTTATGTAGACTTTTTTAATACTATTCATTTTACCAGAATAAAAATGAAAACCTTGATTAACATGACATATAATCATAATTCCACGAAAAAGGACTTGTTATAGAGATTAGTCAAAGTTAAGCTACTGAAAGTCTGCCTTGAAAGTGCAGCAGAGTTGTAACCGCAGCCATACTTAGATCGCTGTGGAGGATTAAGGCCTATCATATCCAGATGAGCTTTTTGCAGCTTGGCTTTCAGGCTGCTTAATGTGCACACAGAGGATTATCAGAGCACCTTTTGAGACACAGGATCCCAAAAGACTGAGTTAGGTTGCCCAATTAACTGAACAGAACTGAACATACTTTATTAATCTCATCTGCCCGATAGATGAATACAGTATACAGTATATACATATCGTCTATAAGATCATATCAAAATAATTGATTTGAATATTGAGTATATTGTCTTTAGTAGGGAAAAAAATGATAAAAATAGGAAGAAAATGCAGTCCAATCGTTCACTACAAGTACAATTAGACTCTGCAAGTGCTGAAGTGGTGAAGGTGAAGACGCAAGTGACACAACAGAGGTCGTTTTCCAGGCTAAAACTTATGAAACCACCAATTTTCCATATAAAACATCAACAAAATAGGAAAAAAATACCATTATAGCAGGTTTCTTTACCACTGATTAACACCATGGCGTTTTTTTTCTCTCCATTTACTCTGCCCACTTTATCCGTCAGTTTATCCATAGGGCTGGTGCATTCAAGGTGCACACAATTGTCTGAGTATGCAGTGAAGTATGGCAGTATTGCGGGTCATTCATCAGAGTTATTACAGAGATATTAAAGGCTGTGGGAGCGAGGGGTGGTGCAATGTCGGTCCCCCCTTTTTACGATCTTCATTGTCATCATGCCTCATTTATTCCGTGCACTGACTGTAATAGGCTGTTTGCAGAGCTCAGTTCACACAGACATAAATTTGGTGCTCTTTAGACTTTGTTGATAGTACATTTTGAATCCATACGTATGAATAAATTTAGTAGCTGTTTGATTTTGTGTGTTGTGTTGAGTCTCGTTCAAAGGAAATATAGCAAGATAGTAGTACTAGTATGTATTTTGTACAACATAAAATAGAAACCTCACTAATTCGATTTTAAAAAATGAAGCAGTTCAATGTTCAAAGTATGGATCAGGCGACTGTAATGCTTTATTGTAACAATATGTCGGTGTAATCCCTCATTCGTCCAGGCGTGTTCCATAGTAGAAAAAGCTTCAGTTGTAGTCATCTGGACTCAGTTTGAAAAAATAGACGTTTCGACTCTCATCCAAGAGTCATTGTCAATAAATTCTCGATCTAAATTCTCGATCTAAATTCTTTTATTGACAATGACTCTTGGATGAGAGTCGAAACGTCTATTTTTTCAAACTGAGTCCAGATGACTACAACTGAAGCTTTTTCTATTATTGTAACAAATCATTAGTTTTAATGGATTTTCTATATCATTATGAGATTAAATCTTAAACGGCTCGTTGGAAAAGTAATGATCATTTTCTTCCCAGTTCAGTTTCCTTACTCTCCATCACTGTAATATCACTATTAAATAAACCTGTGAAGACCCTGTATCATCTGCTTAAGTCTTACTACAGGCGACATGTTTTGCACTGGTTGTTTCCTGTGGTTGTGGCGAGTCTTTACCCGTAGTGAAGTGATGGTGGATGGGTCTCGGATCCGCCCGTCTTCATCCTTCAGGTTGTATCCTTCCGGACGCTTGTCTCTTTCGCTGATCTTCCACAGCTTCACTGTTTTGTCTGTTGGACACAGCAAACACACATGCCATAAGATACAAAGACTTTACGATATTGTTTATCACAGTAGAAGAATAAAGGGCTGACATAGTGGCTGCCAATAATCTTCAAATAGAGACAGTTTCATGTTTTAGAGTCACAGTCAATATATTTTGGGTTTGTATCTGTCAATATTTCATATCCACCGCTACCAGTGTGATGTCTTTCTTTAAAACAGAAATAAATGTGTAAATTAAGTGCAAATATTATGAAAGCTTCAATATGGGACGGTAATAGTATTTAAAAACATTGTTGTGTACTGCAGATATCTTGAACTGCTACTCGATCCATGCCTTTTACCTTACAATAAGATGCGTTCAATCCTTGCTTCTCACAGTTTGATATGTTGTTTTTAGCTCACGTTCTACAACAGCTTTGCTTGACTCCCTGAAATCATCCATAGACTGTGTTCACATCCTAATTTGATTATGTCGTATTTTCATTGGAGCCTTCGCAGCTCAATGGGATATCACCTGTTTTTTAAAGAAATAACAAAAATATACATTGAGCCAGATAAGAAATGTGTTAGAGATTAGGTCTATAAACATCACATGTACGGCTCGATTGAAAAGAATCACGCGTTTGTGCCACTGTTTTTATAGCTATTCTGACGGAGAAGGAATGAACTTTGTACCAGGTTTTGTTTCATTACAGAGATATTAACCATAAACCAGAACGACAAATTTGCATTTTAATAAGTAAAATTTTAATTCTGACCAGTCCTTCAGCTAAATTAAAAAAAAACAGGCATTTTAGGTTGTTATGATATCACATGAACACATTAGGGCTGTCGTCCTTTAGTTGGTCGATTAATCGGTCTATAGTGTCTTAGTTGAGCAATAGTTTATTAGTTGACTGTTATTTTAATGATTTTATTTCAATTATAAGCATTAACAGAACAACAGTAGAAAAGTGTGAGCATGGAGTGAGTTAGCTGACAATTTGGGAGCGACTCGTGAGTTTAATCTGTCTTTTTTACATGTTTTGATTGGCAGGTTTTGTAATTTAGTCGACCAATAATCCCTTTAGTCGACTACAGCCCTAGAACCCAACCTACAAAAAACAAAATCACGTTTCATATCGATATCGCAACGTTCAACTCAGTTATTGCTTATTTCTCTCATTTCCAGCAGCTCTGCGCACTACAGTGACTCTCAGATACAAACTGGATGTTGGGGGCAGGGCGCGCAATCTGGCAGCAGCTGGTCCCGAGCCAAACCAAGATGATGAACGAGATCTGCTGCGAAGATGTCAATGATGCCACTCCACAAGTTGCCTGTACATTTCTCCACTCGAATACGAGCTGCGGGGCAATTTCCATGTGTTGCAGTTGCCGCAAACACCGGTTACATCTATGTCTCGCCCGAGTGGTTGGTAGTATTTCTTTTTTAATTTCCACTGTGAATATGGGTATCGGAGCAAGAGGCCACATCGCCACGGGACGCAACCATCTGCTCCATCCTTCACTGTAACGCGCCTGCAGCAGCCATGCATGAAGCGGGCAGTCTGTAAGGCGTCGCTTCACTCATGTGTGACTCTGGGGCCGAGTGATACTAGACCGGGTGTCGTCTCGGGTCATGATTTGGGGGGTTCCTGTATAAAGTCGCTTCTCGGGGACCACACTGGCGGCAAATGCATTTCTCTCTGAGGTAATGTTACGTGTAAGATTAGGTTTACCACGTTATGGCTGAAGGTAATTCCCTGTGAAATGGATGCACGCCGCGAAGCAGTGCGGTGACCTACTGACATATTGCTTGACTCGCAAAAACTAGGCGTAGAAAATGTATTTCTCAATTGATAATGTCTAAATAAATGTCATCTAATTTACGATCCGTGATATGGTCCTTCGGAAGAAAATGCCATTCGATATCAGACGAATATCTGGATGGAAGCACAAATGTATCAACCATCCCTGGTATTATTCTTTCTACTTATTCTGTAAAAATATATATATTGCTAGCGCTTCTGAGCAATGCTATAATGTTAACCTTTACCTCATCTCAATATTTTGCCCCATTACTTTATTCCCTGGCTGTTTGCTTGTCCGTCTATGTAATTGAATCTCAAACAACTGTCAAGAAAAGAACTACACTTCACACCATCTACCAGCCTATCTACAATCCATTCCCAAAATCTGCTGACTGGCGTGGTCATGCTTGTTAGCAACAACATAGGAACATGTCACCTTGACTAAATCATCTCTAGTTTAAAAGGTAATGGGAATTCAGTCACAAGGGGTCAAAAGCAGTTGCACTCTGCCAATCTCAAGCCTGGATACACAAATAGTGGAAATGGTACATGATTTCCTGCAGAAACCACACCAGGCAAGAAGAAGTAGACTTAAATAGTGTAGGGGAGATTGCCAGTTTAAATTAATTATTGTGTTTGCTTGCTGGCCCTAAAATTAGCTCCACGCAAATCTTTGTAGAGTAATGTTCCTTTGTATTTCTGCTTGCCGTGTATCTTGGGTCTATATGGGTCTATATCAGTCTATTTCCCCTCCTCTTCCTCTGGGTCATAATTAAACCATGAAAACAATGCAACCATAATGGCTCATATAGCTCGCTTAATTGCGTTGCACTGATAATGTTATTAGGGCGACATTGCGAGCCCATTTGACTCACTGTAGTCACTTTGTTTGCCGAGTTAAACGCAATGAACTGCGACTGAACCTTAATGCATAACGTGACAGTTTACATTAACATACATTACTCTCGGCAGTGATACAACGTGACAGGGTTGACTTAACCTTTGGCCTTACCGTTGGTGGAGAGGAGGAAGTAGGCGGCGTTTTGCTGTGGGAGCCATTTGATCTTGTTGATCTTCTCCTCGATCTCTAAACTCTTCAGGTAGTCGAACTCCGGCTCGTGGCTCTGGAATGTGCTGTAAACATTGTACTCGCCCCGGCGCTGCGGCTGGCTTTTACTCTGAGGGAAAACAAACACGGACATGGCACTTGGGTCAGCGTGAGTCCCGAGCTGAGGTTTAGAAAATACTTGGCGTTTTCATACCTGATACCAGATTTAAATCAGGTCTATAACAAGCGAAACTAAGGTAAAAATATGATTTGATCTAAAGTCTCTGCCACCTGCATTTCTCTAGAGATACTGTATGTTATTGCTTTGCCTGGAAGGTTTGGAACAGCACGGGATTAAACGTTCTCCATGGCGACAAGCAGGTGACGCTACCAGGACAAGTTTCAGGTCAGATCTGTGGAGAGGCGACCCCGTTCACTGTAAGAATGCATGTTTTTCAATGCTTTTCTTAAGCACTAAAAACACTAACTGGATTAAATGCTGGATATAAAGGTTTAATGGCATACTGTATACGATTCCTGTCAAAGCAGAAGCTACATCGTTTACGTTTAAGTCCTTTAAAACAAAGAAATTAAAACTTAATACAAGTGACTCTGAATTAAAAGGTTAGAAGGCGCCACTAGAATAAGCCTGTGTAGTATCTGTACTGCAGTTTATACATGAATCCTGGTTTATTCTTTGTTTAGATCTAGTTTAGTCTACATGTGGTTTTATCCTGGATTTATGCTATTTTTTGCTTTGAACTTGTCCTGAATTTACTCCTGGTTTTGACACATTTTGGCTTAAGATGATGGTGAATGTTGTTTTGGATGAAGGAGCCCTGTTTTTCTTTTTTAAAAGATCAAATATTATGCAAATAAAACCCCTGATTTCCAGTTAAAATGATTTCTTGGTTTCATTTACATTCGACATTTCCCTAATGTCTCTTTGCTCCACATCAAAGAGAAAAAATAATCATAATTTGGCGTGAAGTATGGCTATATTACAGATTATATTTCAAAGTTATATGCAGAGATATTAATGACTGGGCGTCAGTGTGCAGGGGGCTGGGATCCTGAAACCCCATTTATGGTCTTTATTGTTTTTATGCCTCATTTATTCCATGCATTGATTGTAAAAGGCTGTTGGAAGCACTCAGTTGTTTCTGTAGTAACATATTGTAATGAATGACTCTGTTTTGACATTTTTGATTGTGGGTTTTTCAGTAAGTTTTTAAAGAGGGAGATATGGATGTAACATAAAATATAACTGCCCTTATTGTACATTGAAGTCTATCTACATGTACATTTTCTGTTCAACTTGTTTTTAGGCCCTCACTAATAGTCATCAAATAAAATACAAAATTGACATCTCTAACCTGAGTTTCCAATGATGTGTTTTGATGTGCTTTCAACACAACTATTTCCATCAAAACTCACTCTATTCTCTTACAGGTAATTACAATTTGCTCATGAAGCGTATAAAAGAAATCATTCAGTGTTTTGACAAGTCCTCAAGATGGAAGAAAGACAAGGCAGCTTCCCCCTTCAAACAAGCCCTAATGCTTATTATGAGAGATACAAAAGAAATCAATGTGTTTACCCCGGCCTCAGAGTCTCAGAGGCTGTTGGAGCCTCTCTGTAAAAGGCCAGGGTCATTAGTGGTGCATTTCCTACCTCCTGCTCCCTCTGGAAGACAACCACTCGGCCTCCTTTATCCCCAGTGGCCAACAGCTCCCCCGATGAGTTAAACTCCACCGTTGAGATAATGTCAGCTGAAACACACATTAGGAGAGAAAGTCAAGACAAGCGCACAAAATCTGTCAAAGCAGAACCCACAAAAAGACAAAAAATCCTTGAAATTCGGTGTCAAGTGGTCATCTCTCCAGCAGTGTGCAATGTGAAATGGTAAAAAGTAGGTTAAGGAGAGGCACCAGAGGAGGCGCAGCATGGTATCAGCTAATGCAGTCCTATTCTTGAGATTGAAGTGAGCCAATTTGTGTCATTTAATTGTGTTCCCGGTTTTAAAAGGCTGCCCAGCTAATAACGCCATTCATTTTGTTGCTATGAGTCTCGGGACCCCATGCTACTCTGTGACTCTCTGGTGCCTTAATTAAAGACGAAACCGTGACCTGCGAAACACCTCATGTATTCCTGCACTAACAGTAGGAGGGTTCAGTGTAATATCACGTAAGCGTATATTCCAAGGAATTGCCCTCAATGATGACACTAAATCAATATATATTGCCACTTTTTCTATTTTAGTATGTTACGTTATACATTTTAGATAGATCACCTTCAATTATTTGCTTTGGATCGAAATTATTCAACATTTACTTTTTTACACGTGTAAAAGTGTCATATAAGCCGCAGTTATACATCATATCATCCATTTTTTACACAGCAGAATCATGTACTAGAACATACAGATCTATGTGCAGTGGAGTGAAAAGTTTTCTATATATTATTTATGGAAAAAATGTTGAATTCTATTCCCAAGAAGCCTCAAAATAGATTTTTAGTATGAACAAAAAACATCTCTTTAAAATACTAATTGAACGTGTATGTCAAAAGTCTGGACTAGTAGTACAGTACAGTTTATGGGCAAATCTCATATTTTCCATGGGGCTATAGTAAACATCACATTTCACAGCCTAGATTAATTAAAAATAACCCTCACAGCACCTTCCCTTATGGCACAAGTTGGTCCACATACTGAGGGATAAACAACATAAACATCAACCAGTGTAAATGTGCTACAGCCATTACCAGTATTTTTTTTTAGCATAATTTGTCCTATAAAGTGGAAAAGAGAGAAACATGCGCCATAGATTTGACTTTCTTTCTTTCTATTTTAATTCTTTTTTGTATAACCCCCCACGCCCTCGGTGGACCTGCTACCGCTGCGGCTCAGAAACAGGAAAAAAGGGGAAGGTTGCTATGGAGACAGTTTCCATCTCAAGCGGCAGTGAGTCGGTGTATGTGTGAGCGAGCGAATGTGTGCCAAGAGCTTTCAGACTCGCCGCTGCTGATGCTAGCTGTAATTTTGCACAAGAGAGAAAGAGAGCTGGAGAGACTTCGGCTGCAGTGGAGTGAAAAGCTAATCCTGCATCTGGGGGAAGGCACAGGTTCAATGGAAGTCAATTGTGCCCCTATAGACAAGACACAATGCTATGTACAGAGTCGAGTAAGAGTCCCAGCCGATGACGAAGCCTCAGAGTCTTATCTGTTTATGACCATTGACGAGGTTTAGTGATGTCAGGACACTAATAATGGTGATTATTCATGTCGCAATATAAAGCACAGGAACCAAAAATGTTTGTACACATTTTAAAGACAAGTAAATTCAATATACACCCTAAAATAGTGTCTTTTCAGCATGTTTTTTGTTGTGAATGTTGGATTTTATAAAGATGGTAGCATATTAAAGGAATGGTGATCAAGTGTGAATGAAATTGAATAAGGATTTCACTTTTTTGATGGTCTTGGTGTTAAAATGGTCATATTATTGTAATTGAATGATGTTCTGTCGACCATTTGACTGTGCGTGTCCTCACAAAGACTCCTGCAGACGCCCCTGACTGTGGCGTCCCTAGACAAGACACACAGGAGAATTGTATATCATAAACAAGTTATATCTGTACCAAGCTTAATCACACAAAATAATGCTCTCGGTAAACATAAAGACGCTCTGGCTAGAAATGTAACTACTATCGACTTTCTCCCCCAAATACTGTAAAAATGCACTCCTGTTTTCCCATTAGGAGTTACAGCCGCACAAGAAATTTAAATTGACATGTGATAATGACCTGAGGAGAAGATAGAGAGGAGGGGGGGCTCTCATAATTATATTTCAACGTAAAAAACGAACAGCTTCTTACAGACACGCTGTGACACAATTATAGAATGAAAGTACCGACTGACAAACTCAATTTATATCATGTCACAAGACTGCTCTAACTAATAGTCATTTGCTTTCACGTCAATGTGACACTGGAAAATTGTAAAATAATTCCGCTCACATTACAGTCGATTTTCCAGTTCTGCAGAGCCTAAAAACACAGATAATGACTGAAAAAGGCTGTGAATGTATAACTATCACTTAAATATCCTTAAACAAGAATATTATAGATGCCACCTTTAAGTATTTTGTCAGTTATACATCGTTATTGCAAATATTCTGAGTCCCATCCAAAATAAAATCACTGCCATTACTGTAAAAAGTGAATTCATATAATTTATGACGATAATTTCATTGTATTTTTTGAAGATTTTCTGACTTGAAGGAGCCATAAAGTGAAATGGGTGAAAGAGAAGAGAGAGGTATTCAACAAACAGTCATGACTTTGAGGTGAATCTATGATGGCTTACAACTTAAACACCTCCGGCAAGCTCATACTATAATTTACAGGAAATTACAAGAGCTTGTCATTATAATCATGAATATTTCAATTTCAAGCAGCATAAATGGGTAAATTATTCGTGTCTTAGATCCACACCAAGAATGTCTGCCAATGCTATCTCGCCCCATAAGATTATGATCCCTCACGAGAATAGTCATACTTGTATTTGAAACCAGTATAGGTTATGTTACATTAGACAGTTGAAGCAATTACAGTTTATACTAGGGCTGTCACTACTGAATATTTAAGTCAATTTGCCTAGTCAGCCATTATTTGTTCAATTAGTCGACAAATCAAGTTAAAAATATATATAATTTCTGAGACTTTTAAATACATTTTCAACCAAATAAGGTTAAAACGTGTTGATTGAAGACTTGGAATACTTACCAATAAATTGTTTTATTGATGAAAGTAAGAAATGGATTTGTTTTTTTAACTTTTTTATTTAATAATGCTTCTGTCTTTGTTATAAAAGGTCTTTTCTTACACGTTTTAGAGTCTGTATAGCCCAGTCAATCATACAATGATTAAAATATGACTATGATTATGTTTTATAGTCAACTAGTCGCAATAAGTGGACTACCATATTTTCCGAACTATATGTCGCACCTTTTTTCATAGTTTTGGCCGGGATGCGACTTATTCTTATATTTATGTACCTGCACTTGCCACTTATATGTGATATTATTTGTTATTTTCACACTTGCAACCACCTTTCATACTCCAATGTATCTCATATATGTTTTTTTCTTCCCAATTATGCAGTTTTTGGCTGTGTGCGACTTATACTCCGGAAAACACGGTAATTGTTGCAGCCCTATAGTTTATACATGCATGTATTTTAATTTCAGTCAGCATGGATGTGGATATAACTGTTATAGTGAGCTCTCCTCTATATTCTGCACATTACTTCTTGCTATATCTTCAGTGACTGCACACCAGCCCCAGCCCCCCGCCCACACTCCACTGTACGCTCTCTATCAGACCAAAGCTGCTGGTGTGAATCGAATGGGATCAGCTCAGAACGGTCAGCCTTCTGGACTCGAAAGCTTTCCCATTACATGTCTCTTCTCCTCCCAAACTACAGCACAGCGTCGCCAACATCTTCTCATTAAATCACCGAGCAGAGGCCGTAATTGATGGATGCCGTTTAACGAGTTTACACAAATTCATCTTTCAATCACGGGACCGAGCGCGGAGCCGTCCAAGCTGAAAGACGCAGTGATGGAACGCTTCCCTAAATGAGATTCGGTTCATGCAAATGTGTTCGAGACAGGCGAGACGAGCGAATGAACCATTAAAGGGACTGCGGTTTGAATGGGAAAATCAACTTCTCAGAACGATAAATAGGTGAGAAAACAACTGATTAGCAGCAGTATCACAGGTGGCAATGAGTTCAGTCGACAAATATGTGGAAGTTAAAGTGCAAGTAAATGTTTCTAGTTCAGCTGGACCGAGTGTTCAACTTTACAAAAGCCAGTAATGACTATTAGTGGTTACATTACACACAAAAATAATTACTTTACAATGTGCTTTGTATTGTGTAGGCCTAGTTTAGTCAAAAAAACATAAAAATCATTGGACTACAGCTTTTTATAATACATTTCGATAGGGTTATCAAAATGATCAAATATCAGATAATAATCGATATTAAAACTATATGCTCTTGAGCTTTATCAGAATCAGTAAAACCACATGATAACATAAAGTAATGAAAATCACAGTCTATTGTGTTTTTTCTCATTATTATGGTTTTGAAATGGGTATTGAAATAAACAAACTGAAAAATGTTCCATCCTTTCAAACAAGTACAAAAGGGGCAAAGAAATAACACAGAAGACTGAGGAAAAAGTGTGTATTTCTGCAGCGTTTATGAATGTGGGATAAAAGAAGTTATATATTTTGTACTGAATGATAAAAGCTGTGATTGGAACGTCTCGTCGTTTGACAAACTTTACGGTCTGGTTGAAATAAATTCCAATCATCATCGTTTTCTTTTGTATTGTTTTACATTTAGATGCATTAACAGTCTTTTTAGGAGACAATAGTCCAATAGTTTGTGTTCGTTTGAGTCAGATATGTGCCACAGCAAGGCGTTAATGAAGTGCGATCTCTGAAGCAGTAACACGTCTCGCCCATTTCACCGTACAGCGCCTCCTCCCGCAGTGTAACCGTACGAGAAAGCAACTCACCCAACCACCACCGCACTAAAAAGACCCTAATGCACACTGGAGCTGCAAGCCTCCAGGGGCCGTGATGGAGAAACCAGGTTAATTAGACTGTTCAGGGCCGATCTCGCAGCCAGTCATGCTCCTTCAGATGAGGAGAGCTGCTGCATTGTTAAGGTACCGGTAATAATAATAACGCTCTAATCATATGGTCCCAGCACAATAGATAGGAGTGTATCCAGAACGTAGACAGAGCTCTTTTGTTATAGCGCTTGGATTGAGTCATTATCAATTCAAAAAGACACAAGTGAAGCTGGTGTTTGGTGAATAGTAAGCTAGTAATCCACATTCAACAGAATTTTTAGGCACAAATAATCCTCCAGTAAATTTGTGTAGTTAGACTTGTAACTTAATTCATCAACAAGAGAAATACTTGGACAATAGTGGCACAAAAAATAAATTAAAAGCAAGACAGTTCAAAAAATAGACGTGTTGAAGGTAGAAATATACAACAGTATTTGGTTTCTTCAACGTAAATATGGTTATGGTGAAGGTACAGTACTAATGTGTCCTCTGCATTTGAACTAACCTTCACTGCCTGAGCAACAACAAAGACAATTTGCAAGAAAACCTGGACAACTTGCGCCATATATCTCCTCAAAACACCACAGAGAGAGTCTTTTTCATAACTTTCTAGCTGTGTGTGCCACAATACAAGACAATGTGGGATTAAAAGTGTAGTTGAGAAAATAATTGCCATTGCCAATCCCAGCATGACAGATTTATTGGTCAGAAGTGAAAGAGAATATTTAAAGTATCTGGTTACCACGAGCTTGTTTTGCAAAGAAAGCGCGTGCGTTTATTTCCTCGGGGTACTTCTGAACAACACAAACAGATGGTGGCACGATTCAGGTCCAAATATAACACAATTAAACTTCCTGGCATTTGAATATATGAGGTTATTTGAGGATAGTCTGTACGAGACACCAAACTGAAACTGAACTGTTCACAAGCTTAACCAAAAGATGCTCACTTGCAAACAAAAGGAAATGCAGGAGATTAGAAGATGTTATAGGTTTGATGTGGAACAAAAGTGGGTGTGGGTGTGCATCTGAATTATCCTCTGGTCTGATCCTTTGACGCAGGCGACTCAGGACAACAGCGGTAATCCTCTTCATGTTGCTACAGCTAACAAAGCATTTGCACGTCAGGTCCCTCCCCTCTCTACCTGCAATCAAAATCACACTCATGCGACCACGCAATCAGCTCCTTTATAGAACAGGGGTTTTAATAATACGCCAGTAAGGCATACGTATCACTGCTTATGGGCAGGCTGATTAGTTTTCATTGTTAGTTGTTCTTTAGACCTGGATTAGTCTTGGATGGCCAAGTCAAATTCAGATCGAAGTTAAGACTGATTCATTTAGACAAGAGATAGAAGCCATAACAAGCATGAAGCCTCTTTTATAGCTCTGACATTGGTGGTGCCATATGTTTGATTTTTGTTTTATATTTTCAAAGGAATGCTTTTTTTGCATCTTCAGGCATGATCTTAAGCAGTGACCTAGTTTATTACTGTACTATATTGCATGTGTATTGTATGTTTGTTAACACTGCTGCAGATATATTTTCCTTTGACGCAATAAAAAGTTGAATGTTGAACATTGGTTTCAATATTTGCACTTTTTAGCATTTTGACTATCGGCCTTAATTCTGCAGCGCAAGATAATATCTTATTTTTCTGCCTATCCTACACATGAAGCTTTATTTGAACACTTAAGTGCAAAAAGGGCACTGCACAACGCCAGAGTACTTACAGGTTTGAGGAAAACTAGATTTGTAAATATTTAAATCACATAATTTGGCAAAAATGATCAAAATCAGCCCAAATAATTTAAGAGCTCATATTGACATCGACCATGAAAAAAAAACTATATCGTTGATCTTTAATTCAGACAAACAGTAAAGCTTTAGGTTATATAAGGTATTTTAGTCCAATGAAGGTGGTACTTGGAAACATTTCTGTGGACCACTGGGCAATACACATCACTCTATCCACATGCAGTTATCATCCTCTTCCTTCTTGCAAGAATAATGTTCCCAATCCCAATCCCTCATTGTGCATTTTCTTCTCTTATGCAAGGTAGATGTAGCATGGTTCTGTTTCTATAAATAAATTCAATTTTGTCACTGCCCTCGCGCTTCAGTCCAAAATCAATGCATATCTCTGGTCCCATGCAATTGGCCGGACTCGCAATCCTATATTACTTGCTGAAGGGGTTATTGAAGCTGAGATTGTTTCATTTCAATTGGAAATACAGAGTAGCGTCGCAACAGTAGCAGGACAAACAGCTTGTCTCATATCGCTGGTGATTGATGTGCACTATCCGATCTCTCAAACGCTACTGGGAAGCACTGACCGATATTGCGTCAAAGCTGGCTGGGGACTGGATTTATGGTTCTCATCTGGTTATGGTCTGCTGGAGAAAAGTGTGCGTCCGTAAGCACACATTTAATCAAAGAAAACGCACACTGCTGCTAATTTCACTGATCCGAGTAGTGCTTGAGCGGTAAAAGTCCGATCCAGAACACAAACAAATAAGATGGATGACTTCAAGATTTGAAGAGATGCTTGAAGTCAGTCACTGGCAACATTTGTAAATGAGCTATCTCTCGACAACTGGATTTATATATGACAGATTTAAAAACTGTTAACTATAATCTATATTGCAAGCAAGCAAGGGTTTCAAGGTTTTATCATTGTGTGATTTGTGAGGAAAATAAAAGAAACATCTAATATTGTCTAAAAGGTTGTCATGGACCAGTACAGGTTTGGGCCTGTCTGGTTTAGACATTTCTTCTAAATTAAGCACTTGTTAAATCACAGTTCAGCCCTGATTTGATTTAAACCTGGATTAATCTTGTTTTCAATTGGATTTTGTTCAATATTGATTTGAGACCAATTACTATGTATTGCATTTCTTTACAAACTGAAGCTCAATTGAACGTCTGTGGTAAAAACACACAAATATTCTGGATGTATATTCTTTAGTGTAAAGTTTGCATTTTAAAATGCAGTACAGCTCCATCCCAAACACAATAAAGATAAAGATGAAGTCGGCGAGATTGATTTTGTGCACCGGCTACGCTGCATGGCAAATGGACCCCTTTTTTCCAAATACCTTTTTATTTGTGATTCTCTTAGATACAGCAGAGGAGGAGGGGCAGAACGCGGGGTATATGAAATTGTAATGCAAGTCAAAAACAAAAGCGCGCCCCAGTCTTTCTCTGTCTGACGCAAGAAGCTCTCTTTCATCGCCATCTCTGTTATGTCTTTTTTCTGAGGCTGAAACAAACCTGCTTTACAACCCACTCCATGTCTCTAGGCTGACCTTATGAAAAACATATAAAGGCTCTCATGGCTTTAGCTTCACAGTTCATGAGATTTAGCTGTCAAAACTTACCGATGGACCCCATTATGAAGTCCAGAAAAGGTCAAACAGGGCTCCAGCCTCAAGGCTACAGCTGCACGCACTGACTGACTCGCACATCGATCAACACAATGCGATATTTTGTATTTGGAGGAATTTGGGGTGATGGAGCTGTAAATTATATCATGGCTACACTAGAAGCTGTTTTTTAAACTCTCTTTCTTGATATGTTTATTAATGTTTTAGATTTTCTGGCAAAAGTCTTTATTGGACAGCGGAAGTGTTGAATTGGGGAAGAGAGAGTAGAGACATTTGGCATATAGTCAAGGGCCAGGAGGCAAACTCATGCAACTAGGGCTGCGTGATTTGGGGAAAATATCTAATTGCGGAAAGTATTTTGATTAGAGTTTCAATTTATTTTTTATGCAGCATAAGACAGGATTATGTATTGTGGAGGTAATTATTATACAGATATAACTACAACCCATGATTCAATGGGTTGTAGTTATATAAAAATACTGAGCTATAAATGGGCCTTCATTTCTCAAATTGGTTCTGGTTTATAAATACTTCTGTTGTCCACTGGTTTGGACCATAGTTTACATTACATTTATGCCTGGTTTAACACCATATAATTCCAATTTCCATTTTTACTCCTCTTTATAATTTCCCAAACATATCTTGGCAGGATTTGAAACCGAATTGTCCTCTGTGCAGACCTTGTTACACTTATATTCAGAGTAAATCAGACATCCGAGGGTAAAACTACACCTCAGCTTTAAGAGTCCAGCCAATTATTTTTACTAATGGTTCAGGAACAGCTTCAGTTTGAATTGGGAGATATTTCAAGGGAAAATAGGCTGGAATAAGTCTTAAGTTTACCCTGGTCTGACCTCTTTCTTAAAAACAAATTATAATTTCCAAATACAAATGACTACATATATATTTTTGGGTAGTGCAGCCCTCACTACAATCGCAACACCTCGCATCTTGTGTTAGAAATTCTCATTAACTTTTCATTCAGACTTATTAAGGAGCTAATCAGAGGATGAAAGCACTCGCCAAATAAGGAGTGTGACTGCTCCCAACTTCACAGCTTGTGATTAAGCGCCCTGCACCCCCCATGAGCAGCCCTTCTCCTTCCCAAATGCATACATCTACACATTCGCAGCTCTGGCTCTGTGTGCATGGGGTGGAGCTGCAGCGTCTTGTGGTGAATAATAGATGGGATCCGGGGGGTACGCTGTGCTAAGTCTTTTTATGCCGGGCCCTAAAATGTAGCCCCGGGGCCGTTTGCATTGGCATTGTACGGCACTCATAAGCAGCAGCAGTAACAGCAATAAAGGCAGCCAGATTCCCATCAGTTATGGTTCACACTGGGTTACGCCCGGGTATAGTTTTGGAATTAAGGGCGTATTCAAACATCCAGCACAACATTAAGGACTAAATTAGAAACAAAACCTTGACCAGGACTCAACAAGGACTAGAACATAGTCCACATCAGGTCTGAAATTTACTCGATTAAGGACAAATAAAATGACAAATGCAGTTTGATCTGTTTAGTTTAGGTTTATGATGTTTAGTTTAGGTTTATGCTGTAGTCATAGTTTAGTTCTAGTTAATTCCAGGTGTCAAGTACGTATAGTTCAAGTAGTAGTATCAAGTTAAGTCAATATTTAGTCTAAAAAGGTTAAAAGGTTGTGTTTGATCCAAGTCTAATCCTGGTTTAGTCCTGATCTAATGCAGGTTTACTTCAGGGTGTTGTTCCAATTGTGCTGTGTGTGCAAGTATGTACGGACGCATGCATTTTGTGATTTAATACTGGGTAAATGAAGACATAATAGTTTTGGTTTAGGTCTGTTTACACTAGTTTAGCTCTGATTTAGTCCTGGTTTGGACCTGGTTTACACCACTTATTTCTTGGTTAAGTGTTCATTAAGTCCGGGTGGACCTGGTTAAATCCTGGTTTAGTCTGTCCCCAGAGCCCTTTGCTAAAGTACTCCTTTCGCTGCACCATCAGCAGCAACAACAGGAATAAAGGGATTTCAGGAACTATCAGTATTCAAGGGGCTGCAAGGGTCAAATTACATCCAAGATTGTACAAGATTCGGACAGATAAATAAGGAAGACAAAGCGGGTAGTGGAACCAAAGTCGGAATAGATTTCATGTCCTACCAATAGGCCTTTAGGTCATTGTTCCGGTGCCTAAATTCTAAAGGACCAAAAATCAATACCAAAGCATTTGCTGGGTATGGCCTCACAGCAGGGAGAGAAATTTACATTTTACACCTGCTATTTGACACTTTAGATTAATTATGGAAGCATCCGAGGCAGGGATTATGAAAATGAACTTGTGCTGTGGGTAGCCAGGCAGTGCATTGATTTAACAAACACAAATATGCACAGGACACAAACACAGCAGTGAAGCAAATAGTCCATTCCATCACCATTAGCTGAGTGTCGTCTCCATATGCTCGAAGAATGTACGGCATGTGGCGGGAAAGGCATGTTTTTCACTATGTACAATGCTTCCTCTGCTTTAGTCAATACGCAAAGTAAAATATACGCCTTGCTTTAGTTGGTTTAGTTTAGTTACTTTTGGTCCATTGGATGAAAGTAAATATCAAGCTTTGGTCACGGTTAAGATATACTTTACAGGGTTTTAGTTCTTGTCTATGTTTTGGATTGGAGGTAATCCAGTCCGATAAAGGGTGAACATTCAAACTGGCTTGGTACATTGTTGCTTCAAAATACAACTTTTAATACAGTTTAAATAAAAGAGCAATGAAACTCACCACCTGCTGGGTCACTGAGGATGAATACATCATCCATCAGTGTCAGGTGAAGAGTGAAGACTACTTCAATTTCCACTAGAACAAAGTAATAAAAAGTCATTTGCTCTCACAACCATTTGTGCCTTGATTGATGTGCCCTTATATTCTTATTGATATCCCTAATAGCATGTCCATCTGTTGTCACATCCTCATGTACTCCCTTTAAGGACGCTGGGACCAGCTGATTGTGCAAATGAGTGCACTCCCATACACAGTTGCTTCTCCGCCTACAGGCCCAGTGAGGCGTGGGATTGGAGCATGGCAAAGGTCAGCGCCAGTGACATCATTAAAATGTGACATCATTAAAGTGCCCTGCTGCTACAGGCAATCGCTGCCTGAGGGGAACTCTCGCTCCCTCGCCCCCTCACCAGCTCCCCGTGAGGACTGACACGAGTATGTGTGGTCCAAGTGGCCTGAACAACCTGCTGTTTGATCAGGTTAAATCCTGATTTATATTTGCTCTAGACTTGATTTTACTCAAGTTTAGTTTAGAAGTATTGGCTTCAGAAATTACACAGCCTCTTAGATGTGACTGGCATCATGAGTTGAGGGAACAGGCTGAAACAGATGACGGATCACTGCCAGTAAGCACCATTAGGATTTATCAGTTATTTGACAGATCCCCCTAAATATTAACTCCAAAATATCAAAAGATGGGGAAAGGTATTCCCCTAAATGGGGAGAATTAAGCCCTGAATATAAAGCAAAACATCTTAAATGTAAAAACTTAGTCAAGTAATGTAACTCCTCTAGATGATCACTGAGAGAGTATTTTGGAGTATCTGAATCTAGATGGTTAAGTTCTGACTTAGTTCCAACTTTCGTTTGGACCATTTTAAGTCTGATGGAATCTGGTAAATAATAAATAACTGGTTTAGACCTGGTAAAATCATGTTTGTGTTTACCTGGTTTAGTCTTGGGCTATATGTCTACTGACCTTATTCCGCCCCGCCCACTTTTCCTCTTTTTTCCACAGAGCAGCACTTCAATTGTAATGGCACTTTCTAGCGGGTTGGTTTGAATGGAGAACGAGGGAAAAGTCTCAACAACAACATGCAACAACATGCTATAAAGTTAATTGACTTGTGTAAAATGTCCAATGTTCATGTGCACCAACAAGTCAACAATGCACCGATTCCCTGGGCGGTCCGAAAACGGCTTTTTAGTCAGTGTAGAAGTAAATTTCTCTCGAGGTTGGCAGCTCTATGTTATCTAATACAACCGGAAGAAGGATTACGTGGAATGGCGGCCCCCAGATGGGCTTCTGGAATAAGGTGAATATGGTTATGTGTGTATGTGTTCCAACTACAGAGGGATCACACTCCTCAGCCTCCCAGGTAAGGTCTATTCCAAGGTACTGGAGAGGAGAATCCGACCGATAGTCGAACCTCGGATTCAGGAGGAGCAGAGTGGTTTTCGTCCCGGTCGTGGAACACTGGACCAGCTCTATACCCTCCATCGGGTGCTCGAGGGCTCATGGGAGTTTGCCCAACCAGTCCACATGTGCTTTGTGGATCTGGAGAAGGCTTTCGACCGTGTCCCTCGGGGTGTCCTTTGGGGGGTGCTCCGGGAGTACGGGGTCCGGGGCCCTTTGCTCAGGGCTGTCCGGTCCCTGTATGACCGGAGCAGGAGCTGTGTTCGCATTGCCGGCAGTAAGTCAGACCTGTTCCCAGTGCATGTTGGACTCCGCCAGGGCTGCCCTTTGTCACCGGTTCTGTTCATAATTTTTCTGGACAGAATTTCTAGGCGCAGTCGGGGGTCGGAGGGTGTCCGGTTTGGGGACCACAGGATCTCATCTCTGCTGTTTGCAGACAATGTTGTCCTGATGGCTCCATCAAACCCGGACCTGCAACATGCACTGGGACGGTTTGCAGCCGAGTGTGAAGCGGCTGGGATGAGAATCAGCACCTCCAAATCCGAGGCCATGGTTCTCGACCGGAAAAAGGTGGCTTGCCCTCTCCAGGTGGGTGGGGTGTCCTTGCCCCAAGTGGAGGAGTTCAAGTATCTCGGGGTCTTGTTCACGAGTGAGGGAAGGATGGAGCGTGAGCTCGACAGGCGGATCGGTGCAGCGGCTGCAGTGATGCAGTCGCTGCATCGGACCGTTGTGGTGAAGAGGGAGCTGAGCCGAAAGGCAAAGCTCTCTATTTACCGGTTGGTCTACGTTCCTACCCTCACCTATGGTCATGAGCTTTGGGTAGTGACCGAAAGAACAAGATCGCGGATACAAGCGGTCGAAATGAGTTTCCTCCGCCGTGTGGCTGGGCGCTCCCTTAGAGATAGGGTGAGAAGCTCGGCCACACGGGGGGAGCTCGGAGTAGAGCCGCTGCTCCTCCACGTCGAGAGGAGCCAGCTGAGGTGGCTCGGGCATCTGTTCCGGATGCCTCCCGGGCGCCTCCCTCGGGAGGTGTTTCAGGCATGTCCCACCGGGAAGAGGCCCCGGGGAAGACCCAGGACACGCTGGAGAGACTATGTCTCTCGGCTGGCCTGGGAACGCCTCGGGATCCCCCCAGAGGAGTTAGAGGAAGTGTCTGGGGAGAAGGAAGTCTGGGAGTCCCTGCTCAGACTGCTGCCCCCGCGACCCGGCCCCGGATAAAGCGGCAGAAGATGGATGGATGGATGGTTATGTGTTTCATTGTAATGATGGATTAAACCCAGGTTATTCCTAGTGGTTTCTTGGTACTCAGTAAGTTCTAGTTTGGACTGGGTTTAGACCTGGTTCACTTCTGGTTGGCCTCACACGACTTATCAGCAGTAGCAGCAATGAATGAATAAAGGTATTTTACCACTTTTGTGAATTTATGGTGATTGGTGAGAGACCTAGACACAGACAGCATGATCTCTGACTCCATTGCACTTAGACGCCACCAATGTGGGCAACTCTACACATCAGATGCAATGTCAAGCAGTAAATCAAAGCAATAAAATGACTAAAGCATTCAAACAGCACAGATGGACCAGAGGCTAGACAACATTTTTACAAGCCTAGACGTCTTACAATCCCCAAAACAAGACAAAGCCAAGTATATAGACATGCAAAATGAGAGGCACTGCATGGTAGAAACCTCAAATAGAAGAGAAGATGAGAAAATCCCCCTCCTGCTTTTTGCACACATCAAACAAAGATATCCATCATAGCACACTCCGACCCCCGCTCTACTTCTGAAGCACTGACTCTGTGTTTAGGCGTGACAGCAAATCATCTGTAAGTGCACAAGCGCAAGAGAAATGATGATGCTAGGGTGTTTTTTTCATAATTAAGAAGCTGCTGCGGAAGTAGAGCAATGGAGACGGTGCTGTTCTTGTCAGGGGTTAGATTATATATTTTTTTCTAATTTATACAGAGGGAAAAGTGGTGGCATATGTGACCCCCTCTTCTGTCACCATAAACCCTTGATACCATTAGTAATTCTCCCGATCAATGCTTTATGACATTTTTATGACTTGCATACATTCATTTGATCAATGTCTTCTAGCTTTGAATCAGCCATGGAGCCTGGATTTCATTATGTAGATCAGAAGAGACCATCTTTTTGAGGAAAACTGGTTTAAATAAATAATTATGATAGGATGTTGCTTGCCATTTCTGAATTCTGCCAGAGCCAGCTCTTACTGCAAATGAAAATCTACACAATCTAGCAATTTAATGCTATGTTTTTGTTTGATTGTTTGTATGTTTGCCCACTCCAACAGACGCTGGGCTGTAATTTATATATGCATTTACCTACACCTCTTCTTGTGGCATTAAACTATAAAATATCATCCAAAAAAATCAGGAACAAAAGCAAAATAGTATCAATTGTTAACCACAAATCAATATTTTATCACATGACCTATATTTTATGCAGCACAACTGTATTCATTTGAGCGCTGGATTATACATTAT
Organism: Eucyclogobius newberryi; assembly: GCF_026437365.1. Classification (NCBI taxonomy): domain Eukaryota; kingdom Metazoa; phylum Chordata; class Actinopteri; order Gobiiformes; family Gobiidae; genus Eucyclogobius; species Eucyclogobius newberryi. Next base: position 26,891,916 of record NW_027315735.1, on the reverse strand, counting down.
ACATTATACATTATACATTATGTTAGGCTATGCTTTGCCTGGCTATTACCACTACAGTTCTATGATTGGATTGGCTTATTGATATGAGGGCACTAGTTGTCCTGTATGTCCAACACTGAGCCGGTAATGAGGTGTAATCAATGATGCAAGAGGGCTCCAGGCGGACAGGTGCCTTTGATCGGTATCGATATCGAAGTATTGACCAAGACACGTTTACGAGGGGACACTCATCAGGGGGCTCGTTTGGTAAATAAGGGGCACACAGCATTGTCAGTAATAAGGGGGTTTCAGCATCGTCAAATCCCAACGCAAAAACATAATTATCTCAAGTGTCGGGAAGAGAGAGCGCGAGAGACACAAAAAAAGAGGTCTAATTTTTCAGTGAGCTGCCAAAAAATTAGGCCACCTTTACCGCCCTTGTCTCTTGCCTTTTCAACAAGTGAATAATACCTGTCAAATATCCATTCATCAATTGTCAAATACCCAAAAGACAGCAGTACATTATTGCCCTACGCGCACAACTTAACGAGGGTCTTAAAATAGGTGTGAGGCACGGGAAGCCACATCACCGTCTCCCGGGACACGCACATGACACTAACGGATGGAATATCACGCGCGGATGATTAAATAAAGACAAGTTTGTGCATTAACGTGGCAAAAAAAATAAAAAAAAAAAAAATAAAAAAAATGTAACTAATGACTACAAAGCCCGTATCAACATGTCGACTGAAAATACCTTCGGTTGCATAGTTGTGGTCGCGGAGGAAGCTGCTGTTGATTTTCCGCGTGTCACTGTCTTCGTCCATTGAGAAATCGTTTGGTTCTGAATGTTGAAACGAGCGTCGGACATGCTCCCATCATCCCGCGGGCACCGGTACCGTCAGCAGGCGGGGTGTGGGGCCGGCGGGGGGCCTGTCATGGCTCCGGACCACCGCGCGATGATCCCAACAAAAAAAATTAATTAAAAAAAAAAAAAGGATACCTGGTCGTGACGAGGATGGGGATGAGACGGGGATGATGCAGGACGCGCGCGGGGTCGTGGCTGAGAGACGCGCGCGCGGCAGTGACAGGAGCGATTCCCGGTGGATGAATAAGTCCAGTGCGGGTTTACATCCAGGAGAAAAAAAAGACGTGAGGATGTTGGAGCAGCGGGTGGCGCACTCTGTAAATCTCTTCTTATTTCTTATTGGAGTTTAGGCAGCTCGATGTGCCCCCTCCCAGTGGCGATGGGGCGGGCGGGATAATGCGTCAATAAGCGCGCTCCAAACACTTACGCCGGGATTCTCAGTGTCAGCTCGTGTCGTTGTCGCTGTAGTTTAGTCGCCTCGCCTCGTCTTCCCGATCCAACTGTGCTTCCTCCGTGGCTTCTCTCTGGTCTAATCTCATTCATTCGCGCCGCGCTCAGCTGACTCACAGCCGGATAGCGCAGAGTAGCACTTGTAGTTACCGACTCTCGTCTGCTGCTGCTGCTGCTGCTGCTGCTGCGTGTGCTGCTGCTGCTGCGTGTGCTGCGTGTGCTGCGTGTGCTGCGTGTGCTGCCTGTGCTGCGTGTGCTGCGTGTGCTGCGTGTGCTGCCTGTGCTGCCTGTGCTGCCTGTGCTGCCTGTGCTGCCTGTGCTGCCTGTGCTGCGTATGCTGCGTATGCTGGTGCCGGGCCCCTCCCTGCTGCCTGCAGGCTGCTGCCAGGGTGAAAACCACCCGCTCGATCCAAAGCGGCAGCCTGTGGAGTGAGACGCAGTTCAAGATCCGTGCTCTCCAAAATCCTGACCACCAACCTGCGTGGGGCGTGCAGAGCTGACAGCTGCCGTATGCTCTCTCTAGAGCAGGTTGTTTTGGTTGGTAAAGCCCGGTCCTTGCTCTAGTAACACTTGCATGTTACACATAATGCAGCAGAGGAACTCTCCTTATTCATTTGAAGTCCATAATCTAAGCCTAGCCCTGGTTTTGCAACATCACAAGCTGTGCTGGGACTTGGCTTTGCTCCAAACCAGGTTTAGTGATACATTAATGCACACGTTATTAATATTTCACCATAATAACTCACCTTTGGGATGTATCACATTTGTGTCTAGTGTTATTTGCAATCTATTGGCTATGCATAGTCTTAAGACTTAAAGTGATGTGTTTTCATTTCTCTTTTAAATGTGGTTCTGATCTAGTCAAATAGCCTGATGCAAAGGTGTCTTAGGCTTGTCATTTTGTATTATCAAATTAAATGCAGCTATTTAACATGTTTATTATAAGGATTCACACAAAGTGCATGCATGCACAGCCAAACAGTGTAAATCGAAAAAACCAAGAAGATTATGAAGACGTAACGAGACAGATTTAAGCAAATAGATTAGAATTTAGTGAGAGAGGCCAGTGGCAAATGGAAAATAGCAATGCTGATTAATTAGATTAGTAGGTCTCCAGTCTGCAGCTCATTCTGGAAAGTCTCATTTCCTTGTAGAGTTTAATAACAGCCCAGACAGCAGTTTCACTGGGACAGATTCTGTCTTTGGAAATAGTCTGGTCTAAAACATTTAGGTCAGCAAGTTACGGACTGATCCGCTGACATAGCCAAAAATACAATATTACTAATGACAAAACCCTGAGGGCAAGTTACACCAATAAGTGAAAATGGTTATGCATTTCCCCTAACCATATATTTTAGTCAATATATAACACAAAAATCTGACAAACAATTAGTTTTACAGTTTCTTATTTGAGATGCAGGTGACCACAATGTACAGTAACACTTTACGTTGGTCTTGTATTCAATTCACTATAGGATAAAGGCAATACACCTCTGTAATAAACCTGTACCTCTTGTCTAAGCAGCTCAACATTGAGACAAGATATATTTTATTTAGTATATAGACAAAAATCAGACCTCAGTTAGTTTTTCAATTACTGATTTGAGACACAAATTATATAACACGTCACGCAAATCTTATACATTAAGTTCACAATAGCATACAATATTGAACAGTGTAAATAGTGTAAAATGTGTTTTACTAACAACTGAAGCTGCGTTTGGGCGTTACCATGAGCAGAAAAAGCCAACGTCAGAAGTATTATCCACCAAACAATTTCACACACTGCAAATTTACACCACCTTAAAACTAGAAAAATACACTTGTTTTAGGCGAAAATCTACTTGAATTAAGTGAAATTATCTGCCAGTGGGGTAAGTGAATTTTACTTATCAAGAATTCTTGAAATAAGACTTTTTTTCTAAGTGGGTATAACTCTTAAAATAAGCTAAAAACACTTATTCTAAGTAACAATCCAAATTAAATTATCTAAAATTAAGCATAAAACACTAATTGTAAGCAGCAAATTAAGGTAGAAGATCTTAAAACTAGAATATAAAGCTTATTAGTTTTATTTATACTTAATTTTAGCAAATAAATCTTAAATTCTTAATTTGCTTATTTTAAGAAAAAGTAAAAGAAACTCAAAATGAGTGTCAATATCTTTATTTTCTAAAATATTGTACACGTTGACAAAATCTTGAACAATCCAGTGCCATAGCTAAGTATAAAATTACATCTGTAATGGACACACAGATTTACTGTTGCAAAAACATTTTGTGGCACAAACATTCACAAAGCAAAGACCTTAAACTTGCTCACCTAAATCTTGCATGTGAACGCTTTTAGAACAAAGCTGCAATTTCAACAAATACAAAAAAACAATGAAGAGAAAAACAGACACTCTAAATCCCCTTCCTCCATCTCCAAAATACAGCACTACTATCCAATGAAATCACACCACTCTGCCAGGGCTTTTTTGTACGAGGAGGTGGTGTCGCTCTCATGAATGGCATCCTGAAGTACTTCTGTCTGAATGACAGACAGTAAGGTTGCCACACATTTGGGGTACGTCAGATGGAAAGTGTAATAATAAGACATAAGATAAATTACCCCCTCACCAAGCTGTTCTTTATCTAATGTTGCAACTGGTGTATTGCCCACCGCAATGATGCACTTGCAACCATCGAAAAGTAGTACAGGACAGGAGAGAGTTCTCTTTTGTAGAAAAACATGGGTCTTCTGAAGGCTATTAAACAGAAAAACAAAACATTTTATCTGGGTGTTGTAAATGTCAACTGTTAGTGTGTTCTTAATGCAACTCTATAAAAAGCATTTTACCTTAAGGCTGTGCAATAAAGCCTCACTGGCACACCCCATTTTTTTGGGCGGAAGCGCTGAAGAGGGAAAGAGTGCTGGTAGCGCCTTCACCAACGCAATGTGGGCATCAGCTGTAACAAAAACTAAAAATAAAATTCCATACAGTAAATTTGAGGTATAAATAAAGCCACTAATAAAACTTACTTTGTTCCATCATCATAGGTGGCTTCATTGCTTTTTTAGACACCCCATAAAAGTGGACTCTGGAGCAGAACTCCCCCCATCTGTCGAACTTGATCCAGGAATTTATCATTGGATGAGTCCAAAATCCTGCGTAGCTCACCCAAAACCTGAAATGAGAAAAGATTATTTGGTGCAACAGTAAAATCAAATCTGACTTATTATAACTTACATTATGAAGCTCCTTGAAACATGGATATGCTTCCAAGATTTGGGCAGCTCTGTTCTCCTCTCTGGTGGCATTTGAGTCAATGTATGCCCTTCTGGCCTGAAACTCAAGATCCAATAACTGGAACACCGCATCTTGGTTTGGCTTTGGCTTCCTATACGTTTCCTGGAGTGTTTTGTAGTGCCTGACTTGTATCAGCAGACTATCCTCTTCCACTAAAATGGAAAAATCAAAGAACATTTCAGTCAACTATTATTTTAATTTACTATTGAAAGCTGATAGGACTTGTTAAAAATGTAATAAAATTATAAAATATCCTCCACTGCAAGAATTTAGGGCGGAAGTTTGCGCAGTAAATTAGCCAAAGAACTGACTTCAGGTTTTACCTTACTGATATGGTTTGACAAGAATGCATTTTGAGTTATCCAAATATGGTCAAATAATGCTTATCAAGAAAATATTGTTTAACAGATTTTGTGTATGGAGTATGTTACATACTGTAGGGTACTTACATGAATTTGAATTAAAATCATCATCAGAATTGCTGGCTGGTGAAAGCAGAATGGTTGATGCCCCACTGGTCGATGTCCCACTGGAATCAGCATCAGCATCATAATCTGCCTTTTCCTCATTTAATTCTTTGTCACTCAAGAAGTCAATCCGCCTTTTCTTTGGCCGGCCTCTCTCAGGTGTCGGATCCTGCTTTTTAACTGGGGATTTTATATTTTGCAATCTTTTTAGCAGGTAGGCATTAATGCTCCCCTGGAAACAAATTGTAAATTATTTTCATGGTTGCACCAAAAAGAACAACATTTAGTCTAAAAAGCAAAAACAAAAAGAATCATACATACATATTTTGTGCAGTCATCCTTGTCCTGCAGCATTGAGTAGTATTCCACGATTCTTTTAGCCATTGCAGTGACATTGGACCATTTGACCGGGGCTTGCTCTAAGTAGAGACACCATACTTGTAATGGTCTTCCTCACCAGCCTGCATCTTAACTCTTTAGACATGATACACTCTTCCGTGCCAGTGCTGGCCATGTCACAGTAGTTCTTTCGGCACTGCTCCAATTCAGTATCGGTGTAGACCACATATTCCGGTGGACAGGGGAGCTGCAGGGTCTTCAATGGGGTTGTATTGGGAGAAGCAGTGGTCTGAGGGATAATCGAAGCCTGCTTTGCAGTAACAGTATGGTCTTGCTGTGTTACAGAAATAAACAAACAATGAACTGCAAGTACTAAACATAATGCACATTTGTAGAACCAAATGTTTTAACAAAATAATAAATACCTCTGGATTGAATAATGACCACAATTGTTTCCTTCTTCTGAAATGCTCTGGCCCAAGCAAAAGGTCCCTCAGATCATCACGACTCAGTGTTGAAAGCAAGCTCTCATCAATGTTGGCAGCTAATTACGACAAAAAGACAACATACATTGTTCATACAATGTAGAGCATGTAGACACCAAGACAATATACTTTACGTTACCTTTTAAGATAGATACTGTGACATCATCCAGTTTCTCCATGGCTTTATCACCTGTCAAACAAATTAAATGATTCATGATTATTACTATAGAAAACATTAATGCTAAATTAATTAAATTAAGTTAGTTCAATTACCAAAGTAAACTAACAACTTAAAATAAACCTAAAGATTGGCCAACAAGTAATACAATTTCTGACAAAGTCCAAATATCTAAAATGCTTTTTATTTGAGTCATTAGTTTCAGCTACATGATATAAGCAACGTTTTGAAGACTTGATTAGCATGCCAAGAAATAACCCCACCAACGTTTCAAATAAAATGAAAGAGTAAATTTATTTTCTTTAAACACATTGAAAATTTCACTCCTGTATTATACCTAATTTATACAAATGTGCTGTGTGGACACTCTGTGGTCCAATGTGGCGCCAACGCAGCTAGCTAAGTGCAATAGTTGCTAAGCTAACGAGCATCTGTAAGCCTTCTACATTAGCCACAATTTATGCTTAAAAATTCTTGTATTGCAGCTCTACCCATGATTTGACCAAAATTGTATCACTTTTCAATTCTTGCAAAGCATTAGTTATTTGACTAATATAAAAGAGAAATTACAAAAACCTTACCTCGTGTTCCCAAATCGACAATTTTTTTCTCGACTGACTGATGACGCAAGATGCGCAAGATCGATGCGCAGATCGCTCTGGGTCACAACCATTTGGAAATGGCCATGGGGGTGTAACATTGATTTTGTACAAATTCATACCACCTTGCAATTTAAGATCTCCAAAAATATACATGCAATTTTTATAATATTATATGGGACGTACAATATATAAAACATGGTAACAATACTGCATTACTAAATAAACTTTATTGAGTGGCCTTGACCAAGTCAAAGTCATCGCTTCCGCTTGATCCCGCCGGAATGTTCCACTGACAAAATGTATTAAATAAACTAAATTAATCTATGTCGTTGTTTCATTTTTTTATAAAACATGCTTGATATACATATTTATGTTTTTTCTGTCGTTTATTTTGTACGCGCTTTCGGGTCACTGTTGTTCATTATTTCCCCTTCTTATTTTAATAATCCCACGGTGTTTGTTGGTATTGTCCAAACCTAGGGCGGCAGATTATTCTCCATTCAAACAAATTTGAGAAGAAGACACGACAGATTTATCTACAAAAGTGATTTTCTGCTTTTGGGATATCATGGCCTGTTGGAGGTGTGTGTCCCTTTTAAGTCATATTAATACTGCACATGGTCGGAGCCCAGACTTCCGCGTCATTTGTGGAGTGGATGGATGCGCCGAGGAATATCGTGTTTTCAACTCCTTTTATTACCATCTCCGACGCACGCATTCGCATTATTTAGCTACTGGGAACCCTCCAAGAGGATGGCTGACCACCACATCCAACGCAGCTGCCATAGGACGAGAAAACTTTGGTACAGTTGTTTTTTCAGACTGTACCGAAACAAGGTCCGGGGCGGAGCAGGTGCGCGCTGTACCCGGAGCGGACACGCCATCTACCGCGTCTGCTTCATCTGCAACGCTGGAGCAACAGGAGCCACCGGGAAGTTTTGTGGAGGTGGAAGATCAATGTCAGAATCAGGCAATGTAACGATTTATGATTTTATGATTACTTTATTCGTGATGCGCAATACGGAGTACAGTTGATCCGGTATTTCGAGTCGAGACGCTTTAGTAAATAAATGTCTTTGCGTAACAATTCTCCTGGAGACCCCCAAAACGGGCCATTTGTATGAAATCTAGCCTACATGTTTGCATTGGTACGTATGCTGTGTTTGTCACTGCGCACAGAGTGCTCTGGCCTGCGATGAGCCTCAGATCTGTGAGCGCTCCTGAGGTGAGAGAGCGAGTCCTTTGCCTTTAGTGGCCTTATTATAGTGGCCTTATTAATGGTTTAGAGAGGTGCACCATCAACACGGTGTTGGTTGGGCGTGCAGTGCATGGTTACCATGGTTACCCAGTGCTCATAGAACTTTTTTCCATCTCCTCTTAACGTTGCGTGCGTCAGGTACAGGTTCTTGCATGAACAAATTGACAAAATTAAAATATTGGCTTTGGTTGATTGAGGTTTTACAGAATAGTAATGCTGGACTAACTATAATACTTTTTCCCCGTTCTGTAGAGTGGAAGAGCAACTATGGATCTTGCCAGATGTGCTGCTGCATTTGCTATTGGTGTGCGGGAGCAATGCCACCTATCTCAGGTAAGATTTGTTTTTATTTTTTTACCAGGCATATTTGGAGTCATGTCAATGTGATGTAAAAACATAAAAACATGGCCATTCTTATATTTTGATACTAGCATGGCAGGTATAAAAAAATGTGGTTATGCATAGTTCCACAGAAATTAAAGTAGAGTCAAGTTCAGAACAAAAGTAGGACAATGTGCAATAGTCAGAATAAATTACCTAGGTAAATATTTTGCGATCTTACGATCAGATTTTTACACACGCAGGTAAAAAATCTGGTTTTAATAATTCAAATTGTATATCTTGCCAATACATCTATAGCTGCTGCTAGTTAATTTTTTTAGTTCATTTCTTTGGCCTATATTGGTGAAAAGATGAAGAACACGCTTTATCATTTTTATACTAAACAAAGAGAGTATATTATTAAAATGTATTAATTCATTTGATGAAGGATATTTTGTTGTCTACCTTGTTATGTTTTTTTTTTTTTTTTATTGAGATGTTATGTTTGTTTTTTAAGATTATTTTTTTCAATGATTGTATGTTTTTCAGAGAAGCGTTAACAACATTGTCTCAGGCATCCAGCAGTATCAAGTGGCACTTCTGAGTTCCCTAAGAGAGAACATCAGGACTGTCTTTGAAAGACATTCCAACATTGAACATTTACAAGAAGAGGTTCTATCAACACTGGATCACTTTCAAGATCCTTTTGCCATATTTTCCACAGCGAACATGCAGGACAGAGCAATGCAGGAGCTTTGTAACCCTGTCACACCTGAGGAGATTATCATTTCCAAGTATGCCTGCAGAGTTAAAAAGGGAGAATCAAGGGTTCTTGCAATCAAAAACAAGTGTTTCTACTATGTCCCGCTTATTGAAAGTCTTAAACAGCTGTTGTCTAACTCAAAAATATTTGAAATGCTCAACACCAGTCCACAAAGTTGCCCCAAAGACAGTTTTGTATATGACATTAATGATGGAAGCATTTTCAAAACCCATCCATTGTTTTCTAAAAAGAAATCTGCTTTACAAGTGATACTGTACTCAGATGAGATTGAAATTTGTAATCCACTGGACTCACATGCAGCAGTAAATAAATTACTAATGTTTTATTACACTTTAGGCAACATAGACCCAAAGTTTAGGTCAAAGCTTGCATCAATCCGACTCCTTGCAATAGCGAAGGCAAAGGACATTGATGAGTGCGGGGTAGATGTTATATTAACTAGAATAGACCAGGATTTGAAGTTGCTGTACAATGGAATAAATATTGATACTGTGAATGGGCAATTTCACCTAACTGGTGCAGTTGTCGCTGTGTGCGGTGACACACTTGCCCAGCATGAGCTTGCAGGTTTTAAGGAAGGAGTTGGTTTTGCATACAGCAAATGTCGTCATTGTGAATGTAAACTTTAATGAAAGGAGCTTCACTAAAAGGACAATGGACCGACACATTAGGCAGTGCATCGAAATCGAAAGGGCTAGCACTGAATTCTTAAAATCCTCCCTCAAAACTATGGCATAAACCGACAAAGCAAGTTGGTTGATTTTCCAGGTTTTAATCTAATAGAGCAAATGCCACAGAATATTATGCACATTATTCTTGAAGGTGTAGCACCTATGGAAATTAAGTGTGTCTTGAAATACCTTATTCTCTCTGGAAAGTTGGAGTTGGACATGTTTAATGCAGCGATGCAGACATTTCCTTTTTCTTCAGTAGATGTGCGTGATAAGTCCTCTCCAATAAGTGTTGCTACATTAGCCTCAAATGACAATAAACTCAAACAATCATCTGGGCAAATGCTGATATTGATAAAGATTTTGCCATTCCTCTTGGACAGTGTAGAGAAAAATCCCCATGTCCGTTTTATTTTGGATTTAATTGAAATTGTAAAAATACTTTTTGCCCATGTTGTGTCTGTACAAACTGTGTTAAAACTGTGTTAAAACTGAAACAAATGATAGAAGATCATCTCAAGCTATTTAGACAACTCTTCCCAGAAAATAATATAATCCCAAAGCAACATTACATGCTGCATCTACCTTCTCAGATGATGTCTCTGGGACCTGTTATAAGGCATATGTGCATGAGATTTGAGTCTAAACACTGTTTCTTTAAACAATGGTCTTCCAAACTGAACTTTAAGAATGTGTGTAAGTCCCTTGTAAATCACAATCAGTTATTGGAATGTTGTCAAAATGAAGCAGGCACCGAGCACCCAATTTTTTTACATGAGAAAGAATTGGGTCCTGTTTCAGAAGTTGCTAATATTGAACATGTCAGAACAAAAGTTAGAGATTTCTTAAGGATGGACAATGTACAACATGCAGTGAGGGTGAAGTGGCTTGTTCTGTATGGTAACAAATACATTTGTGATAGGTCTCTGATAATCATCTCTGCAAATGGTTCAATTCCCACCTTTGGGCTTGTAAAAAATATTTTCATTGTTAACTGTGAGTTATATTGCTTTGAATACCAGGTTTATGAAACAATGGGTTTAAACAGATTTTCTTGCATATGAAATTGCTGTACCTAACCTTGCGCAAGCAACAGAACTGACAGATGTTGAAAAACTTCTTGACTATACATCATATTATCCAATCAATTTCAACAGCTGTGTGTACGTTATGACAAAATATAACCTTGAAGATGTCATTGTAGTAAAAACTAAAGATGATTTGGATATTGTAAGGGTTCTGTTTATTACCTTATTTGTAGTGGTTTTGAAATTATGTGCCTAAGCATTCAATAAATGCATATTAAAATGTTATGGATGTCACATTCTTATTTTTAGGAAAAAAAAGTTATTGTACCTAAAATATTCTTGTTTTAAGAAAGGCTCCTATTTTTAACGTCTGAAAACTTGTTCTGCTTGTTTTGCATGTATCCTTACTAGATTATAGATTTAAAAACTAAATAAGAAAAAATATATATATTTTCTTGAAATAACCTTAATAATCTTACACATTTAGCGTTTAATGAGTGAAAAATTCTCAAAACAAGATAAGTAAGCTTTTTTATCTAGATTTAAGTGAATTAATCTTGGTTAGTTTTATGAAATTTGCAGTGCAGTGACAATGAAGCCCAACCCTTGACAGAAGATACCTTTATTGACGTCATTATTGTGATCTAAGCCGTAGACAATGCTCATGAAATCGTCCCTCTGTTAAAGCATGATTTCCAGTGAGCGTGTTTATCAGTGTGACTGTGCCTGCCCGCCGCGCCCATGCCCTTATCTAACCCCTTTAACCCAAATCTCAGAGTCTCCACAAAGGGAAACCCGGGTATCCCCCCACTCTCCACTGCGGCGAGCCTCAACTCAAGCGCTGTGGCGAATAAAGGGATCGTGGACCCCCCTCTCGTAAATGCATTAGCTCACTAATCCACAGGCCATTTGCACATCCAATCCCATGCTCTGGACTAATGTGGGTCTGGCTGCGCAGGAGGCCGGCTGTTCTCGCTCAAAAAAACAGAGCCTTCCTACACACGCTATTTTACAGTCCATAACCTTTGAGCTTTCGCTGGAATACATTACCCCGCATTATCCAGGCAGAGGTATAATGAAAGCCACTGGAGCATTGTCGAGGATTCACCAATTCACATAGTTTCATATTTACACTCTTGTGCTCCGTTAATGAAATTTGTGGAGGAACGCCGCCATCCTTGACCTCTCCGGTTCTGACTGAGTGGACAGCGGTGCTCCCCGTCTCTATCAATGTTTAAACAAAGGAATCAGCATTCAAACGAAAAGGCTGAGTTACAGATGAGCAGCAGGACAGAAAGATATTGAAATACCAAAACAATGGGCTTACAATGGGTTGTATTGTTAACTGGAGCTATACAAGTCGTGTAGGAGGGGGTGGGCTCAGGTCAGGGCATTCATTGGCTTCGTTTGTAAGTAATAGATACTGTAATGTCTTATGCTATTGATAAGGAGGGTTCTACTTTTGCGAACCTAAAATCAAATATGGATTTACAACACCCTGGTTTGGAAATCTATCAATCCAACTTAAAAAAATGTCAAAAAAACAGCCAGGAAAAGAATCAGTCTCAAATAAATCACATCCATAAAAGACATTTATGAAGCAGTAGTAGTAAGGTGGGACAGAAACATTTCCATCGACCCTGAACACGTCCTCTGCCATGAATATGATCCGGTAGTGTGCGGTGACTTTTATGGATGGGTAAGCAGAGTTGCGGTGTTCATCAATATTTAGTGGCTAACGTTTGCACACAAAAGGGAAAAAAAAACTTGCAAATGTGAGTTTCAAACCCCAGTCTCCCACATAAAGGGCAAATGCCTATCTTTCGGGCTAAACTCCCATACCTGTAAAACATGCTGAATGGAGCAAATAGTCTCACTTCACAGATCGATTCATTACACAAATCAGCGTTATTATAAATACTGGCTGTATTTCCAACTGACTTCTAATCATTGGAAATGTGAACAGAGCCTTAGCTACAAACAAAAACTTGTCTCTAAATGATAGTTTTAAGTCAGTTTGGTGACACTTTGCGCTATTGTTGCATTGCTTCTCTTCGCACATGCGCAGCAAACATCCAAGATTCCCACACATTTTTATTCAGCGAGGTTTGAGCATAGATCCATGGGTTTGAGGCTGAATAAATTACTCCGTGACTTTAACCAAGCTTCAGCAGCAGAAGTGAGGGGAAAACTGGCTTATTTGGATACATTTTAGATCAATTAAAATATACATGTGACACACGGTCATTTTAGATTTGATTGGTCAATCACTGCTTGCCTTGATTGGCCTGACCGCACGCTATGATCTGCTGCCATCAGAGAAAAGGCTGAGAGAGCTTCAGTGCAGGAGTCATTTATTCCAGCCGCAATCAAACTGATCAACTCCACTTGCCCATGATATGATGTCTTCTCTAAATCCATGTTTTTATGTCTAGCTTGTATTTTAATGTATTCTACAGCAACTGCTGCACTCTCTCAAGACAAATTGCCCCTCGAGGACAGTAACGTTTATTCTACTATATTTTAAGATTTTTGTTAGTATTTCCAACCGAATATACAATACAATATGATACAATATTTCAAAACTCAAAAAAACCTTGTACTCAATACCAATTTTGTGTGTTGTGTTGAGTGGGTGGGAGCGGTATTGGAAAGCAATTGCTTCATCCAGCCCCTTTTCAAACCATGCATCATATCCCAATAATGAAAAAACATATTATTTAAAAAAAACTAAATGTTATTAGACAATAAAGTGTCCTTTTGAACTCAAAATAATTGTAATTTATTTAGTGTTTCCGTGTAGTCTTGAGCAAAATTATATTACCAATTGTAAAACTTATCAAGAATTTGGCCATATTTGAGATTTTTTTGACAGTATCAATTCTTCTGTTTTAGAGTTTTTTGGAACTAGATATCAATGCTTTTGACAATTTTACACTAGGGGAAGATATTACATTGTTACAACCCTGGAAGAGATCAAGAAAAAAGACAAGCACTCATTAAGAAATCAATAATACAACTGTAATGTCCATTAACGTGTATAAATATTGTGGATAAAGGCAGTCTGTCACCTGTAAATCTGATGAACTGACATGACAAGTGAAGGGCAGGGCTGGCAGTTGAGGGGCACACATATATTTGACTGTATAATGAAGAAAAAATGCAAAAAAGGATGAATGCGGCTTCACTAATAACACCCTTCGCCCCCGTCTTGCCACGTGTACCCGTTCTCTCTGCTCGTGCGCCAGTCTCCCTGATCCCCTACACACCTACCCAGTCTAGTAAGTCTTTAGTAAGATAATTGTCTCGAAGCAACAATGCACTAAGGAAACAACTCCAACTGTTACACAGCTGGACAAGCAATCCCCAGTTAATACAAACACTCGGGGCGTTTAGTCGAATGGTTTACAGTTTCTTAACCCAATGCTTCGTTGCCTTCCCCTTTCCCGAACCCGACTCGTTCTCCTCTGCCACCTCACCTCTCTCGCTCATTACACCTCATCTCGGCCTCTGTTGGGTAAAGGCGAGTGACAGCGCGTCTCCAAACCAGCTGCTGTGAATCAGACATGTATAGGAAGGGCTCTTGGGGGGTAGCGAGCTGAATTGTAGAGCGTGTCCTCAATTCTCCTCGATCATATGGACAAAGTGGTTTGAATTAGGATCGCGCAGTCAAACATAAGGACGCAATCACATGGCAATGATATTTTAGTCATGCCCAATTGGTTTCTTGATGTGCGGTAATTGCTTGACCTGGAGATGCCAATGCCGGGCTAATAGAGAAGATGCGGTCTGCATAACAAGCAACATATATGATGCACTGCAGACATGCTTTGACATACAGTTACTTTAGGCAGGTTACTGTATTTCTGTGTTACTGCAAGACTCTGTATAATTGTCAGTGTATTTTATATTATTTAGTGTCTGCCCTTCACTGATGTAGATTGAAACAGAGATGTAAGAGAACCCACAGCTGCTCGACATGCTAAAAGCTTCTCCCCCCAAGATGTCACAAGCTTGAACATTGCATTGGACTTTGATCGAGCACTTTTCAGCAAAGTACTCTTTTTTGATTATTATTTCAGTGTCAAAATATGTCTTGGTACTTTCAGTGTTTTGTAACTTATGCCCATTGTTGCTTTCAATGTTTTGCTGTGCACTTTGAGCTTTATGCACATCTTTGCCAATGTGTTTTTAAACTATAAATATGGCAAATAAACTGAAATGAAACTGATGTAAGCAGAAAAAACACAGCACATTCATATACAAATCCTTTAAGACTCATCTGGGCATGGAAAATTAGTCAATACGTTTTTTCTTGCATGATGATCAGCAAAATTCCAACATTGCATTGTTGAACTTGGTGTACTGCAGTGCATTTCATTTTCAGTTCATCCATAGCTCAGTGACATCCCCTTTCTGAAGCAGATAATAGTGTCCACAAAGGGTTTGAGTATGATGATGTCACAATCATTTATATGTTGTTCCAGTAGTTTATAGCTTCAATAAAATAATTTACAGATAGCAAAACCAGAGGACATAAAGGACATTAAAACAATTGCCAACAGAGACCAAAAAACTCAAAATGCACTAAAACACATGGAGGAAAGCCCCCCTTATGGGACCAGCCTCAATCTCATGCTAACCAAACATTTCATGATACTAATTTTCCTGTCTGTTCATTGAGTTTAAATCCCCTCTGTTATCAAACCAATTGGGATAATAATCGTTCACAGGCACTTGGTCCTGCCTGTAAACGTTGCATCGCATTAGCCGTTCAACCCGCGCTGGCATTAGAAGAAGCTCAACACACGGGGGTAATAGGATTGCCCTGGCAGTCCATCTGTCAGTGGACTGAGTAGCCGCAGCACCAGCAACACAACCCCCCCCCCCCCCCCCCCCCCCCCCCCCCCAAAACCAAGCACAACATACACCTGTTCAGTTTGCCCTTTCGCTGCTTTCTCCTTTGACATGCTTGTTTAGCATTGAACAAACAACCTAAAGCACATAAAGCCCATAATGTAAAACTAGTATTGAAGCAGATTATTGGTGTAGTTTAGCAAGATAATCGAGCTAATCACTAATATAAATAATTTGTTTCAACATTTGTGTGTGTTCCCTTTGCAAATCTATTGTAAAACTACCGTGCAACCAATAGATTTACAGAAAACCGCCTACTGTTCCCCATTTCCTGCAGCATCATCACCAAATCTTTTCACTGTACATAAAAGGGCAGCTGATTTGCTGAGGTGAAGAAGACGTGAAATGGTGAAAACGAGCCCCTCTCCTGGGAGCTTGCGCGCGTCTTTAAATGTAAAGAGCGCGGTTACTGTTCTGTTAATAGACTACAGATGGAGATACATGGCAGCGGCTGGTGGGCTGAATAGACAGCGAGATTGTGTGGGGGAGGGCGACGGTGCGAGAGAATGGGAAGAAGAAGAAATCAAAAGATGGATTCAGAGTTTTGGCAAAGGGCATTAAATCGGGCCTAGAGGCTGTCCCTAAATCAGCAGGCTTTACCCTCGCTGCCATCCCAATTACATCAGGAGGAGACTAATGCTGTATTGCTCTGAGACTGCACCGATTGGATTTCTCCCTCTCCTCCTCCTCACCCCTCCCCCATCACCGCCTCCTCCCAGCCTTCGACTCTCTCCCCTGATAATGAATTAATTGAAAAGAAGGCATGTACAATGATTAGCGCAGGACGGAGCTTCTTGGGTGAAAATTAATCAAGCAAGGTGATTGTGCTTGCTGCGACATCACTATTGTTTAGCGCTAACCACTCCTAAAGCTATCTATATGTTTGTATCAGTTACTTGAACAAATATTAAAACACCTGGTATATGGAAGGTTTTAGTTTAATGGTGCACTAAGCATTAAATTACCAGTAAATAAAGAGTTAAAATTAGCCTATAAACCACTTTGAATTTTACATAATGCAATGAAATTAACACAATAATTTGTGATTGTGTTAACACAATTAACACAATCACAGCTAAATTGCTCTGATATTGGTTGTTTGGTTGTTTTTGAGAAGCAAAACAATGTGTTATTTGAAATATCTAGGCATTCTTATAAATATATTATCTATATTATATATTGCTGTAGCTAAATAAAACAAATCGTATTCTATGCATAGCTTAATGTAGGTAAATAATATAGTCTCCAAACCATTGATAGCCTAGAATCCCAAAGGTTTTTTATTTGCTCCCAAAAAGCTTGTCAGCTTGTATTACTCTGAAGGGACGGGTAATTGACTTATGTATTTTATCATCTTTATTAACCATAAAACAATTTACCAATATATATAGATAGATATTATGGCTGGAACCCAATGCTCTAAACACAGAAATTACAATGTTATTTAACTATAAAGTGAAATATTATAGATTTTAAAATAAGAATCACAAAATTTAAAAATGATTATGCTTATGTGTTTTTTAAAAGGCTCATATCTCACTCCATGTAAAATGAAAGGTGTGTTCATAAGAGGCGTTCACACAGTCTATGGGTAAATTATGCCACTTAACAGAAAAGCATTGCATTCATTGTACCTCGGTGGTTGCTAGGAAACTGCAATTGAACTGGCATTGCGGCACAGCATAACAGCTGTCTCCATAATTGGACAATTAAGATCTTAAAATGTCATTATTTTAGCCATATTCATCACAATAAAGGTTCAAGCGCTTCCCCAACATGTTCTCTACCGGTTGGGTTAATGGGCCGAACATGAGACGCCCATGTTCCTCGTGAGGCTGCTTTCATTAGTGAAATTATGATTGATGCAGTAAAAGTTATGAAGACACAAAAACAGGGATAAGAAAATGATATGTTAAATTTGTAATCCAATACATTTTTCAGTTCACAGTGCACATTGCCATAACCCTGCAAAACAAATTATTATTTTAGAAGTTGACTAGTCAGGGATTAGCCAAATTTCTATTGTAAATTGAGACTTTTTAAGTACATTATCATCCGAACCGATAAAGGTTGGAACATGGTGACTGAAGGATGAAGAATATTTACAAATACATATATTGATGATGAAAATCTGAATGTTTTAATTATTTTTTCAGACTTAATAATGCCACTGTCTTTCTTATAAAAACTCTTTTGGCATTTCAAGTTAATATGGTCCAGAAACAATTACGATTTCAACATATGACTATGAATATTTTATATATTTGACTAAGTTGATTTATCGCTGCAGCATTAACATTCATGAGCACATACTAAAATAAACGCCTTTCTGAACATGTTTGGATAAGATCTAAACTATAGGGCTCTTTGGGTTTAAAATAAGCTGGCAAGACATTAATTTGTTTGCACATTTAATTACCTAAATAATTGCTCTCTTTGTGATTTGCTAATTGCAGCCATTCACATTCTTGCTGTGTGTTGTTTGGAAAGCTTATAGTCACTTTTAAGTTGGCTATGTTTATCCAGCACTTTCCTTTTTGTACACAGATGAAAGACGGTGAGAGGAAAGTAGGTTAAGCAGGTTAAAGCTGGAGCGACAAAGCCACAGCACCTCCACGTCACAGCCCCTTTAAACATGAGGCTTATGTTCAGAACCATGGACAGCTCTGGATTCCCCAGACGCTGAGGCAGGCACAAAACAGCCCCCAAATAATCTACCATGAAATGTAACTCAGTGGGGCAGATTCAAAACATGAATTAAAAGTTTGTAATTAATTTGGCAGAATAAAATCATTACAACTGTGACTGCAGCCCAGCTTGTATTCAAGTGATGTGCATATGATGGAAAAGGTCATTTGTTTATTGGACAGCAACTGAATTAACATTGACATTTTAAGCCGATTTGAAGAAACTTGGCTTTGGGTGATATGTGGGGTGTCTGTGCACTAAAGTAAATTGAAGCACTTTGTAGATCTCTGCAGATAATTGTAAATGTGTTAAAGTAATTGTGTGACCAAGCTATATGCAAAGGAAATAAGCTGATTATCTACTTAATAATAAACATTGTGAGGATCTCATAGTCCAAACAAAAGAGAACGACACATGGCCCGGTTCGGAGTTCATGTTACTAAAGAGAGTTGCAGCAGCAGGACAGTTTAAATCGAAACCTACCTCTGAACCATTTCTTGTGCTTGTTTCTTTTTGTGCAATTTGCCAATTTGTGTTCCCCACTGCCACAAAGGCATGTAGTAACCAGCCCCATGTGAAAACGGGACATGTTCAGAGTGCGCCCTGGCTCAAGGGGCCCACAAAACGCACAACGACCTTTATTACAATAGCAAGCACACACAGACTGCTTCTACAACAAAGACAAACACATGCGAGTGTGTCACACTTAGAGGCTGTAATCTCCAGGAAAATCCCATTTGGCAGAGCAGCTGCCAGCGTGGATCACAGGGCCACTGTAGTGCTGGTGCCCACAGGGTGGCAAGCTGTCCATCTACACTTTAGTATCAGCCGACACGCACAGCCTCCAGACACACGTGTGTGAAGGAGACGGACTGTCATTAGCACAGCCATGATGCCACTTGTTTTAATGGAAACGTGTCAATAGGCACAGTCAGACGGTTTCTCATTTGAAAAGGGCTTTATTTTCATTGCTCACTATATTGATCTGGAGAGAAGGATCTGCACTGCACATGGCCTAAGGAGGCTGCCATTACTGACAAACTAAGAAAGTCTAAAGAGACTGGCTGCACCAAACAGTCATCTGTCTTCTCTAACACTGCTTCTACAAATTAAATACAACTGTGAATTCAGCACCATCCATCTATGTAATGGTAAATACAGCCCGAAAAAAAGAAGAAAAAAAAAGGAGCAGGTCTAACATGGTCAGCTCTGTGTCCTAGCTTTTACACATTATCTTAGAGCGTCCTCTTGTGGCTAAAACAGTTATCACAACACAGTGCAGCTGAGGTATTTTCTGTCACTGCCTGGTGCTTCATAGCAACCAGCGGTCAAGAAGCTAAAAACCCAGATGTTTACACAGACAATTTACAACGTAAGACTGATTGCCTATGTTAATCAAGGCACTCCTCAAGCATTAAAGTGTGGCTGAAAGGTCTAGAAAAAAAATCTGATTGCAATCTTTGTTAACAAGTACTGCAATTGAAAATATGTTATTGTTTTTCTAAATAAAGATTCAGTTCATAATGTACAATTTAAACATGTCTAGACAAGAAGCATTTACATTTGAGATTTCATCTGAAATGCAAAACGAATACAAAAAATCTATTTTGTATTTCCTATTTTGTAGCTATACAAACTGTGTTTTAAATTATATTAAAAACACATCTCAATGTGACTTTCCTGGTTAAATAAGTTTAAAAACATTTTAAAAGTGATACCACCTAGTCTTGGTAATAGTATACTACTCGTGAAAACATAGATAACTTTTTAAAATATACGAACCTTCTCATCTATCCATAACAAGAGTTGTAGTCGACTTTAAGAAAGTCTTAAGTCAACTAAAGATACAATAACTATTGTACAGAAAAGTTTTGTTTAGCTGCACATATGACTGAAAGGATTTTTTCTTTGCACTCTTCTCTTTTGTTTGTGATTTATTTAAAAAGGAGTTGGACTCCGAAAACACGTTACCCTTTGTGGCTAGGTGTTCTTTATTTAATTCTAAATTTAGTTAATTTTATTGTATTTCTGTTTCTGTAATTTCTTTGTGATTTGAATGCATTTTTCCTGCTGTGTGAAGCACTTTGAATTGCCTTGTGTATGAAATGTGCTCTACAAATAAACTTGCCTTGCCTTGCCTAATAAAAATCCATATTTGAATATGAAAAGGCTAAAATTCAGCTAACTCACTACAAACCTTCTCCTTTTTGCTATTTTTTTTAAATTTTGGTTAATAGATTAGTCAATTTAGCCATAGCACAACCCTTTTCTCAGTGTTGCAGTTGCAACTTTTCATACAATCCTTATGCTTGGGCATAGGGCCAACCTTCACCATGCATGCATAGTGGCTATTTCCACAGACAGACAGTTTAGTTTTGTTTATATATAAGCGTACAGAAGATGTCTCTGTAACAGGAAGTGTAGGTCATGTTACATTTGGAAGCACTGAGGGTAAAGTGAAGGTGATTCATATTTACGTTTGCAGTGTGTTTGTGTTAGCAGCAGCAGATGAGGCCTCCGTGCATGTGACAGCATCAATATGGGATCCATATTTTGTGTGTCCCAGGCCTCCGTACCCCAAGCAGAACTAATGACTCTGGCAAAGCACATCACAAGCTGCCAGTGGAGGGGCGACATGCAGGGTTCCAAGGAGGAGAGGAAATTAGGGAACAGAATGACAAAACAAGACCTCTGGGACTATTCACTGATCAAACATATTAGAACTACCTGTCTAATTGTTTATGGCTATGATGTTCCTAGTTCTGACCGTGCCTCTGATGTGCCACTATAGCCTCTAATACTGTGATACAGTACATATTTTTAAAAAGCCTTTAAATCAACTTGAGGACAAAATATTCACTTAATATTGACCGTACATACCTTACTTGATAACAGATGGAGATAATCTGTGTTGACCACAACTCTCTACTCTATTTTCGATATAATAGTAATTTCAGTTATACTAAAACAAATATGTTCAAGCCTCAATGTATTAGCCAATGTTGCGAATTCGATACTTTTGCGATATATTGTGCCGTCCTAGTTGAGGTGTTTAATTTCCTACATGCTACTCTGAAGTATGTTCATATTATACAGAGAGGACACATTCATCTCAGAGAGACACAAGGCCGTGAGAAACCGGAGGAGCGAGACGAGCAGCAGAGCTGTACAGACACGCTTCAGTGATCTTACACTTAGGACACAGACACTCAGGATGTTTCTACCTCAGATACAGCCATCCCAGTGAGCAAGGAGAGGGAAATGCATATGTCTCTCTGGTACTTTGAAAGTTAACACAGTTGTTCACAATATCTTGAGTGTTTAGTAACATTATTATTATTTCTTTATTTTGTTCTTTCAGTCAGATTTTAAGATCAGATCAAATAGGTACGGAGCCCCGCAGGTGACATTAGCACCCGCAGGTGCTTCCTATTTACGGAGTCACCTGCGGGGCTCCGTAAATAAGTGATATAAGAAGCAAATGAAGAAATATGACCATGTTTCAATCCAAATTACAGTCAAAGTCTTTCAATAATGTTACTCCTGTAAAACTGATCTAGAAGTACGGATATGGAAGGTTATACAGAGTTATATACAATTCAGTAAACTAGGGCTGCAACAAATAATTATTTTGCAAGTCTTTAGATCTGTAAAAGCTGTAAATATTTTTCTAAATTTGAATTTTTAAATGCCAGTATCCAGTGATATTAAAATGCCAACAAGTTAAAAAGTGATTTAATTAAGCAGTATCTGGATTTACCAATAATAAGTAAGTTTTGTTATTATTTAAAGTGCAAAAGCATGTTTGTTTTATTTCCAAGTTAGAAAATGCCTGTCTTCCCCTCTTTTTTTTTAAAGTCAAACAAGATATTTTAAGCTTGTTCCGTTGGCAATCTTATTTAAAGATGCTCAAAACAAGATAAATACTTATTTTTTCAAGCTTGTATTTACTTATCATGGAGGTAATTTTTTTTCAAGTGTAAAGCTGCTCTGAATGCTCCCATGCCTATCTAATGACAACACGCTGCATTGTGGGTATTTGTTTGGTAACTATACACAATTTGGTCAAAGATATATAGAATTCAATACCACTGAAGTTCATAGTGCCCTTGTCATGAGGACAGTGGCTAAAGTGCGCACAAACCTTTGCAGTGAACAGTTCAAGTTTGGGGTATAAACAGTAAACAGCCTCTTTGCCAGGACAGCTTGGCCCGACTGCACAGCGTCAATACTAATGACATCAGGACAAAAAGTATCACCATGGAAACCTGGATACCCCGGTCAGATCTCACTTCCCCCTGTGTGTAAGCGGAAGACATGTTTAGAACTGAAGGTAGAAAAGTACCATTTGGCTTAGTCTCGGTTAGGGTTTGATAATCGTGGTTGAGTCAAAATATAATCGTAAGAACTCAAATGTAGAAAGTGTGAACATTTGGAAGCAAAATAAATAAGCAAATTCGATTCAATCATTTTATATTCAATGACATCCCTACTCTTATTGCATGATTGTGGTAGTAATGAAATATTAATTAAAAAGTACTTAAAAGTCACCATGAACAGATTGAAAGCTCTTTGGCCAACAGTATATACATCACAGTAAAAAGTAAAAGAGAACTGTCATTTCAGTCGAGCCAAAGTGAAGACATGCTAATTTATGTTAATTTCTTAAGAAGTCGAGGGCAGGAGGAATAAAGCCAATACTAGTTTCAATACAGACATTGTCTGACTTCATCGCCACCACAGACATTGTTGATTCATTTCTCCCTGTGGCCCTCAGAGGCAACTGTTGTTGTGATTTTGGGCCTTACAAAAATAAATTGATTTGATTTGATGATTTGAATACCACAACAACAACAATCACACTTTTAACAAACATATTGATACTGGTCCATACAGTGAATACCTGGCTCCAAAAACATCTCTATACATCTATATTATAATGAATCACATTATTTATTAACAAGATAATGCCATTCTCAACACAGAATGATAAAATCGTCTTTGACTTTACATAAAGTCATTGTAACTTCTGAAAAAGATCAAAACTATGTATAGTATCAATATGTTTATGATATGAAATAGTATCTGCGTTTAGTTTCTTTTGACGGCTCAACCAATCTCAAAAACATAATTTACAGTAGTTAGAAAACATTACTCAAATTTCTAAATGGCT
Organism: Eucyclogobius newberryi; assembly: GCF_026437365.1. Classification (NCBI taxonomy): domain Eukaryota; kingdom Metazoa; phylum Chordata; class Actinopteri; order Gobiiformes; family Gobiidae; genus Eucyclogobius; species Eucyclogobius newberryi. Next base: position 26,868,416 of record NW_027315735.1, on the reverse strand, counting down.
TGTTGAACGTTATTATTTACTATATATTTAATCACGTAACATAAGAAGTAAGATTTCCTTGAAGCCAGTGGTTGCTTTGCTTTGAAGACAGTGGGAGCAGTGTGCTGTAGCCGAGCCTGGAGATTCCACTGTGCTGCTGCTATATTCAGCCCAAATCTGCACTCTCATCCTCCCTTTTCCCCTCACGCACCCTCAAACCATCACCCTCTTTCTTCCAGCACCCGACCGCCTCCCACAGACCTATAGCTGCACTCAGTCAATGGGCCAGATGGGCGCAATGAAAAACACCCCATGGTCTGCAGACATATAAACCGATATACGACTGCTCTTTCCTTTCATTCAAATGCCGGAGGACTGAGAAGATAAAGACGGTATGAAGATAAACATGCTGGTACTTAACAGGAGAGGTCAAAGGTGTTCTCTAGTTCACATACCTTTTCACATGTTTCAATTCTTCAATTTTCTTTTGGCTGTTGACTTTTGGCTTCAGCATTTTCTACATCAGTTATTTGCACATGGCCTATATATATTTTGTAGTGAATTTAAAATATTGTTTTGCAATAATTTGACAATATATAATGCTCATCATTAGGTTTCTTTTAAACTCAATTTTGTTCAAATGTTATGCACTTTTTGATCTCAGGTCTTGTGCTGCAGACGGCAGCTTTTCCAAGGATCGACCGTAAAACCCAAGAAGGCCTGACCCGTTACTCCCTGTGCAGGGTCAGGGCCTATAAATACATATTCAGTGGTTTCTTGAGTTACTAGTGTTACAATGTAGGAATAAATGCTGCAGTTAAATTTTGGATCAAGCATTACTGCCATTGCATCTAATATAAAAGGTGTTAACCATAAAGTCAATTTCATTTTACACATGAGTAAACATTTTGTGGTTCACATCATTATCAAGCTATTAAAAAAAATGTTTTATTCACTCTTCTTAGGTAATTCAAACCCCTGTAACGGCCAATTCATCAGGTGGGAACAATCTGGACACTTACATGACCAAAAACTGGACTCTAAAAATAAACATGAAGCAATGTTTGACCCCAGAGCCTTCGATGGGAAATACTTTAATGACTTCGAGAAACACTATAAAAGACACCATGGTTTCTAATGTCAACCGGGGGGTCACATATCATTTTAGGGCCGGTAATTACCTACAAATTCACATTCACTTCAACTGTGGTAACTAGAGCTTACTGCCAGTCTTCCTTTCATTGCATGTGTATATAATGTGTCCAAACTAAAGCCCCCGCTGTGGTCCAGTTGCACAAGCGCGTGACCGTGAAACACCCAGCCAGTCATTTCCGTGTCAGAATTAGCACCAGCTTTGACTCCAGTTTAAATCAGAGCTCTTACCCAACAGCCAAACACATCGATGTTAGCTAATGACCATAAACAAGATAAGAGGGTCACTTTGTGCAACTTTCCACCTCAAAACACATTGTTGACAGTGATTTGTTTCCCCTAAATGTTAAAAAATACATCTGAAATTATGTATTAATCAACCAGAGCTTAATCCAAACATATTCGAACGTAAGACAAATATTAACTTTAATCTGTTTAATATCGCGTCAACAATTTGTGAGTAGCCTTTAAGTTTTAGCTTCTTGTTTGTGATATTTGAATACTTTTACATATTCAAAAGAGGAATTATTTGGTTTTTAATTGTTAATTTCGATTGCAACTGTGCTAGATTTGTATCACTCTCAAACCAAGTGCTGTCTGGATTGTATCAGTAATAGTAAAGCAATTATTATGATATATCTTGTTTCCGTTAGTGAATTTTACCATGAAAATACAAGTGTGATGAAATGTGGGGCCATGGTTGAAGCCACATTAACAATCCAGATTATTATACTGTTATTGCATTTACTCAACAACATTTACTGGAATTGTTGCATTCAAATGTTCATATTGAAAAAAATTGACTGAGGCTTATTTTATTTTGAAAATCTCCTTCACTAAAGCCTGAATATGTTGAACAAATGAGATAACAAGTGCTGATTCCACTGCATCTTCTCTAGTCACGTCCGCTCAATCCCAGAGGAAAAGACTGAACCCACTGGAGGTAAACAACCGGCCGCTGGGACTCGGAAATCAAATATCAAATCTGTTTAAGAGAGGCAGAGGGACAACACGGATGTCCTCCAAAAACCATTGATCTGTCAAACGGGACAAGATGTAATTTAGGAAAACCGTCAAGGGAAACGGGCACTTCCACATACGCAGATGTTATAAATATACTAGTGTGGCCAAGTTTAAAAGAGTGAGACTGTTAACAATACAGAAGAAGATCACACATAAGAGGAAATTAAACAGTCCAATCCACTAAAAGACATTGGTTGATAAGTAAGATTACTGTTGACCTTGGGTGGTCCACCAGTGACAATCTGGGTCAATTTAACCAAATCCCCAAATGAGCACATATATAACACTCTAACAGCCGGAAGCAGCTTCAGATAAGTCCCTCCAAGAGATGCAAAAGACATAGATAAGCGGTCCATGGTTATACTTTTACTTTACTATTAAAAGTCAACATATGATTTTTGATTTTATTCTGATAAATCAAGATATCCTGAGACGCTGACAACGACCATGTATCCGAATACAGCACAAATCATCTGAATACAGCACAAATCATCTGAATACAGCACAAATCATCTGAATACAGCGCAAATCATCCGAATACAGCCCAAATCATCCGAATACTGTACAACACAAATCATTCAATAAAGAGCTGGACGAAATCTTGTTGCAAAACTGTTCACAATGCAGTGTGACAAGGTGAGTTTTTTCTTTTGATACTCGAGTTATAAATCAGAGCTAGGGGAGATCAAAATCTCAATCTGAATTGTCGCACTTGGCCAATCGCAAAAGCAATTGCTTCATTCCTTTGAAAACAGCAGAATATCCTGTATAAAAGCTGGAGTTCAATTTTGATTCATCATATTTACGATTAGGCCTACTTTGTGCACAAATAAATAAATAGTGGTAAATCTTTTATACGTATGCAACTAGCGATAATTGTTATATCAACTTAGTTTTTAATAAATAAAAGATGCACATTACTTTTTTGAGGCTCTATATTTGCACTACTGGGGAACGTTCCTTTTTTTTTTTTTTTTTTTTATTTGCACTGCAGAAAGTAGAAGAATTATTTAGCTATGACCCTTTATTGATACTAATTATCCACTAGTGTGTTTTTAATATTGCAATATTGCTTTTTTTTCTCTATCCAATACTTTATTTTTCAGCCAAAAGTCATCAATAAAAACCCAATATTTTAAGCACTTTAGCTGTCACCGTGATATCGACTCGGTTCTCGTGACCGCTGACACAAGCTGCTCTCATTTTTGTTTTGTAAAAGTAGCTCTCCGAGGGACAAATGTTGGAGAAGCCCCTGCTCTAAAGACACTAACAGGTAGTTTACACATCAGTCCAGAGGATTTAAGGGCTTTGTTGGTGACTAATAAGGTCCCACAGTAGGAACCGCACACGCCTCTTCCCGTTGTCTTAATAACAGCTATAAATACGCCATGTTTTAGAGGGAGCAAAGCCACTGCGTATGGACACAGAGACAGAGGGAGAATTGGGTAGCGATTTATGACTCATCGCAGGCTTTATGTACAGTTCATCCTCTACAGAAAGATAAGGAAGCTGCCGCTGCCAGTATTTTACAGTGCATTTGGTTATTGAATCAAAACTTTTATAAAAATCTGATCACTATAAATGTGCACTATGCAACTTTTCTGGTTTGACATATTATTTCTTTTGCCTAGAATTAGGGCTGAGCAAAACGACAAAAAAAATTATATATTAATTTATTCCAGTTTGTTTATTTCATTTCCAAGTAGCTCTAAACGTCTATATAGGAAAGTGTACACATCTCGATACGTTTTTGGAGTATCCCTTTAGCAATATTCAAAATATGTCATGTCAATCCAACAGAAATGTGTTTAAAAATGTTTTTAAAAGTATTAGTCGAGGTTTAATCATTAGACAATACATGTGAAATGTCCGTAAAATGAACAAAAGTGCAGAAATATCATCGTACACAAGAGATGGGGAATATATATCAAAATGTAGATGGTCTTTTAAGAAAACATAAAAATCCCATCAATAACCATGCCATTTTCCACAAAAAATTGTCCAATATCCTCCAAACCACACACTTTTACTGACTGGCTATAAACCTCGCTTAGAATGTCATTAATTGCACAGACCTACCTGGAATGTTCCACACTATTGCTTTACACTTGTTGCATTTATAGAATTATAAGTCTCTGTATTGAACATGGCTCTCTCCTGTGTCACTTTGTTTCCATGGAGATGCACCTTAAAAATGTCAGAGATCACCAACGCGTGAGCAACTGCTTCCGCCATTTACTCTCCATTATGTATAAATGTCAATGTATTGCCAATGTTTTCAAATTAAAATACAGAAAACAATAGACACAGACCGATACTAAAGCTAGTATGCAAACTAGATACTAATAACACAATTTGACTTTTATGATCGTCACAGTGAAATGTGTTTTTTTTTATCGTTGTGGTATATAAATTAGTATTGAGCCTTGGGTTTGAAATTGTAGTATCACTATGTAACACCAAAAACAGGTTAAAGCAAGATCAAGTTGTGATTTATGTATGACAGAAGATAATCTACGGAAAGTCATGGCCATAGAATTGACTTTTAAGACCGTGATTTTGACACCACACAGCAGACTTATTACCTTTTTAATCCTTTAGAGACCTTGGGCACATCCCGCTGACCTGTACATGCAGAAAGGTTCAATGCAATAGATTTCTAACATTCAACTTGCAAAAACAAAAACAACCAACCATGTTCCGACTGTCACTCAGTGTCCTCGCTCAACATTATCACTAGTAAACACCACTCTGCTGACGGAGCACAACAAAAGAAGCCTCTATCCAGATTGGTAAACCTACTGTATGCTGGGAAGCTATAAAGGGCTCCTAAAGTGAATTGTAATTGGATTTTCTTAGCTTCGGGTCTTGTGAGTCCGGCTGGGTTTCCGTGGACTAAATGTGATCAATGGTGAGGGACGAGACAGGTCTGTAAATGTGCTCGAGCACCTCTCACACTCTCCATCACACCTTCAGCTCGGACTCAGACAAAGCACTAATGACAGTGAACACAGCGGCGGCAACAACAGGCCTTTCATCTTAATCGCTCCTGTACAGCTGCTGATCGGATAAGCAAAGGTCAGGAATACTGACATAGTACATATGCTACAGTTTGATTGCATTATTTTTCTTACTAAACATGGCAGAAAATACACACTAATTATGAGATATTGTACGGAATGTTCTTTTCATTGTTATGCTTTCCACGTGACCTTTACAGCATATGCACAAGCAATGCCTTTCATAACAAATAGCATAGCATACAGTATGAATAAGGTCTCCATGCAGTTGTCCAGAGAAAATATACCCAGATACTACATGTAATTATACACTAATATCAAAAACTAGACTTTCTATATTTTTTACAGAACACATTTCATAATTGGGTTTCAGAACGGTCTTGAGCAGGTGATTGAATAAATCTTTTGTTTTGCGTTGAAAGTGATGTGCTATCATTGGAATTCATCATGCCTTTTATGGAAGATAATTGTTTAATCAGATTTGGAATTTTAAATGCGTACATTTTCAGAACCAATCAGGTCTGAATTGTTTTTATTTTGAATTTCGGCCGCTGAATTCTGCTTTGTGCATTTTCTATCGATGTAAAAAATGTAAATGAAAAAAATAAATAAAATCACTATTTAAATATTCAATGCATTAAATTCACAGTGTAAAGTTTCACTGCAAATTTATACTCTGAATTTACATAAGATAGGATTTGAAGAATTTCAGTGTTGCAAGTTCAAGGACAGCAAGTGAATAGAAACATGCAATAAAAATCAAGATAAAAATATGAACTATTGTGCAGGTAGCGCAGAATACACTATTGTGCAAGTGGCCTTGACTTTGGCTGTTCACAGTGTATGTCAATGTGGAATTTGAGAGCTTGAAATTGACTGAATATTTAAAAATCTGAGAAAAACTTTTAAAAGTACAACATTTTCTGAAACAAATTATTTATAATAGTTTTTTCTTATATATTGTGATCGGGTTTGACTTTATTTTTGGCTTGGATAAATGTGGGATGCTGCAGCCTGATAATTCAGAAAGACAGACAGTTTGCAATGACGACCCTAAATCAAAAAGCTTTGATAGTGATCACAATATTAAGTATAAAAAGTCAAATCAAAGCTGAAAAGATCTTAGAAAAGCCCCGTAGATTTGTTGAAGTATCTCCTAATACCATAAATCAAAGCTTGTGAAATCTTTCCTGTCAAAGGAGAGAGTTGAATCAGGACATTCAGTTTAAAAGCCAAGCCAAATCAATTAGCAAATCACTGCAAACTATTAGGCAGTCAATTAGCTGGATGAATGGTTATGATATTTCCATTCGCTCTAAACGTCTATATAGGAATGTACACAGTCTGTTTTACACTAGCCAACATCTCGATAGGAGTATCCCTTTGGCAATATTCAAACTATGTCATGTCAATCCAACAGAAATGTGTTAAAACATGTCTTCAAACGTAGTAGTTGAGTAGATAAAACATGTGAAATGTCTATAAAATGAATCAAAAAAGTGCAGAAATATCATCGTACACAAGAGGCAATATATCAAAATATAGATGTTATTGTCAGTGTTGTATTGAGGATATGCGTGATTTGAATATCGAGTATGTTTGTTTGACTGTTTAACATTTTTAATCAGCTTTTTGTAGCTTTTTTTCTGATATAAATGATATTCAAACGTTACACATCTTCAAAACACCATTTATTTTTCTAAATATTTGATACAATGACACACGACGTCACAAAATATCACTCCATCTGCCTCATGAAGACAGTGAGAAGAATCGGAGGCCCTCACTCATCCAGTGGAGGACACCAGTGCAACATTGTGTGACATTGACCCCGTCCCGAGAGGAGGCCGCGAGGGAACACGGTCGAACGTGCAGCACTAAAGGAGATTAGGGAGCGAGACAACATCTGGGACCCCTCCTCGGCTGTATCTAATCTAAATAATATTCTTTTCTCCATCCCCCTACATTAAGCTGAGTGTAGGGCTTTTCCTGCGTCACGCCCATGTTGTTTACACGTTTTCTCTCCATCCGGGACACTGGGCATTTACTGTGCCAACACAGAGTAACGTAAAAACAAATCTACAGTACAATCGCATGAATAACAGTCTGATTGTTCACGCATTAGTCCTAAATCGGCATTTAAAATAGTTCAAGGCAGGATTAGGTCAATTTAATCAACATATTTTACAGACACTACTATGTTTAAAGCATTTATTCTGTGAAACTAAATGTATGTATGTTCCAAATGGATCAAATGTATTTTTACAGATTTATAATACTTTTAATAAAACATTGAGCGCACTATATTTTAGATGTACGAGTGTAATTTTACTAACAGCTCATTTAACTGAGCAGAATGAACTAGATTAAACCTAATTTGGGTCTTTTGTTGGCAGCCGAAATCGTCTCCTTAATGATGTCTGTGGACAGTGCGGAGCAATTTCTTAGACAATTGTTTTTAAAGTAATTCCCTTAAATGGTCAAAAACAGTAGCAGAAAAAGAATGTTAGAGAGAGAGGACAATGGTCAATGCCAGGAAATACAGCACATGCAAAAAAAAGCATGTGTTTTGTTCACTTTATAGAAATCCTCCAGTCTGCACACAGTGTTTACTTGCAAGTACATCATAGTAGATACGTACAGATGTCATAAATATTTAAAGGAGTATGAGGGCCTGCTTATGTGTTTACTGGCCTGGATTGGTTCACAGCATGGCATTAAACTTGTATATCCCCATGAGACAAGTCGGTCACCAGGCCAAGTTACAGGTCAGATCTGTGGGAAGCCTGCTCATATAAGAACGCTTTCAAGGTGTAAAAAACATTTCCAATTGAACAAATGCAAGCTAGATGAGTTTAATGTTGCACTGTGGAACATTAGCAAAGCATTACCATCTCCATGGAGACGAGCAGGTGGTGGACACTATGAGAGAAGTGACACTGTGACACTTGTTTCCTGTGGGCTGATGTTGACGACGTCGGTTCCTCTCTCCTATTTTACTTAACTACATTTTACAGTGGATTTGTTTTTACTTTTGCACAACTAAATGTATGGTTCGAGACCAGTGAGAGGGGATTATTTTAGCACATTCCGTTTGAGTTGATGTCCCGACTTAGATAAACAAATGTTTTTTGAGATAGTCTAGTAATAGTGTAGTCCTATTATAGACCTGGTTTAGATCTGGTGGTACACGGACGACCAAATATGCTACTTGGTGTTAAACATTTAGATAATGTGCTCTGCAAAGACCAAAATATCTTGTTCATAGAAAAATACCTCTCCAAACAAGTTCTTCAATTCATTTGATATTAATTTCGTAGTTAGTTTTTGATCATAGTCTTTCATATTTTAGCTGTCTCTCAAATGTTAATGGTCTTGAAAGTGTTCATATGTACAAACTCTGCTCCCGCAAGTCTCTGAATGTTGCCTTAAGAGCCAGGTGTTGTAACACACGCCTTTAAATATGATATTTCTTTTGGTTTTGCTCATAAATCACAATACGGTAAACTTAACAGTTATCAAATGGAACTTCAAAGGAGAAAAAGCAATAACTTCACAGGCTTCACACAGAAGTTGCTGCTTAATAGACTGAGCTGCCAAACAGAGGGGAAGCAAAAACACTGTATTCAGCATGTTGTTAGTGCCAATCATCCAAAAAGTGGGCAATTTCTGCCTTTGTTGGTGCCTCTTATGCAGTGTAAAAGTGCTGTCAAAATGACCATATACAGTAGTGTTGTAAGCCATTTCGCCTGCTATTACATCCCAGCCGTTCTGTACAAACTACAAAACAAGTATCCTTCATGATAACAGACTTGAGTTGAGTATTAAGGGTAAAATGTGTTCTAATTCACCAATGACAAACCATAAAAGTACAAGTATCAAGTTGTATACACCATTAGAAGGCAATATTACACACAAAATACTGCAAATTACCTAACATATACTTATTAGTCCCTCACCACTGCTATTGGGAAGGTAGTAATTGAAATAAAACACCTTTTTTTTTTTTAATTTGCAGTCACACATAGCATTTTCACACTTCAGAAAACCTATTCACCTATTAAATTTGATGTTATTTTTACACATGGATTGCTTTTAGCTGCGCTGTATCTTCATCAGTTTAACACATAGCACAACCTGTCCCCTCTCCTCCCTGCCTCATTAAAGTTTCATCTGAGTCTGTTCAAACAACTATAAAAGCTCTCTGCTTTTTCCCCGCCGTGTCAAATAGGTACACTGAGCACTGGCATTTCCACGTTTGAATGTGTAAACTGTTCTTTTGAAGAAATCACCATATGCTGCTCACACTGTTGGTCTACTTCATTGGCATGTTTATGATCGCCGCTGACTGTCATGATTTAATGCGTCAACTTTGCAGCTTTGCAGATCTGTCAGCGTGCGCCCGACTTTTACTTAACCTGTCACAACCTCGGACTAAATCAAAGAGACAGCTGTGAGGAAGCGTATAAGGGAAGAGGAAGCCCATCCTGTTGTTCTATATTTACCACAATCCCAATAGTAACCCCCAGTACAGTGTCTGTGCTGTTCTCATGCGACAGAAGCAGCAGTTGCACTCAATATGGAGTCTGCTTTGTGTCATGGGCCTGAATGTGATAAACAATAGCTGCTTTTACCATTAATTAGCTAATTGAGACCATGTTTTACAATGGAAACAATGAGCAAATGTACAACTAACAATTACATGGTGATTAGATGCGATTGTACTGTAAGTTAAGAATAATAATAACTTGCTTCATTATTGTTGATTGATCTAATTCAAAGCTAAACTATTGGCAAACATGGCTATCATGTATTATGCTTTTGTCTGTATAGTTAAAATCTATGACACAGGTTTAAGGCTGGGCGAGATGCCAAAAGATGTATATCACGATTTTCTTGGGGCTAAATCATAATTTTAAAAAAAATTCACGATACATGTAGGACTGGGAGATATGTATGTATATGTTTTGTTAATATGGGATTGTCTATACTTACAACTGCTCAAATGAGACGTCGATTTTACGAAAAATTGCAGATTGTCATTTTGTAATATTTTCTACATTTAAAAGTGAACTCAAACATGCATGAATCACTCTAAATACAACATTGAGTGGGTGATTCGTAAAGGAAAAACAAGTATAAAGTTAAAAGCTCTTAAATTGAGAATTTGTCTGCTTTAAATGTTTCAGTTGAGTTTTAAGTATCCGACAATAATGAAATTACTTTTAAATTTGAACTTTTTTATGGAAGTTTACTTGGAAGAAGATATTTGAATGTTGCACATCTTCAAAACGATAACAAACTAGTCTATAGCGTTCTCACACATTCTGTACTATATTCTTTGTGATATTAAACGGTCCAAACTTATGACACTTTGGAATACATGTCTTACTATAAATTTCTCCCAACACGGACATTGCGACATGGTTCACACACATTGGGTCACAGATCAAGGGTTGAAACGATAACACAGAACGTTTCAGGAGATGGTACACAGAGGAAGGTGAGCCTGAGCCGTGCGTCACTATGTTTGCAGTAAAAATACACAGATTGAGGGATGCTGTAATCTCCTGCGTCTTTTGGTGTTTTCATGTCGACATACTGTGGTGGGCTGGCAGGACGGGTGCTGTGTGGGAAGGACATGGGTTTGTTTTCATCCTGCGTTGTTAGTCTTTTAAGCCCAGTTCACATGTGGATCTGTTACCAGGGTTTAGCAGGTCACAAGAACAACCTGTACTTTGCTCGTACATCCAGTAGAGGTGCCATGTGGGTTGTTACGGGAGAGAATGACAAAAAACGTAGGTAGAATATTGAGTATAATGGGTTAAGGAAAACATCTAAACCCAGAGCATCCAGAAAGTATTCACAGTATTCGCTTTTTCCACATTTTGTTATGTTACAGCCTATATTTTATTTTTATTTTATTTTTATCTTTATTTATTTATTTATTTTTCCCCTCCATTCCTTATTAAGAAATGAGAGGTTTTGTCTATTGGAGTTTTTGTTTATAAGAGTTTTTGTTTATAAGAGATCTTCTATTAAGAGTGTTTTTTAAACTTCCTATAAGTGATCTGTCCTTTTCCTCTGTATCTACCTGCGTTGCAACAACGAAATTTCCCCATATGTGGACAATAAAGGATTATCTTATCTTATCTTATTATAAAAATGTATTAAATTAATTATGTGCCTCAAAATTTTACAAACGTTACCCCCATAATGACCATGTGAAAGAAGGTTGTTTGAATTCTTTGCAAATGTATGTACAGTACATGAGTTTATTTACCCTTGTGGTATTTTCTGATTACCATTGTTGGTATTTAAAGTGTGTAAAATGATTTTTTTATCCTATAGCAGGTTTTAATTGCTTTTCTTTATGACTTAAATAGGTAGTTTCATCATTGTTCATTGTTTTATGTTTGTGAATTCTGTTCATTGACAATGGCAATAAACCTTTTCTGATTCTGATTCAGATTCTGAAAAGGAATAAACATTTCTTTATTTCACTTTAAATGTATTTTCTGGCGCAGGGGTGGGATACAATAAGTTGTACTTCTTCCCACTCCATTTTGAGCATCATTGTTGATCAAAATGGTAATGAAAGGAGCCTTTTCCTTTACTATCAAACACTAATACACTGTAAGACAACTGTCAAGAAGCTATTCTATATAAATAAATCAAACTTTCAGACATATCAATATTTCAGCACTTTTTAGTTTTTTTGTTGTTGTTGCAAATTTGTGCTTTTTGATGGTAAAAAATATAATCTGATAATAAATTATGGGGAAATCTGTAAAATACTGTCAATGTTTCCCTCTAACACCCAGTTTTCTGCCACTTTACTTGATGTTTTATAGATATTTTGGGATACTCTTCTAATCACAACGGAACTATAAAGTGTGGACAAAATGACAGCAAACACACACACACACACACACACAAACTTTTTCATTAGTTAAAATTGCAAAGTAGAACTGTGGGAAAATAGCCTTGAAATATATTGCCTTGTAAGTACTTTGTCCGCATGTTTGTGTAAAAGAACATCTCATCCTGTTCGCATTATAGCAGCCGGTGTCTGTTTGTTCATTAAGTTTCCAAAATCGTTTGCTTAAAATGTTGTGCTGCTCATGTCCCCCTCACAGTTTGTTTCATTTCAGATGAGACTGTGGATACTTGCCAACAGTCTGCTGCTGCAAGTGCAATACATTATGTCAAATATTTATCTCTGGGTGAATACAAATTAGAGGCCATGCAATCTAATCATCAACTTCAACTCGCTATGGTCACGTTTGCGGTGTCAAATGTCTTAAGTTTCAGTCAACAGTGAATCATTGCACATTACTGTTACTTTAAATATGTCAAGATGTAACTTCCGACTGCTGTCTTGAATTCAAATAAAGCTGAGAAGATGAGTTTTCTGTTTGACTTGGAATATTTTGAGCAAGCCAACACTCTAACATTAGGTTTGTAGCCCAGATTTAGGCAGAAGATGAAAGAATAAGATGGTAAATGTTCCAAACCTCTAGACAAATAAATGAAAAAAGTGACAATTATCAATAGTTTCCTGTAAACACACTGTTATATTCCAGTTTACAGCGCTGTGGTGGATGACATCAAGATAAATTTGCGCCAGCGGTAAATCAAACATGATTCGCAATTTGTTCAAAGGCACAATTAACACTTTTACACGGTCCACCGAACCTGCAGAGAAAGTGGTACGGTGTCGGCCTGAAGCTGACGGCAGACAGTTTTGTCACGGTGCAATACATTTAAAAGCTTTTCATTTGCTTCTTTATGCTGTGCTGGTAAGATGCAAACGATCAGACTAAAAAAAAAAACAGAAGCAAAATCTGACTGAAAATGTTGGCAAAAAATGAACACAAATGTATAATAAGATTTATAAAGTGCTGACAGTACATCACGTTATAAGAGAGTAAAAGGTTTCAAATTATAGTGGTAAAAAGTGATGGGGCAGCAGAAGGTATCACTGGCAAAATAAATGTTTTGTTTACTATGTGGTGTGAACCAATCAATAAAAAAGAGAGTACTTTTTGCCCCATAACAACAAGTTAGTCCATAGATTATAGATGGCACCATCACATTTTGTCCGTAGCGTTAATTATATCATCAACTATATTGCATTTTTTCTTGTTTTACATAAGATAAGATAAGATAATCCTTTATTGTCCACACATGGGGAAATTGCATTGTTGCAACGCAGGTAGATACAGAGGAAAAGGACAGATCACTTATAGGAAGTTTAAAAAACACTCTCAATAGGAGAACTCTTATAAACAAAAACTCTTATAAACAAAAACTCCTATTGACAAAACCTCCCATTTCCCAACAAGGGATGAAGGGGAAAAATAAATAAAGATAAAAAATAAATAAATAAATAAATACAAAAAAAACAGCTAGCGTAAGACAAGATAATACTAATAATAATGATAATGGAAAAGTAAACACTCTATTCTCATCAGTTATATGCATTATTATTATTATTATTATTATTATCATCATCATTATTATTAGCATATAACTGAGAAACTGATTCATCCTGTTGTAATGGCATAAACAAAATCATCAGTGAGATCAGTGAGAGCTAACGGCATGTATACGTGAATAGTAGCGTCCTTTAAGCCTGTGACGGGGAAACCGTGACAACCTTAATCCATACAGTCGTAAAGCCGTCGCAGCTCCTCTGCTTTGTTAGCACACCTGGGTCTGACCTTCTCCACGTCTTCACCTGCTCGTTACAGAAGAGCTGACCCAGCAGACGGACACGGCCGAGTCACGTGTGGGTCCCTGCCGCGTTTCGTCCCCCAGCGACGTGCCGAGTCGGGACAGCGGTGGCAGAGGAGTGCGTTGTGAGCTGCGAAAGTGGGTGTCTGTCAGGATAACGGTGACACAGCGGAGTGTACGATAACAACCAGAATAAACGCCAGCGACGCTCCTCTCTGTAGCGCCGCTAAAACATCTCTGTCACTGTCGGGCTCTGTCAGAAGAGAGGAGATGAAACGCCCAAAGGCAGCTCATACAGTCGTGGTGAAGCATAGAAAGAATAGAAAGACAGATGCAAATAAATGTGTCAACTGCTGCCCATTCAAAACTGTGGAATACGTTTCCTTAAGAGTATCAAAAATGTACATGCAGTGTTTATTAATTTTTCATTTCAAAGTGCATCACAGCCTTAGTTCCAAAGATTTACATGCATCCCACTCCGAAAGGAATAAATGTCACAACAAGTATTATGCATGGAGTAAATACTGATTAAAAGTAATATTTTCAATTTCATACTTACAAGCAATGCAAATAAATACATTTTAACCAGCTTACATGCTCCTTCTTTTAACATATAATCTATTGAAACCTAAACCTCCCTCAGTAAAGTAAAACTGCACGTCATTTTTAAACTTTGACTTCACCGCTATTGATGTTTTGATAATGTAATCGCACGCAGGCAAAAGATCCATCAGAGACATGAAATATGGGGAAGAGGTTGTATCAATCAGGAGCAAACAACTGCAAGATCTACTGGAGCCACGGCGGAAAAGTCCTTATTCTACAACTATTCAGAACTGCACTTTTGACAAGCCCATACATTCTACAGACTTCATTGTCCTCTCTCTCCCTTATCCCCCGTGACACTGAAACAAATAATGAATCACGGCTCGCTGGTCCATACACAAACTACACCGACCTCGGCGACAGTATAGGGACCGAATATGAGGACGCTGCGTGACAGATGATCCAGTCAGTTTGGGACACAAAATCAAAACACGAGGCAGATACACATCCAAACACACACACATATCTGAAGCCTTTAAGACTTAATCCATCACAGTGGGACTGACAGGCCCATGGGAACAGGGACAAAAGGAAACTATGAGAAAACGCATAACAGGCTCTGACGCTGCAGCCGCTCGTCCAAACAGCATCGGTTTTCCATTTGTTTGGAGGACATGGTATTGACCAGACACTGACTTCCTCATGGCGCTGCTGTCCGCTTTGGTCCCTCGTGGCGCTCAGTCCAAGGGTCCCTTCATATCTCCATCTTATAGGAGCAGATCTGTCCACCAACCGGTTTGCAAATATTCCCAGAGTGAGTAGTTTCTGATCTCGAGACATTTTACTTGTCGCTGATGCTGTCCAAATTCACATTCTCAATATGATCGATAATTATTTTGCACACTTTCACGTTTGTGTGGGTGAATGCTGATCGGCTGTGCCACGGTCTCTGCTGCAATGATTTGAATTTTAACGATTTATTTCCGTCATCTTCAGAGTAAAAACATTAAAACACCATTAAACTGCATAACATTTTAAACTTAACATTTGTTTTGAACTAATAGCACTGTTTACTCCTTTGTTGAACATCAATTAAATATTAAGTACCAGTTAAATGTTAAGTATTTGTCCCTATACTGTAATTACTATAAGTCCATGTCTTTGTTACTTTCATATCCTGCACTTTCTGTTTTGTGCATCTTCAAAATGCATCACAGGAATTTGATGTGACTAATTTTATTTGATCTCAAAGACTTTATGTCAAGCATTTCATATTTACATTTAATTGAAAAATCAATAGAGAAGCTTCAAGCCATAGGAAGTAATCTTTTGGCAGCAGGCTTTTCCTGTGGCATTTCTCCACCGTGCATAACAAAGTTAGGGATAACAGCAAAGATGAAAAGGGAAATCATAAATGACAAATGACTTGCATGTATAGTGTTTCGTAAAATAAAAATACATACGCTGCAAAAAACTCCAGTTAAAGGCAGGGGTGGGACGAGACAGTTCTCACAAAATGAGACAAGACAAGAGATTTTGACATGATTTATACATTTTAATACATAAATGGTGCTGTTGGCCTCACAATTTATTTATTTTCTTCAGTCACTGTAGAACTTTATCTCACAAGATCGTTTGGCATGAGATCATGTAACAATGTTACATTATACTTTGGAAGTATTTATTTCTAAAGTTGTAAAGCTGGAGGTGATGCATTTACTATAGGTTTCAGATGACATGACATCACCTTCATAAGGCCCACACTATAAGAGTTGTGATAGATGTTGGGATTGTGCTGTCACATCGCCTAGAGTTTTCAAGTATTCTATAAGTATTCTGACAAACATATAAGTATTCTGACAAACACACACAAATGTATTTACCATGGAGGGATTGAGCTGTAACACGGCTCTTATGTTTACTTTATAGTATTGTTTTTTTTAATGCATCCTTGTGGACATCTGTCAGTAACATAAGGTTTTGAGGTTTAATCCTACACTCTATATGTGGTTTAAGTGCAGATTTTAGTTGTAATATAGTGAGTCCAAGGGCCAAGTCACAAAAGAAACGAATCAGGTTAAACATCTGTATGTAAGAAAGGTTAAACTTTTAAATGGGAAAAACACTTTCTCCCACATCCGAACTATGATACTACATTCAAGAATCTGACTTCCAACAATTAAAACAATTAACCAACACTTTAATCACAGACAGCGTTTCATTCCTAAAGTGCACCATCAATGTTCGATTTGGGAGTTGGGAACGCTATAAGTTACATGAAGGTGCTAAGTAGTAACAATAGCATTTCATAAGACTTGACGGGCAGCTTTCAGTTGTGCCTTGCGTCATCGGCCTTTATTGCTCGAGTCAGTTTTATTTTGTTTTCCCTCCTGCGCCTTTATTTCATTGTGGCAACCTACTGGGAAACTGGCATAATGAGAAATGGACAGAGAGCTATTTTAAACCTGCACACCTTTAAAGCGCTATATATTGTTTAGATGTGTGTGTATTCAGAGGCAAAGTCTACCTCCCTCACACGCTGGGCCCAGGTGACTGAGTTCTGCTGCTTCAGACGGCGGCCCAGATAATCACAAGTCCAGCACCGAGCTTATATAAGGTGTTTTACGGCCCCACAGTACATCACAGTTTGGTAACAAAAGATTATATCGCAAGAAAGTGGAATTGTTTTGTAGCTTTGTCATGATTTTCTTTGCTTCGGTGTTGGTTTAGTCTCTGTAAAGTTTTTATTGTGACACAGATTGCCTAGTAAATCAAGTAATGTGCATTAAATGACCTGAACTTTTACCATTTACTTACTGTTGTTTGACAAATCGCACTAACGTTGAAATAGTATAATCTTAGTTATGGACCATTGCAGCCCTGTTTCCCTCTGACATCGTCCCTGAGGTCAAATTGATTGGGTGACGATATAAGCAGCGCGGCAACTTCCCAGTGACCGAGGTCGCATGAAAGGGCGAAAAACACCTCAGTATGGACTATACGGAAGAACTGCAAACACAAGCGTAAGCAACTATTTGCAACACATTTGTAAGTCAACAAATAACTAAGGGTTGAAATAAACATGGATCGTAATAAGTCACTGAATTATGGGCTATTTTAAATTATTTACATTCACAACAGCCAAAAGGAGATGAAAATGAGTGAGATATCTTGAGATTTGCGAGTGAATTATGAGTTCATTCTGCTTTTTTTGTTTTTGTTTTTCCGTAAATACACAGTTTACTTGAAGATTTTGATTGACTATTATCATTTTTTAAAACCATGATGCTGTGGTGTTTTGGGTAACAAACAAAGAGCTACTTAATAGTTTTGAGATCTATTGCCAGCACCACACATCTTACCCCCTTTTGGTCGACTAATCAATGCACAGAGCAAGTCTTTAGTCGACTACAGCCCTAAAATAAGTTAAATATGTCTCATAAATGACTCAACAATGTCAACTTTTGTTAGAATGACAGACCACGCATGATTTTCTTTCCCACATGCCTGAACACAGGGTCATCTGTTGTGTCATCACACATCCCTGGCCTCAAGCACCAGAAGACTCTTCATCGTCTCTTCTCTGAATCTTCCTCCTCTGTTCATGTGCGACTGTTTTATATGGGCTTCAATGAGAGCTGCGGCGGTTCATGGATCATGTTACTGGGCTGAGTTTTGCAGCTTCATGTTTACTTCCTCTCTCACGTATACCACACCTCCTCATCGCAGACGGGACGATCGCTGATTGCTTGTTTACAACTAGAAGTGGCTCTAAATGCTTACGCGTCCCTAACATCCGTAATGAAGCCTGAGGGGCATTGGCAGCCACTCAAATCGTTGTAACGCGCATAATACGCTTTAAAATGAGGAGCAAAACTGCGATGAATGTCACGTCTTGTCTTGCAGCTGCATGGAACGAGTCTTGTCCAAACAGAAATGTAATGATCTAAAACCAAGCTCTGATTTTTAGTCACAGCTTTGTCATTGTTACAGAGTTCACTCAGAAACGGGCAAAGAAGCGTTTCGATTTTCTCCACCATCAATCTGAAATCAAAAAATTAACTAAAAAAATCCCTGTTAGTTTAAATTAATGCTGAAAGTTTGGAAATGGGATTTATGGTTTGTAACAGTTTTTAGAGAACAAATTCTTGTGATTGTCTAAACATGTTGCTGTTGTTATGACTGATCAGTGCTGCTATCTTGGCCAAGATCCCTTGAAATAGAGGTCTCAATGGGACTTTCCTGGTTAAATAAAGGTAAACAAATGCATTAAAAACGCCGCTTTTACTATTTGTGACTTTTAACTTGACTAGTAACACAACATGCATAATACAAGCAAAAAAAGCAGTGATATGTTTTGATATTCAGGTAGTTACAGCTCACTTGAGGCCAATGTCACATACACATAGCATTATCTCAAACCCTTTTACATCTTCAGCACTTAAAAGCCTGACACGAGTAAATACAAGACCTGGGAATGTGATGTAACAGAAAGCCAAGATATTATACACTATTATTAATTTGACAAAAGCAACAACAAACCAGGATAACTAATGACACCTCTAGACAGACAACAAAAGTTTAAATTTAGTAACGGATAGGAACGTTCATAGTTTCGGGCAAAAGCTGTTTTCTCAGCGCGATCTTGATGCTTTATGTGCCATACGGTTATATAAGCTCTCAAGTGGGTCAGTGACAGCGTTATGTCCCTCTTGCTGAGTTATTGCTCACATTATATATAGGTCAGCCATGGGAAACCTTGAAGGCCCCTGGCTAAAGGCGCTACAAGATAAAGAAGTATAGTCTGCTACTACTGTAACATTCAGTGTCTGTGCCAGAGGGCTGAGGGCACAACTCAAACTGGAAACAGGGCAACCATGCTCAGCTAAATAATGCAGAGGCCTATTCCACATTATGACCTAGTAAACAGACAGACCCTCTAAGTCCCATGTGACAGCGCAATCAGGAGGATGAATTGACCAGAGCTTTGCGAATCGCAGTCTACCTACTGCAAAACTTTAACACACCTCCAGGAGAACACATCAGCAGACAGGGGGTAATAAATGAGGAAATGTTGGGTTATTACACAAACCAAAAGTGGAGTATTCAGCTCTAAACTAGAATGAGTATTAGAAAGAGTCAACAACTGAGAGACATATACAGCAGATTGATAAAACATATGGAATTATACAATCAGTGTGATAGAAATAACTGAATATATGTTCGATTAGTGTCGGAGTAGCTTTTTCCAGACAGACACTTTTATAACTAAAGAGCGACTTGGATTACAAAGACAGAACTAGGCTATCGGTGCAAACATGACCTACAAAAAGACTAAACTAGTGCTTATAAAAACAGGCAGGGCTATAACTATAACCAAAACAAAAGTATTTCCCAACTATTAGGGTACTAAGAATGATTTAAGTTTTTAAAAGCTGCAATTGAATAGTATTAGATAGTGTTTTGGACACCAATATCATTAAAACAAGAAATGAATAGTAATAATTGGCAATATTCTAAAGTAAACAGATCTATTTGGCATGGTTAGTGCCAGAGTGAGACCAGCTTTAGGGGGGTACACGAGACAACCACTGAGTAAGAGTGAAAAAGTGCAAAGGATGCAACTGCATACAGTTTGCACCGTGCAGGCCTGTATGTGGACAGCTTTAGGGGAGCTACAGTAGCCATAGGGGTGCAGCTAATAAACCCCCCAAATAGCAGCCACGCTCGCAAAAAAGGCTTGAAGTCACAGCAAGCACTCCTTACGTGACCTCTGCACATACAACTTCACACACTGTCACAAAACCCCCGCTGTGCAATCCAACTTCTGCCCCGTGCACACACTGAGCGCGCAGAGGCTCCAACGCATGACATCAAACATGTCACACGCGCGCACGCTCAAAGTACAACTCCCCAGCCGCCGTGGCAGGATTCCCCCTAATTCCCCCCGCCGTCCCACACCCTTACCTTCTGTGTGGCAAGTGGAGGACAGGATGGTGCTCGGAGGGCGGAAGAGGTACGGGAGATATCGGGAAAAACATTTCATCTTCTCCTCCGCTGCTGGCCGCTGCTGGATGAGGAGCTCTGCGCTGACGGCGGCTCCACAACATCCGCACTGCCGCCGTGTCAAGACAGCTGGAGCCAGCACCGGGGGGGGGGGAAGAGAGAGGGAGAGAGAGATCCTCGGTGCGTCCGCGGCGGCGAAACCGGGGGGCTATGACAGCATCACTTTTCGCGGGCAGACGGACGCAGGGAACGCGGGCGGTCACGGGGTTGTTGTTGTTGGTGGTGGTGGTGGTGGTGGTGTTGTTGTTGTCAGTGCGCCTCCGTGTCCGCCGTGGCTCGGTTAGTGCGCGGCGGAGGCAGGAGTTTGACTGGCGGCAGGACCGTAGACCGAGCATCGAGCAGAGATGCACCGTCTATGAGCAGGACAGGGGGTCGTCTCTGAGCCTCTCACATGGGAGGTCAGTGCGGTGCATGTGGTCCGCTGGAGAAACACCTCCTCCCGTGCTGCGAGCCACCGGGGATGGACGTGATAGAGACGGATGGGGTCAGGTGATCACAGGCAATAACTTTATTTAGGACGTTTTATCGGAATTCACGACCAGTCCATTGGCAAGATTCTCAAATAAATGTCTCAAAAGCTTTCCCAAAGGTGGATTATTTTTTCCGTTCAGCAGCAAATGGTCTAAAAGCACAAAATGTACGACATTTTAAATAATTATTCAGTTCAAAAACTTGTTTTCGCAAGAACTTCATTGAGTGTAATTCGTTTTGGCTCTATCTAGTGGAATTTGTTAGAATTACACTGACAATTATTACATTTTATTTTGAGTGTGAATGATATAGTGGAATCAAATTATTTATTTTTAATTAATAACAATTGTCAACTTACTTTCAGTTAAAGTATCAACACATGCTAGTTTCATACATACACAGATTAGTATTATTGTTACCAGCGTCATAAGGCGCTGGTACAGCTGGCAGCCCGGTGTAAACGCTCTCTCTTCTTTCTCACACTTATTGTGCTTTATCTCCTATATTTTGTAAATATAGTTAGTATATTTTTTCTATTTTACTGTACGATAGGGACACGCGCTGGAATAGTTTTTTTAATTCAACTGTTTTTGACTTTTTTCGGCTGGATTTGAGCGTTTTTCGTTGCGTTCGTTGTGTTGTTGTGACGTGAGCTAGCTCCGAGCGAGCCCACCAGCCCCTCCGGCCGCGCTAAAGTACGGCGTGTCGTCGGTACACGTTTATATACACGTTTATATGAAAGAAGAACTTCACGAACGATCGGGACACGCACTGGAATCGCTTTAAATTAACTTGTTTTGACTTTATTCGGCTGGATTGAGTGTTTTCGTCGTGTCGTTGCGATGTGTCTTGGCTCTGAGCCCCCCGGCTCCGGCTCCGGCCCCGCCCCCCGGCCGGCGCCGTACCGCGTTTACACAAAGAAGGAACTCATGAAACTGCGGAGAACTGTCGTCTTACCCGGAGATCGTCACGTTATCCCGTCGCAATACTGACCTAACCTAATACTGATGTGCAATTCTGTCGTATGTGCAATTGCTGTTGGAATTAATGTGCAATTCATGTGCAATTACTGTGAAATTCATGTGCAATCTATGTGCTGTCGTGACACATATTCATGTGCAATTACTGTCGGGATCACATGCAATGGTATTTATTTATTTATTTGTCTATGGGAGTTTTTGTTTATAGGAGATCTTCTACTGAAAGTGTTTTTCAGACTTCCTATAAGTGATCTGTTCTTCTGTATTTACCTCTGTATCTACCTGCGTTGCACCAATGAAATTTCCCCATGTGGGACAATAAAGGAATATCTTATCTTATCTTATTATTATCATTATCATTATCATCATCATTATTATTATTATTATTATTATTATTATTATTATTTTAATTTTATTATTATTATTATTATTATTATTATTATTATTATTATTACTACTACTACTACTACTACTACTACATTTTCAAAGTTTTGGGGTTGATGAAGGAGAGTTCAGTCAGAAATACTTTGTGCATGTATGGGTGATTCATGGAGGAAAACTTGCATTTATGAATGATGGAAGTTAGAAACACCCATTCATTTATTTAATGCATTTATTTTTTTATTGATAGTTGATGTTACAAATAACCGTTCAGATTATTTGCGTTCGTGGATACAAACTGAAATGTGTTTAAAAGTTATTTTTCTATTTTATTTTTCCCAACTCTCGCGAGACGTGAGTGAACTAATGCAGCGGAAGTACTCGTTCAGTCTCTTTTCCGCCGGCCACAGAGGAGCGATCGGCAGGGTAAGAAATCCCGGTGAAGAATTTGAGACAGAATCATCATCCATCCTCTATATGTGACAAAGTTCTGTCCATCTGAAAATATAAAAACGTTCTAAACACTGTGGCTGCACAATAAACCCCAATAGTTTTATATATTGCTTGGTAGATGATTATAAAAACTCGGTGGTTCTATGGTAGCATTGTAGCTGTTCCTGTAGCCGCATGTCCGATGTGCGCGGCGCATTGGTTGTCGTTTACGGTTAAAGATATTTTATGGGCAAGTTGCCCATTACCAAGATTTACATATATGTATCTGCTGTATTTAGTAAAAGCTGCATTTCAATGCGTTCAAAGTCATCCACGACGCTTACTGTTATGCTAGCGTCTTAGCAATAGCTTGCTAGCCCCGCATTACCGTAATAAGTGTCTCTTAATGTGTTGTGTTTTTATGGATCTCAAGACAAATTTCTCACTTGTTGGACAGTAAAGTTCATTTTTAATTACCTGGCCGTGGCACGTTTGTCACACTTGTCTTACCTTGCACATCATTACTTGATGTTACACGTGATCAGCAGCTCCTTTGGCTAAGACCACTGCATGACACCTTTACAGAAGTCCTGGGTAATTTGATTGACTAATTTGATGTTTTTGTTGCAGCATCATGAAGCTCAACCCGTTTGTAACGTCCTCCCGCCGCAAGAACCGTAAGAGGCACTTCAATGCCCCCTCACACATCAGGAGGAAGATCATGTCCTCCCCTCTGTCCAAGGAGCTCCGGCAGAAGTACAACGTGAGGTCCATGCCCATCCGCAAGGATGACGAAGTCCAGGTAATGCAGAGACCTCGGAGTACTTATCTTACTTTGGTGAGTGTGTTATTTAAATTCTATGGTTCTTGATTGCAGGTCGTCCGTGGACACTACAAAGGCCAGCAGATTGGCAAAGTAGTGCAGGTCTACAGGAAAAAGTATGTCATCTACATTGAGCGCGTCCAGAGAGAGAAGGCCAATGGCACCACAGTACATGTCGGCATCCACCCCAGCAAGGTGAGGCTTGACTGTTTGTCGGGTGAAAAATTGATTAAGTCTAACACACTGGACAAGTTTTTGCAATGCTACTTTTAAGTCTTGCTTAGAAGAATGCATTTTATTTTCAGTCCATATGAAATTATCAGAATGGTACAGTGAAACTTGTCTTAGAAAGGAGATGGTGTATACATTTGCGAGATGAGAATAGTCTGAAAGCTTGACATACTGTAATGTTTGTATTTAATTTAAACGTTACAAATTATTCCCAACGCTCACTGTGCAATTGACTCTCAGACAAGCAGAGCCTGAGCCAATTGTTTCCAGTGTGACAAGTGGACACACACACACACGCACTGACCTGCTCATACCATCCTTGTTGCATGGGCCTGAAGTCTTTGTAGTGCTGGGTACATGTATGTGGTCTCTTCATACAGTGTGTTCAAGCTCTCAAAAAATCATAGAAACACGCAAACTGCAAAAAAGGTGACCTACATTTTTCAATAGAAACCTAGACATCAAAGTGTAAGACTGTGGAATCACTACTGAACCCTAGAACTAGAACAGTTTCTTTCCCTCTCCATTTAGACTCATGAACATGTATTAAAACACCTGTCACTAATTGAATCACTTGCAGCATTGTTCACTTTCTGCACTACGTTTCTTAATTTAACTAAATTTTGTGACCTAGTAAGCCTGTTTTTATCTTATAGCAGATTTAAATAGTTTTTTTTTCTGAATGTTTTATCATTGTTTTATGTTGCACGGAATCACCAAAGCTTTCTATAGTTGTGAATTCTGTTCATTGGCAATGGCAATAAACCTTTTTGGATGTTTGTAGGATTAAAGTTGTAGTGTACACTTTTATTTAATCATTCTGATTCATTAATCAGACATGGCTAGTGTCTTGTCAGTGATGGACAAAATGTTGGCTATAGTTTTTAATTTGCTTAATAGCTTTTGTATGTACCGATATTCACGTGGGCAGTTATTTCCTTGCACTCAAGCGATAAGTAAAATGCCAACAGTCTTTCAATTTTATTTTTTAATGAGAATGTTCAATGTAATGTTTAATTGTTGTACATCTACATTCTTTGAGTTGGATAATTGTGCCACTGTTGAAGCATTTTTCATACTGAATTGTCATGAAGTCCAAATGCATCTTGTAGTAATTGGGTTCTGTCTGAGAGAATTCATTTAGGAGCAACATTGGATTTTTTTATGTCCTGTGATTTATGCACTGCTGCACCAGCCAGGAAGCAATATAAAACATACTTGAACAAAATGTAAACATGGCCGTAAAGGTTTAACGACACTGAATTTGTGGGAAAGCAGAAAATGTAAACAATTCTAAGGCCAGGATTTAGCAGTGCTTTTGATTTAATGTGTTCACTTGGTTAATGTCTATTAAAGTGGACATGTGCACACTCTCTAAACACACTGTAATTATCTAAACCTTAAGTTTTAAACTTTTTTTTTGGTCCTCAGGTGGTGATCACCAGGCTAAAATTGGACAAGGACCGCAAGAAGATCCTGGAGCGCAAAGCCAAGTCTCGCGCTGATGGAAAGGAGAAGGGCAAATACAAAGAGGAGACCATTGAGAAGATGCAGGAGTGAAAACATTTTCAATAAATTGTATAAACTGACTTCATGTTTTTTATGAATGCTTTTGGTCACTGGTTTTGTCATTCAGTTGACATTGATATACACTTTAGCATATCAACTGATGGACTTTGGTTGGCTGTTTTGGTTTATTGAGTGTTCCAAAGAACAGTTTTAAGTTTTTAAAAGTCAATGTGCTGACAAATGTCAGAACCATGGATCTATTTAAAATATCTGAGCAGAACTGAAATATTAAACTTTGACTTTGCTACAATACTAAACTACATTCAGAATGAGTGATGCCCCAACACCGGGGGTTCTCGCTGAAAATAAAAATCAACCAACCCAATTCCTATAAACTGGGCAAAATCAAATTGAGTTATTGACCTAGACTGACAAATTATAGTTTTAGTAAGTGAGATATCACCATGACAAATTTTATGTTGAAAAATAGTTGTTGACCCCCAGTTTAGTACCCTGTGACTCCCAACAGTTTGGGACTCCAAATGCCCTAATATACATAATTATGGTAAATCCAGAAATGTCTTTGCAATCATTTGTAGTTCAGTATTTTACAGTTTAATATTGAGGTTTGCATTTCGGCCTATTCAGTTGTTTTTGCTTAATGGCCAGCAAGTGTCGCTATTATACCATGTTTTGTGCCAGTGTCAGTGTTTACCTTTATATTTGTACTTTTACATTTCATGCAATGCTACTAGATCTGTAATTTGTATTTGACTCCCAGGGGTGAATAAGAGGTGAATTCACTCTTTATCAAACCTAATTTTACGGTTTGCACCTATTTTTCCATCGGAGAGAATGAGCTTCCTCACTTCCCCCGTGGTCATGTGATACGTGCTGCCTCTCGTCGTGTAGCAGTGTGAGCTCAGAAGTCTTTTAAGTTTGATCTTTGTGGACATATCCACTTTTACACCTAATCTAACCATGGCGGAACTAAGTTTTGTTATTTCCATGTCCGTGATGACCCTGTTTTGGGGGATTGTCGGAGGAGTTGTGCCTTTTTTTATCCCTAAAGGACCAAACAGAGGGTAAGTTTGTTAGCTTTCACTAGCATTCAAATGCTAAGCTAATAAAGTTGTTCTTTATTGCTTTCATGTGTCTGTTAAACCTTTTACTTCGAAATAATATTGTACATCTGAAAATAATTGCTACAAATACATTTAAATACATTTTAAACCCGTCATCTTTTGGCATTAAACTGCAGTCCAACATATACCGTTCAACTTCCCATTTCTTAGAAAGCTGAATTTGTCCTAACACCCATGAATTTATCCTACTGTATTTCTTATTTACTATCGATCATAATTGTATTTATTTTCCCTACAGGGTTATTGTCACGATGCTGGTTCTAACTGCGGTCTGCTGCTATTTGTTGTAAGTATTACCGGTATTTTGCAATGCACTGTGCCAAATTCATGACAGCCGTGTTACTTTGTGAATAAACTTAATATTTTAAAATCATGTCAGTGTATAACTGCACGTACAATCATTTATAACAAAATACATGCAAAGGGGCGAGTTGTTCCATGTTCCTTGTAAAACAGACAAAAGGGGGCAGCAGAGACAACAATAAATGTTTATATAGCTCAGTGTTTCCCAACCAGGGGTACACGAGCACTCACAGGAATTTATTTATTTCAGATTTCAAAACAAATGTGGACTTGAATAGTATTTGAATAAAACATGTTTTATTTTATATAAAATAAAAGTCATTTTTAGTCGATATTGTTTTTTGTATAATGAAAACAATAAAATATAATGTAAAAGAACTGCTAAATATTAGTGGGTACTAGTTTAGTAAATTGATTTATAATTTCTAAAGAAACAGCAGTACATGATACAGGGAGAACACAGAGTATGAGACGACGCTTAAATGGAAATTCAAGACAAAAAAAAACTTGGGGAAACACTCGGTTGATCGTGATGTCCACATTGCTTAAGTTATGAGTGATTAGTGGTGGTCGTCGCTGTAGATCCCTGTGGTGCAGATTGGCTGCTTTCACTGTCCGTCAGCCCCAGGGCAGCTTCAAAAGTAACTGTCCACAAAGTGTCAAGTGTAAGAAATGTACTGTAATGTGAAGCTCTGTATAAGCCCACAGTATTATCTGCTGACTCATCTATTAAACTCAAGTAGTGGGTATTGTTTTAAACACACAGCCCTTTTTTCTTGGATGTTAATGTTATTAATGGTTGTCAATACTTTCTGTATATTCTATTTTGCAGCTGGCTGATTGCAATTCTGGCTCAACTAAATCCACTTTTTGGACCGGCCCTGCGTACTGATATCATCATGTATCTCCAATATCGCTGGCCGTGAAATCCACTGAACAAAGAGGTATTCTCTAATCATAAACACTTTCATTGCTCTAACGTTTCTCTCTAACTGACTTATATTTTTGTTTCCTACAGGATAGAAGGACCTGATATTGGCAGAAATCATTTCATCATTCCAACTGTGCCTGATACAGATTTTATATCCAGAAAACGGAGGCCTTATCTCACCAACTGTGCTTTATATTTGTAGACTACAGCCTACTCTTTCGTGCAGGCTAATGTTGTGTTTCTGTTTGGTTATTGTTGTTAATATAAATTAAAACTTGTGACTCTTTGGTATAATGTACATTATGTAACCTGTTTGAGTGTATATACAGGTACAGATAGAACTCGGGATGGAACATCCAAGAAACAGTTGTAACCATGAAAATCCACCATCTTTGTCGTTGGTGTGCTAGTGCTAAACATACAATAATGTAAAGGGGAAAAGTAGATAAACTGCTGGGTCACTGCTGGTAAATATTTTTATCACTCTACCGTATCGGAATACATTTTATTGAACGCTAAGTTTAGTATTTAGCATCTTAAAATCTCCATTGTTTTAACACCGGACTAACTGAATTCCATGAGGTGAGACGTTACAATCCCGAGCTCTAGCTGACTGGAATGGATGCGATTTGTGAATTGGTTGTAAATTAATAAAGGAAAAACAGTACAAAATATACTGTTATGATTCCATTAAATGTTTGTGGTCTGCTGTGAATTCATGCACACTTTGTAATGGATAATAATGAAATGGTGAAGGCTTTTAGACATCAAGGAATACATGTCATCCAACAAGAATAAAACTAGTTGCAACTAATGTCTACGTGTTGTATTGTTGTATTTACAAAACTATTTTTTATTGTAGTTTAATTTATTACTAAATGCGAAGTTCTGCGCTTTGATTTGGTCTGCTCGCTTCCCGTAGCTGTAGTTGTCAACGTGGGCAACATGGCGTCCTCTGATGTCCACGTACGAATTTGTGATCAAGAAATACTGAAATATGACTTGGAAATCAAGGCTCTTGTCCAGGTGCGGCTTGTTATTTGGTAGGATTATAGAATGTAATTCCATAATGTGACGGGTTTGTTGACTGTCATGGAGAAATACATTAGTTTTGTTGGAGAATACATACCGCCGTTACAGCGCCGCTCTTTATTATGAGAACGAACATGCTCTCTTAATAAAGCTCTACTGCGAATCATGTTTACTTCATTTGATGATCTTTTTACCAATTGCAGAGGGATTTAAAGGTGTTTTGTCATAAAGGATCTGTGTATGTTGACTGAACACTGTATGTCATAATGTAACTTATGTGAAATCGAAAGCATCGATATCACAAAATGAATTGACCAATGCAAGAAACTAATAAGGTTCACCTCTGACAGAAATATATATGTATTATAATTATTGATGATTTTCCTTATTAAGTCCAAAATTAGCCTTGACTTAGTACTGGTTTGGTTTATTTATTTTTTTGTACATTTTATTTTAATATTACTGAAATTGCAGTATCAAAAGATATTTAAAAAAATATAGAAATAATATCAATATTGCATTACTAACCATACTGCATGTCACATTTAAGCCTGTGACAATAACACATTATTAATGTGTTATTGTCACATGCAATATATTATTTCAGAAATGATCACGATGAATGACAATATTGAAAGTACTGACACAGTAATGGTAAAGAATGATAATCCTATCCAACTGTTATGATCCATCATTAAAGCTGCACTACATTAAAAAAAAACAAGTTAGTTAATGTCTATAATGAGCCATACAATGAATGTTTTGACCCTATAAAGCTCAAATCTGAAATGATAAGTTCCTCACTAGTGGTCGATCAATAAGTGTATAGTATTAACTAAATATAGTGTAACAGGCCTAGTTGTGCTTTTTTTATACACAACTAATAAACCTCTTGTAGTAAATAAATGTGATTATTTTTAGGATATTATTGGCTGTGATGGACCAGACACCAGGCTGACGGAGCTGAACACGGACGTCAAAAAGTGTTTTCACAACCTCAGATTACGCATTCAGGTAATACATATTTGACCCCTTTCCACGAGTCTTGTATTAAACTATTCTTACTGAAACAAAGTGCGCTCTGACAGGATCTTGAGCAGATGGCAATGGAGCAGGACAAAGAGTCGGACAAACAGGCCTTGATAACTCAGGTCGAGGGCCACAGAAAACAGATGCTGAGGTGAGGTTGTGATTATTCTTTCAACATGCGCTGCTGCTGCTGCTGCTCTGTCAACTTCACATTTTATAGTTTTCTGATGTGGTCTGCTGCTTGTGTCATTCCAGTAATCAGACAGCTTGGAGGAAAGCCAACCTCGCCAGCAAACTGTCCATTGACAATATGGAAAAGCAGGCTCTACTTAATGGGGGAGATAGTGCTGTGAGGCAGAGGTGAGTTGACAGCCGGTCTTACGTGATATCGTTATGAACTGTTGGAGAACCTGACATGTCTAAATACAAAAAAAACTGTGCATGATTCATATGAGAAAGTAATTCTTTACCCGTGACCCTATTTATTCCTTACTATTTTGTCATTATTAGAAAATTGACCAAAGAAAGCCTGGCTCAGACAACAAGCAGCATCACAGAAAATCTCATGAGCGTAAGCCGTATGATGGCACAGCAAGTTCAACAAAGTGAAGAGACCGTGACAACTCTAGGTCAGTGAAATTCAAAAGCTATTATGTCAAACCACTTGTCACTATTGTACCCTTAAATACTTAGTTTCACTCGTTGGTTTGGATGTCATAATAAATGTTTGTCTTACGTTTGATTTCTGTCCAAAGCAACTTCTTCAAAGACAGTTCAGGAGACAAATGACGAGTTCAAAACGATGACCGGGACGATACAGTTGGGTAGGAAACTCATCACGAAGTACAACCGCCGAGAACTCACTGACAAACTGCTCATCTTCCTGGCTCTGGCCCTTTTTCTGGCTACAGTGCTGTACATCCTTAAGAAGCGGCTGTTTCCCTTCATTTAGACCTGGTACTCATAGGAAAAACCACATCTTATACTTTTGAACGCTCTAATATCAGAGACGCAGTATAGATTTATTTGATTTGTTTAATTTATTCAAACATTTTAACTATTAATTGTCTAACTTTCAAGGATATTGTGACAAAGTGATGCTGAGCATTGCAAAATTACAAAAACTGATAATGCAAGTCAGAACTCTAATTTTAGGATTTCTGTTTAGAATGTAGATCATTAATTTATTCAACATATCTAATATAAACCAAAATGTATTGTTCTAAGTACTGTACCACACAACACGAAAGTTGTTATGTATTATGACAAGACAATATCAACTTTGAAACAAGCATCTCTAATTTTAAAAAGGTAACTTAGCACGTGTTTCATTGTATATAATATCAAGTATTTAAACATATTTGTATAATCATTTGCTTCACCGGTATGTGCCTAGGAGACTTGTTGCTTTGCCGAACAAACAATATAATAATTTGCCTCATATAGTTAGGTCTCCACTGCTACTGAGCAGAAAAGCTCAAAGAAGTGTCTCTGGTCGCCCTGGCATAGATAGAGCCACATATATCCCTGCCTTTCTTCAGATAAGACCCGGAAAAGCAGATTATTCTGACCGGTTTGCCGCCTCCTGCTCCATTGCAGAGGGAGGATATATTTAGTATGGCTTTGTTATCTGACGTTGCCTTTTCAACACCTCAGAGGAGAGGGTGGCCAGAGGAGCTACATGACCTTGCTCTTCACATGACAACTACCTGGCATTGCCTTTATTTGAAAATATGAATTATTATACACAGGTTTGTGCTGTGTTGATTTCAATAAACATGAAGCTATGTGGCATGATATCTCAGTATGTCCGGAGTATGTTTTTGTTTGGGATTTTTGTGTGTCGTGTGAGTAGAAGGCAAGTGTTAGTGGAGAGATGCCTAAGAATCTCTTACTCATTTAAAGTGGAGGCTGTTGGGCAGAGCCAGTTTGTAAATGTGCACTTAAACTAGGCCTCTGCCTCTTGGTCGAGCAAATTGCACTATTCTTTCATTTGACACCGTGGTAGTGTCTTTCAAGGGTCTGCGTTGTGCCCAAGTAGATTTAATTCCTATTGCAAAACCATAAAAGCGGGGCTGACTGAACACTTACTCTTTAAATGCTGTTGTTTATGATTGTTTTAGAAATATAGTTTTAGGTCTAAAAATGTAAGCTCAAATAAATGTCTTACAAAGTCAAAATAATCCAACCATTCTCTATAAGTATTTACTCAAAATGACAATAATCAATCAAAGATGCATTCATGTTAGAAATGATAGTACTATAGTATGTATTTTTGATAGAAGCTAAAGCATTGACACAGGTCAAGGTCATGGCTGGCTGCGGTTCTGCCCTGGACTGAGCACTAAACCGTAAGTTCCCGACAGTAGGTTGTAAAAACGTGTAAACTCAGACCAACCTTTCACCCTGTTTAAGCAGACTGAAGGACATTTCCTAAAGACCACTTCAAC
The DNA here is from genome assembly GCF_026437365.1 of Eucyclogobius newberryi. Taxonomy (NCBI): domain Eukaryota; kingdom Metazoa; phylum Chordata; class Actinopteri; order Gobiiformes; family Gobiidae; genus Eucyclogobius; species Eucyclogobius newberryi. Next base: position 26,836,174 of record NW_027315735.1, on the reverse strand, counting down.
ATACACCAAACACAAACATGACTTTTTACAGATGGCGCACATTTAAAGGAATTAGGGCTGTTTTTGTTTCCTTTAACAGCCCATAATAAAGCATTGTAACTTTATGAAATGACAGTTGCAATGTCATTACAGATGAAATCATGCCAATGTTTGTTTCAGAAGTGCATTTTATGTTATTATAACTGCATTATTTTTTATGTTGGACAAAACCAATCCAAAATAAGGTAAACATTTGACACTAACTTAAAGTTGGGCTCAAGTGTTATCAATATATACTACAAAGTACAATATTTTATCCAACGTTATATTTTTCAGTGCCACAACCAGTAAAAACGTGCAAGCAAAAACTGAATTAAATAAATGTCAAATACAAGTTAACAAAGCCTCGTGGACACAAACGCATGCAGCTCTCTGTAAAGGGACCTCTGGCCCAGTGTGAGCTCCTTCACCACGTCCTGATGCCGTGCAGAGAGGACACGCCACCAGACGAGAAGCTCTGCACCGGGGCCAGCTCTCCAAAGTTCATGTAGCTGCTGCTGGATGAGGCCTGCACAGTCTGCGCACTGGATGCTGGGTAATTACAGGTGTAGTTCGTGTTGCACCCGGGGCTCGTGTAGTTGGTGAAAGTGGGATAGTTGTTATAGGGAAAGTAGGACGGATTATAGGCCGCAGAGTCCGCCGCGAGGCACGGCTTCCCGTCGCGCACCAGCACCGGGACCGAGACCCTCCGCGGCGGTGGCAGAGACACCATCTCCAGGCTCTGGTCCTGCCGCTGCCGCTTGCACTTGTAGCGCCGGTTCTGGAACCAGATTTTGACCTGTGTCGGAGTGAGCTTCAGAGCTCCCGCCAGGTGGTCTCTCTCCGGGGCGGACAAGTAGCGCTGCTGTCGGAAGCGCCGCTCCAGCTCGTGCACCTGCGCCTGGGAGAAGAGCACGCGGGGCTTTCTGCGCCTCCGAGGTTTTAGGGGCCGCTCCTGATCCTCTGACTTCAACACGTCCGAGGAATCTGCTGCAAAGTCCTCTGGAGAGGGGAAAAACAAAGGGAATAATCTCAATAATGGTTTATCACTGTTCACTATAAACTCACCCCTAAACAGAAAAGTCTACAAACAATGCCTTCATTTCCATTGATTATCAAAAAAAACTCGTGTAATGAAAGTTGTGAATGTTTCATGAATATTTTTTTACAATTTAGAAAGAAATTAACACAATTGTAAAAATAATAAGGTACTTTAATTTCAATTTCAATTTCATGGTAATAAAACTACACACTAATACACAATTAGTGACATATCATAAAAAACACAATTTATATATATATATATATATATATATATATATATATATGTTTTTTATGATATTTTTTATTATTATATATGTTGTTTTTACGTGATCAATTGATTATTTTTGGTTTAATGCTGTCTGTAATTTTTATTTTTGCAAATAAGTTAGGCTTATTCAACTTATGCAATGTGTTGAAAAACACATTAATTGGCCTACACCTACTCTTGTTTTGTGAGCCGGAGATCTTTTAAAAACAAAAAGCAAAAACCTTTCCGTTCTGATTTAGCGCAACTTGCAGTTGTTCTGTAAATGCTATTTTTTTCACTTTCGTTTTAATTTTTTGAGTTACATTTTTGAACTGACCTTTTGTGAGCTTTTCTTCATACGGGTCTGTGGTCACGTCCTTCTCCAGATCCATGTCCAGGACAGATTTCCCATAAAAGGCGGTGGTAAAGTTGAGTGCCGGAGCTCCTCTGCAGCCGCTCCCTTTAGCCTCGTTGAGATCTTCCCCAAAAAGCGCCATGTCCCGCAGAGACTCGTGCTTCAGCTGGGCCTGCATCATGCACGACGAGGAAGAGGGCGAAGATGAAGAAGAGGATGCGGCGCACGCGTCCAGATGATGGGACACCAGGACACCGTGGGCCTGCTCCAGGTTTAGGATGTCCTTTACGGAGAAGGGAGTGGACGTGCTGGGACTGGGGAACATGGCTTATGGAGTCATTGAAGGCAACACGAATTCAACGACCCTCCTCTGACTCCGGCTCGTGTTTACTGTGCTCAAGTGGCCGTTTGGTCAACAGCCTGACTCTAGCGTGCATTTTGAAAGTCAACTCCGACTCCAAACTTTGGCTTGGCCTCCCACTGCTGACGTAGACGGGGGGAGGGTGTGACCCTCAGCTCAGGCAAGTGTTCTCCCATTCAGCAGCGTGCATCATCATTGAGTTATGGTGAATGAAAACATTTTACTGCTCCCTTTTACTCAAAACCAAAACGGATTAGAGATTTTTTTTATACCCAAGGGTTTCTCAAAATGTGTTAAAAAACATTTCCGTGGATTGTGCATCAAATTTGACACAATTTTGATAATGCCAGAAAAAAAGGTTTCCTACACCACACGTTTACAACAACATATAATACAAATGGCCAAAACATTTCCTATGCCATTCTTAAATAAAGAAAAATCAGTGCCACAGGCCACTTCTCACTTAGTCCCATCGGGGTCAGACTGTGTGGGTCACATTATCAGATGACATCCATTAGAAATTAGAAGTGTAAATTTGTGTTAATGTCTGGTCAATTAGGTATTTTTGTGTTGAGCCACAGGGCACTCCAAAATGGCAAATAATAACATTAAATGAGCAGGTAACTTGGATTATTTCCAAGTCACATCTGGCTGTCGGGCACACATTGACTTCTGGCACAGTGTTGAAAATCAGTGTTGAGCAAGTGTTCCTAAACCTTTGAGGTCAGGCCCTCCAAAATAATGACCCAAGACCCCCACAGCAAAATGAACCCCAATAATCATTTCAAATGTTAATATTTGACCTAATTTCACCAAATTATACAATTTTCAAGTTAAACCAGATTAATTTCAGTGTTAAATTTTCTCAGTTGATATATTTTGTCTCCCAACCCTCACTGTGGGAACACTGTTGTAGGACACAACATACACTTTTTACACTGATTTACTTTTTTTACTCCACTGTAAAGACTTTCTAACTATACATTTCATCTTCACAGGTTGTGATGGTCCTGAGTTACTGTTCACTTTGTGCCGGTTCACAGCCCGGTTAAATAGAAACTGTTTTATCAGAATGTAACAAACTGCACAGGGGAAAACCCAAACCGTTTATAAGTTATACAACCAGCAGTTTGCATTTCTCTTTTGTGGCTAAATTTATAATGTAAATGTTTTATTATGATAGGAGGACATTTGAACCATTGCGATGTTCTCATACACATCACATAAACATGTTTGCACATTTGTGAGTCACAGCATGTGGGCGGATGTTTAAATGTTCAGACACAAACACTCATAAATAAATCTGCTGGTGTGAAGAGCCGGACTTCACGTCCTGAGTTGGAGGATGATGATTTTGGTTTAACAGGGGTTAATAAGACTGATAACCCCTGTCCTGTGTGTGTGCATGGGACGGGGGTCTGTCTGTGCCCCATCCGAGAGGAAACAGAGACAACAGGTTGGACAAGGAACCTGAAACCAGCAGAACACAGTGTGTGCTGTCTGAGAGGGAGGCTGTGGAGCCACTGTCTGTCTTATCACAGTGTGATAACAGACGGACACACCACACACACCGCTCAGGCCTACTTAAAGTGTCAGATGTGACACTTGGATCGCCATTAAAGATAAGCCTTTCCATAATGATCTGTTTAAATATGTTATAGCTTTGGTTTTATTACCTTGGTCTGTAGGCTTTATCATCAAAACTGTTTGATTATATATGTTTAAAGGAATTGTTTTTGTTTTGTCAGTTCTTACAATTGGGTTAGTGATGGATTTCACACAGACTCAATTTTTTTGTGAATCTTAAACTCATTAAGTTGTAGCCTATTCAACCGATTTAGTGTATTTGGATGTTCTAAATGTGCAGGCACTGAGAAGATGACATAACTCTTATATCTGTGTTTTCTCCGCTTGGCTCTAAACCTCAGCAGTAATGCTTGTGGAGCCATTCACAGGAGACAGACAGTATTATCGTTTGTTTTATCTTCAGCGTTTAGCACTGCCACGGGCTAAATGGCTCACTCTGTCTCCACGCCGCCGATGGTGTGTTTATAGTTTTAAAGGCTATTTGTGCGCCTCGAGAACTGATGAATGGCTGCAGAGTCTTCCCGGGCGCAGCGAGAGTCAACAATGGATCCAGTCCTGTTAATAAATGTGGAAATAAAGTACACAAGACACAGCGAAATGTCTCAACTTTGACTGATATCATCTGGCCTGTCTTAATGGTGGAGAATTGGCACAGTTTTTGGCGCGTTGAAGTTGGAGCGCATACCTGTACCTGTATAATTCATATAATAATGTATTGTCGGAGTGTAAATTGAGGATGACAGCTGTGGCATGTGGTTCCTGCCCTAATGTGGGCCGCTGCAGCCCGCGCCCCTTTGACCTGTCTTTCTGCAGCACATCTCCAGCGCAGATAAAGCGCCAGATAAAGTTGCTTAAAAACTTCCGCTGCACGAAGCGCGTGGTATTTTGAGGGTCTCGTGTCACCGAGCGCGTGTGTTTCTGCGTGGGCGCGTGCGTGCTTTGTTGTGGCCCCAAATGTGTGTCCTGTCTGAAGGTGTGGCGCGACGCAGCTCAATTTAATTCATTCATTCATTGCTATTTATTGATTTGTATAGAGAGTTATATTTTAGCCAAGCCATTGCAATTATTGTACCTCTTCTATTAAGACAGTGGAAGCAGAAAAATAATATATTTCATTGTTGTTGTTTTTAATAAATGGACACGTAAATAAAAAAAAAAAAACTGTATGTAAAATAAAACTTTATATAATCAAATAAAATAATACATACATGTGACGACACTGACAAATTTCCAACTGAAGTAACGGGTAATGTTTTTGACTTTGTTGAACTGACCAGTAAAATAAAAATGACAACAGGGAGGCTACTTATAGAAACATGGCCCGGAAAATGGGCTAAAAAAGAAAAACTAGATTTGTGAGGGTTTTTAAAAAAAAAAAAAAAAATGCTTAGTGTGTGGGCAATAATTATACAGAAACATACAAGCAAAAGTCTTACTGCCAATAGGCACAAACAACAGATTTATTCATTTTGTTGTGTCAGTTTCTTGCTGCCAATTTAGACCTTTCAGTTTGACTAATTGCAATATTAAACTTTAATGATCAGTCCCTGTTTAAAACATATTTCTGACGATTAGGTGAAAATGTAACAAGAATTTTGAGTTGCTCAAAGACTCGAACTATTATCAACTAAAATTTAGTTATGTTATCCTTTCAATCTTCCAATTCCATCAGAAAATTACCTGAGCGAGATGCGTTGAATGATGGGCATTATTATTTATCTCATCAATTAGATTTTTTTTGTTTTGTTTTTTCCTTCTTCTGTCTGTTCAGCCCCAGCAGCTGCACTCTCACGCTGCCTCCGGATAATATTCTCATTTTGGCTCACAGGCGGGGATTTTATGAACCTACTGATATTTAGATCTGATTGATGTGGTTTAGCCTGTCCTTGAGCTGGTGCAGTGCAAGACCATTTGCCCCATGCCATTCCTATACAATGCACTATTCAACAACAGCGCTCTCGTGTGGCACCACAATGCACACACATATTTGAGGTTATTATTTCAATTTCCCATTATATTTTTTGGTACAATTTTTTTTTGGTTCAAAATCAATGAGGCATTCTAACAACATTTTTTCAAGTTTATTTCCGTGTGTGATGGAGTTTTATGCGTCAGCTGATATAAACAAATGGAAACCTCTGTAACTGGCATGTAAAGTAGGATCTGTCCAAACATCATTTGTCATGTCCATGGTGAAGGGAACAACTTCTCCCGGTCCCTTAGTTGGTCCCAGGTCGTGTTAAAGGGTTTGGCAGAGCTTCACACAGTGTTTGCTTGGTTCAAGGTAATGTTAAGTGCCACAGGGGAGTCACTGGGATGGTTCAGGGTCCATAGTTGTGTCTACGGCCTTCTCTGCCTGCAGATGTCTCGGGTCAGATGGAGGTCATGCTGTACCAAATATGAACCGATGATGGGTTTGAGTAGGTGGGCATGTGGGGTCTAAGTGTGGGGTCTATGCAATTTTGTAAGACATCTCTGTAAGAACAATAGACTATTGTATTTTGTTGAGGTTTTTGTAACTGAAGTTGAATCAACACAAATATGATGACAAAACAATTATTAATAAATAAATAGTTTAGCAATATATTGCTTCAGCCTCACAGCAAGAATGTCTTAGGTTCAATTCCCTGGTCGGACCATTGAAAACATATATATTCATAGTGGCCGAGACTGCAATAAAAAATTAGACAACAGGACTGGATTGGACTGGTTAAATAAAGGGTACATAAACTAGTATCAAATTTTATCATTTGATGTTTGAATAAAGAGGTTTTATAATTATGTAATTAAGTAAAAGCCTATCTGAGCTTTATTTACAGAGCACCTTTCACAGACAAAGTGCTTCAGAAATTTCCATAATAACTTGTAAAAATATGTCACTGCCTGCTTGCTCAGAGGTGCTTTGGCCCTGGACTGTCTCAGAAATTCACTGATGATGGTGTTTGTAGCATTAACCTAATGCTATACAGATGTTATTTCTACTTTTAAGTGACACATTTAAATCAGATTAGAATGAGGAAAGAATAAGAGGGCGGGGCTGCAGTCTATAACTCTGTAATTTTAGAAAAGTGCCTAACATTACCACAAGAGGGCAGCATCACAGCACTGTATACTTTCTCCACACTTTTAGTCTTTTTACATCTATTTAATTTGTGGAATTCAGAGGTTATTCTTACACTTGTACAATATGATAATCTGCCTGAAGTCTCCCGTGCCGACTTTGCACTTGTGTTGCTACTTCAGTATCAAATTTCGACACTTTATTGCTCTTAATTCCCCGGGCCTTCTTTGAGTCCATTTAGCATGCTGACAACTCTGTTTTCCATGCAATTGGAGTTGACCAAGAAATGAGGTAAGAGCTTTGCTTAATAGGCTAAATGACCATCGTTGTAATGGGGCTTGCGGGAGCGGCTTGATTTCCATTCTTGGCCCTGGTGGATAATTCATGAGGATGGAGACAAGGACATGGTGCACCGGTCTTTGTGCACGTCCAAGGTTAGGTCCTCTCAGGTCTGCAGGAGGGAGAAGCTGGCACAGCAGCAGCCTCTCTGGTACAATATGTGAATGTTCTGGGTGACAAAAGGACAAAATTAAAGCATCATTGAAAGACTGTGCACATTTTCCTTGTAATTGTGAGTTCAAATCATCAGTCTTTGTCTCGTCATGCTGGCACTAAAACTCTGTTGGACTGTCCCAACCTGAGCCCATTATTTTCAGCTTCCTATGGGTACAATGGGGGCACCAGCAGAATATGTACTTTTTGAACTGGTTAAAACAGGGCAGGAAGTAGCCTAATGTCCTAGTAAAAAATTCAATTAGTGTTAGTCACCAATCACCGTCATCTGACTTTCTTTGAACTAGTGTTTGTGGAGTATAGGAGAAAGTAAACCATGAAAATGCATCTGAATGTTCTGACCTGTATATGTAAAAAGTTGCACAGTGCCTCTCTAAATGAGACATGTTATGCAACAAATAATTGAATGAATGTTTAACCTTGTTACAATGGTGTTTCCTTGTCATTAGTTTACTCTGAGTTGTATTTTAATTGTTTCATGTATGTTTGAGTTAATCATGTAATGTCCTGCAACTGAGGCTCAAGTGCCTAGACAATTCCTGTTTTCACCCACCCCCTATCCTCGCCCACATCTCTGTACTTAGTTACGATTGTTTGAAAAATGAAGACTCCAAGTGATACATGTAGGGTTCTAAAATGTCTAATCCGCTGCTTGTTATGGTGAAACTATGTCACTATGAAGTTTTGAAGTTTTGAACAGGAAGGACCCATTTCTATTACTAAGCTGTTATGGTAAAATGATAGATTTTTAATGATCAATATTGAGGTTTACAACTATGGTTATCGATCAATATGAGGTTTACAAGGAATAACATGTCAAATTATGATATACCTGGAAAAACAACAACAGTGTAAGGATGAAAACTGACTTCATCAACTTATCCATTTAGTCCGACCTATTTTGACCTTGAAATATGAACAAGAAATAGCCTCGACAGATTTTTAAGTTAAATTAATTGTGCTTGCGATGATGGTTTAAAGCTGGAATACCTGATTTTAGAGACACAGGATGGACCAATGCTAATCATTTCTCATAAAAAACGTCATATTGTTGGGTAATACAGCTTCAGTTATGCACATATGTGGTTGTAACCTGACGTTGTGGGTTTGCCTTGTGACCATGACTATTTGCTGAATGTCTCTTCCTTCTTTCCCCCATTTCCTGTTACAACTGTCCTGTCCCATAAAGTCTTTGGGCTGGAAAAAATATATATAAGACCAATCACCGTTATTATAGTATCCTCTGCTGTTTCTCCTCTAAAATGGACAGTATAAGAGAGTGCTTGTGCTTCGTCTGGACATTCTAATTGCCCCTGATACAGCGAGACCCTGTTCCCAGCAGGTCAGCCATGTGCGTGTGTGAGGAAGAGAGAAAAAGAGGGAGAGAGGGGGAGGCTATTACTCAGGTGCTGCTCCTGGCTTCAGATGAATATCCAGGACTCAACTAGAGAAAACCATTCATTACAGTCATAATAATACTGTATGGCAGCTGGGATGTATCTAGGTATACTGTATATCGAGAGATATCAATTCTCATTTAGTTTGAAATCATCTTGATACAGGGCTGTACAATTAATCATATTTTTGGGATTCAGTCATTTAGTGTCAACGATCAGCTTGGGTATTTTTAAGGCAAAGTAAGTTTATTTTTTGAAGCACAAGTTTTTTACATAGGAAAAAGGTGCATTAACATAAATAATCATTATAAAATGTACTATTAAAATCATCAGTCATGCAGATTAGATTATTTTAGTTTTGAACTTTGTCAGAATAGAGGCCTGTCTCACATGTTCAGAGACTGTTCCAGATTTTTGCTGCATAAAACTGAAATGCAGATTCCCCATGTTTAGTCCTGACTCTGGCACCAGCAGGAGGCCGGTCCATGTTTAGTCCTGACTTTGGGCACCAGCAGGAGGCCGGTCCATGTTTAGTCCTGACTCTGGGCACCAGCAGGAGGCCGGTCCATGTTAAGTCCTGACTCTGGGCTCCAGCAGGAGGCCGGTCCATGTTTAGTCCTGACTCTGAGCACCAGCACGAGGCCGCTCCATGTTTAGTCATGACTCTGGCACCAGCAGGAGGCCGGTCCATGTTTAGTCCTGACTCTGGGCACCAGCAGGAGGCCGGTCCATGTTTAGTCCTGACTCTGGGCACCAGCAGGAGGCCGGTCCATGTTTAGTCCTGACTCTGGGCACCAGCTGGAGGCCGGTCCATGTTTAGTCCTGACTCTGGGCACCAGCTGGAGGCCGGTCCCTGAGGTCCTCAGAGTCAGAGATGGTTCATATGGCACTAACATGTCCAAGATGTACTTTGGTCCTAGGCCATGCAGAGACTTGTACACAAGCAGAGCTGCTTTAAAGTCTCTTCTCTGAGCCACAGGAGCCAGTGCAGAGACCTGAGAACAGGACTAATGTGATCATACTTCCTGGTTCTAGTCAGGACCCGAGCAGCAGCGTTCTGGATGTACTGCAGCTGTTTTACAACTCGTTTGGAGAGGCCAGTGAGCAGGCCGTTACAGTAGTCTAATCTACTGGAGACAAGTGCATGGATAAGTCTCTCCAAGTCTGGTTTAAACACTATACTTTGGATTTTAGCAATGTTTTATTAGATGGTACAAAGCTGCTGTTTTTGTTGATTTGATGTGGCCGTTAAAGTTCAAGTCTGAATCCATTTAATTGAGAGGTCCACCCCCAATCCACAGCCAGTCAATAAAAACATGTGCTTTGGAGGAAAATTCAGACTTTTGAGGGATAAAATAGATTTGTGTTATATTTTGTGTTAAATGACAATTATTTAAAGTCTGTGTCATTTCACTGCTGTGAGTGCCATTTGCGCAGTGGGCTACTTGTCCTAGCCTGTGCAGCTGACTATAAAGTGCCAATATGATGGACAAATTGTTTTGTAGTTAGTGCATGAAACCCCTGGTTCAGTTTTATCTGCAAGAAGTATTTGATAAATGTTCAGTGCTACATACAGAAGAGTTGAGTCATCGTCATCCTAATTTGAATAAAAGCCCTATGGAGGACCATTCTGAACTTTCTTAATGGGAGTGTTCACAGTGCAAAACAAGCTTTCTGAAGTTTCTTAATTGGTTTTATCATGCAGAAAAATAAATCTGATATGAGGGTGGAACTACAAAGATGACAATGTTTATTTTGGAAGTAAAGTTACACCAAAGTGACAAATTTAGATAATTTTGAATGCCAGAACATCATAGACTACAGATCCTGTCCTATCACCTTCCCCAGTCCCGCACCTGGTCTGCGGCCAGAAGGATTTATGAAATCCAACTCGAACCATGTTACAAAATCCTCTCTGTGGCATCTGTCAGGAGGCAGCTCATGTTGACAGATGGGCAGAGCATTCCTGGACTCAGACCTGGTCAGCCCTGTGCCAGGAGCCGTGCTGAGGCCAACTGGCATTTCTTTACACCTATGTGCTCCATTTCTGTGGCAACCTCAAGGCACGTACCACAGGAGCTGCATTCCCCAGATGCCAGTCACAGACACAGAGAGGCAGTGACGGTCGTTACTGAACAATGAGCTTCCCCCATCTGGGTGTGGGCACAGGCAGCTAGTTAATTAATACATATTTGTATTGCATTTACTTGTTGTATACCTACATATAGGTTTACAAAGATGCATCTTTTCAAGGGATAGTTGTCAAACATGGGTTATTTAGTAGTTATCTAGTAATATATATATATATATATATATATATATATATATATATATATATATATATATATATATATATATACTATATGTAATATGGTAAACATTGTGTACATATTTTGACACTATTTGAATAAATGCTTTCTTTATAAACCATTGGGGGGTAAAAGAAGAATGGTTCAGTCTATGAATTGCTTTATTCACTTAATGATGCCGTTTGCTTTAACTCAAACTAATTTCTCCTTCAGCACTCGTCTTCACTTGGTGCAATGGATGACAGATTATGGTGGTTTTGGCTTCCCATGCGCAGCTGAGGCCGGCGGGCTGTGGTGCTGTCCCAGTTATGTGATCCGAGGCAAGGCAGCAGTGTTTGACCCCTTCCTCAGTCTCACTTCCACAGGGATAGTGTTTTACATAGCCAAGGTGAGTGGAATACCAGCAGCCTCCTGTTCTCTCTTTGCCCTATCTCCTCTAACCACCTGCTCTTCAAACCAGGTCAAAGCTAATGCTATTGCAACCAGCATTTGGTATATGTTGCTTCCACATTCTAGACTATAATGCATATTTAGATTTAGTTGTAATTATTCTAGTTTTTACTGAATTTGTAATATATATATATATATATATGTGTATATATATATATATATATATATATATACACAGACATAAAATATTACTTCACTTCCTACCAGCAAAGCAACATGTGGAGTATACAGCCTCATCAATGCCTGCTGTCATTTGACTTTGGAGGCTAAGCAGGGATGGATTTGGTTATTACTTGGATGGGCGACCTCTGTGAAATCTAGGGGCCTCAGTGTATTGGCTCACAGAGTATTGGTTTATTTGTTTGGAACGGTGCATGTTAACATACATAATATCACGCAGGATTATATCCATTGTCCCAGCATTCACTCTCACATTCATACCAGCATACTATTGTACATGTTTCAGTGGTATGGGCAACTAGACACATGGAAAACATGCAAACGCCATAGAGAAAGGCCCCATGCTGCCTGGGAGTTGAACCCAGAACCTTTTTTTGCTGCTCTACCATGCCTGTGGTTCTAGTGAAGAGTGTTTTTGTGTCGTTAGACAAGAGACTTAACCCACCTTGCCTAGTAAATGTGGTTTGAGTGAGTGCTCTGTGTTGGTCAGAGGGCGGCTTCTGTCACCTGCGGCTACCGACTGTTACCACCGAGTGTGGAGAGAATGAACTATGCACACAATTATAAAGTAACTTACAACGCTATAGAAGACAAATGCATTCTTATTAGACCACTCTCCTCCTTTATGGTTTTAAAAGTTTTTTTCTTGAGGAGATGGAAATGTTAAATTATGATTACTATACATTTTTTGTCAGCAAAAAGTTACAAGGACAAAAAACATGAAATACATTCTACAACAGTATTCTGGTATTATTTTGGAAGAGTTCATGTTTTGTTGTTTATATAAATATGGATACTGCTAAATTGAGCCAGGATTTAGTATAAATATACACATTCCCCGAGCTAAACCCTGCTTTACCTCAGACAAACAAATGGACCACTTCTGTACTAAAATTAAAATAGGATTATAAGTATAAACAGGAAAAATCTTGCATGCTAATGTGGACTAAAGGACTGAAACATGACTAGACCCGCCAACTGCCCAAATATAGATGGGGTATGATTGCTCTTAATAAGCAGGCATTCTGCAAAACCATGCCACATTCTCTGCAATCTCGTTCACCACTCTTAAACATTTTGCACCGCATGAACACAATGTTCCTGAGAGACATTGTGCAGAGTGGGCCCTGCCAACTCCTCCAAAAGTGACAGATTACAATGACCACTTGTAAACAAAGGCTCTATGTCCTCATATGTATAGGGTCAGAAAAGTCGAGATTCACAACCCGGGGGGGGGGGCTTGTGAATGCCGAAACGTGAGTAATTTGTCGACCTGAAATCCTTGTTAAAACATGGTGTCCCAATTTGTAATCATCCCCCTCCAAAGATGAAGTCAGGCTGAAAATCATTTGCAAACAAAGTGGCAGTGGTGACGACATGAGTTAGCAGGAGGACATAGGCTTTATGAATTGTTGGTTGGTGTGAGCATGGGAAAATTTATGGAAGCCCATGGATTTAGTTTGGTGGCTGACGCATGGGTACAGGCGCACATATCGCATGCATGAACGCACTTGTACACAAACACATAAAGTCAGGCGTGGGGCTGCTGCTCCGGTTTGGACAAGGCGCTCACGGTTGGCTGCAGAGATGAGCGTTAGAGGTGCTGCAGAGATAACAGAGGGTGAGAGAGTTTCAAAGCCCCAGTACGTAACTTTTAGATACAAAGACATAGACTCTGATAAAAGCATATTTTTAAAAAGAAAAATATATGTTTTTATTGCACTGAAAAACTGTGTGTGCATCCCCACAAATGTGACTCTTTCTTGGCCTTGAGGAGCCTTCACCTGCTTGTATCCAGGGACATTTTCCTTTAGCTACAATATTACACTATTATTATTATTATTACTACAGTGTATTTATATAGCACTATTCCACCTTCAAGGCATTCAAAGCGCTGTACTAGGGGGCGAAATTACTTGCCTAATGACACAGCAACATTTTCCTCTATAGTCGTATGAGATAAAACGTATTATACATTCTTTATGGAGATAAAATGTATCTCCATAAATAATGTTTAGAAATATGGTTTTAAATTTCTTTTTCCACCACCTTCAGAGAGTTAAACCAAGTTTTGTTTCTGGTGGAAAAGGTTTCCTGACATGTCTTTATGTAGGACATCATCCATTATCGAGAATCCAAAAGGCAAAAAACTGCATTTCCAAACATCAAGCAAAATCAGCACTGCATGGACTGGGCCACCAGAGGGCAAAATCTGGTTAGAAACAACTTTTTAATTGCCCCCCTGAGCACATGCCTGTCCATTATACACATGTGCATTATTGAACATGCTGCAGGCTGTGTCAGTATTTACATTCCTCCATTTGTCAGATATACACATACAGTTTAGATTACAGTTTCTGTTACACTCTTTCTGAATAGCATGACTTGCATTGTAGGCTCTGAGGGAGGAAAATGTTTTACCTATGGTAAAGGCATCTTCACTAGCAACGACCACAACAGCACGAGCCCATAGACGGAATCGGGACAAATCCAACATGGCGGTGACAACATGGCGGCAACCAGACCGATCCCGCTGTTACAGCTCAGGCAATAATTTTGTCTCTTGGGTTAACCCTAACCCCTAACCCCTAACCCCTAACCCCTAACCCCTAACCCCTAACCCCTAACCCCTAACCCTATCCCCTAACCCCTAACCCCTACCCCTACCCTTAACCCTTAGTTTTTGTAGTAGTAAGGAGAAAATGTTTTAAATGTTTGCTCACCTGTGAGACTGTGCAATCTATACATTTAAAAAGTTTAATCTCAAAATAAAATTGAGCTGTAGGCTCCTGGGCCTCAATACCCCCATCTAGGAGATAAATTAGAATAATTAAAAGAGGGTGTGAGGGAGCTGCACGACGTCATGAACACAGGTGTATGTGATCTGGATGCTTAAATAGTGTAGCCGCGGGAAGGAGCGTGGTCCTGCTACCGAACTTCACAGCAAGCAAATATGTTCTGTTTACATACTATTTAAATCTTGATATAGTCGTGACCATGAGCATCTGGAAATGGGTCGCCTATTAGTGAAGAACAGCTAAAATGTTAATTTCCCTATGGGAACATGAAAGTCTAGTTTGCCATTGTCAAGTTTGTCATGGCAATTTGTGTTTTGGCAGCATCACGGTGGAGTCCAGAATCAGTTTTGACCCTTACAGTTAACATTTACACTGCAAGTCACTGCAAACCCTCTATAGACATCTTGCCCATCTACAAACCCTCTTTTAGCGTATCTGAGCTTTGAGGTCTCTGCCCTCTGTGTACAAGCTGACTTCATGCTAGATTATAGGCCAGTGGAGTATGTCTTCATTTCACTAGTCAGGTTGGGGATGATAAACTCTTATTTTCATAGTGTAGTCTGAATGCCCTTCAAGTTTATGCAAAGCGATTGCATTTGTGTCTTTAGACAAATGTCCCAAGTTCCCCTGTCCTTAAAACTACCAAACCTAATAGTAGAATAATAGATTTTTTTAATTTCAAATTTTCAAATTAAATAACACTATAAAACACAACACAAATACACTTCACAAATAAAAAAGAAACGGAAAAAGAAAATCACGACCAGAGAGAGAGCAGACACAAAATAATAGCAGCAGACATCCAACAAATAAAAGAAAAAATATTTCACAAAATTGAATCATGGCCTAAACAACGCTAAAAAAATGTTCTAATTTTGTCCAAAGTCTGTCAAATGTGTCCATTTTCAATTTAAGTCCAAATGTATTTTTTTCCATTTTACGTATGTCCATTATAATCGTAGTGCAGTCCTTGATCGTCTGTACCTTTTGTGTCATTCAGTTTTTGTGAGGGCCTTTTTGTGGCCGCTAGGAGGATGCTCGAGAGATGCTGCTGGTGGTGTCCATGGCAAGAGTCCTGAGGCCCAAATGTTCTGAAATCCATTGGGATTGGAATGTCATAAATTGTCTATAAGGTTTTGTTGATCTCAGTCCAAAACCTGTAAACAACAGACAATCCCTAAACACATGATAGTGATTTGCCTCCTTACTGCCACATCCTCTCCAACAGTCTGCATTTCCCTGTGAGTAATGGGCATTTTGCCACGGAGTTATAAAGAAATAAGACACACTTTCCCAACAGAATTCCCTCCAAACATGTGATCCTGTGGTTCTCCTGTGAGATGTACATATACTTTCCCTTTCTTCATCAACCAGAACAAAGTCAGCCTCCCTTACCCTTAATGTAAGCATTAGAGTGACTGCCTAGATTGTTAATACTTTTGTATAATTTAGATGTTAATCTCCTTGAAAGTTCAGATTAAATGCTGATGATGATCATCATAATTTTAAATGTCTTGGTTATAATAACTACTTATTTGTAAATACCTATAAAAGTCCTGTTAAGATAAGATAAGATATGCCTTTATTTGTCCACACATGGGGAAATTTCTGGGTTGCAACGCAAGTAGATACAGAGGAAAAGAACAGATAACTTATTGGAAGCTTTAAAAAACACTCTCAATAGAAAAACTCTTATAAACAAAACTCCTATAGACAGAATCTCTCATTTTCTTACTAAGGAATAGAGGGAAAAATAAAAAGATAAAATAAAATAAAAATTGCTAGCATAAGACAAAATAATACTAATAATAGTGGTAAAGTAAACACTCTTATTTACATCAGTTATATGCACATGAATGTGACATTATTGCGTATGAGTATGACAGTAATTGCACATGAACATAATTTTTCCTGTCCCGTATTTCAAAATTAGTTTTTTTCAGCTTGTTGTTTTTTTAAGCTTCCAAGATAGTAATTTAGAAAATTTTGATCCACTCTCATAACATCTTTGTCTGGTAAAGAGCATTTTTAAACTATTTTCTGTGAAGTCAGTTAATACATTTCTCATTTCATCTTTTTAATTTCTTGTAGCATTTCAGGACACCCCTTTTTTGCATGGATATCCTCCAACAAGTACATGTTTTTCTTGCAGATCTTTTACCTTTTTCTCTTTTTTTTTGGAGGCTATGGCTATATTTTGTCCTCTCCAGACTGCTTTGGAAGCATCCTAAAGGTTGGGCGGAGAAATTTCCCCAGTATAATTTTCCCCCAGATAAGTCTTAATGTTGCTCAATATTTTTTCCATAAAGAAAGGGTAATTAAGCAGGCCGGCATTGAACCTCCACAGTGTGATTTCCTTGTCTTTCTTCCAAATCTAAAGAATTGTAGACAGGAGCACAATCACTTAGGTCTATTGTGCCCATATCTGCTTCAATTATTCTTTTTTCATTCATTCATTTTCTACCGCTTTTCCGTTTGGGTGACTGGAGCCTATCCCAGCAACTTTGGGCCTTAGGCAATGGTTTTAGATTAGTCTTTATTAGAACAAAAAAGTGTGCGGATTAGAAACATGGGTATACTGGTGTGCCCTAGGGTTCATTTCCCTCCATATGTCAAACAATCCTATATTCCATGACATCAGCATAGAAAGTAATATCACTCCCTGGTGGAGCATACACAGTCAAAAGAGTGAACAACTTTCCATTTATATTCCCTTTAACCAGTACATATTTGCCCTCTTCATCCTACATTAAAAACTCCCAACAAACAATTGCAACTTTTGCCTTTGTATGATGAATAATAGGATTTGATTATTTATATTTAACAGAATTTCATTAGTTTTTGATGTTCAATGTCATTCAAATGTGTCTCTTGTAAAGATAAGATGTCAATTATTGATTTCTAAATTTTTGTAAAAATGTTTGTTCGTTTGATTGTGTTCATTATGCCATTCACATTGAAGGATAATACTTGTAACACTTGTGATGCCAATGGGTTGATTGTATTTATCGTACCGTTGATAACTCTTGAATGTTTTTAATCTCTCTGGTCGAAACCAACAAACATACATAAGAACCATAGGAACAAATAAGCGGAAGTCAAATCCTAATGAAGGCCCCCCCAGAAAACTCCCCAGTTACTCCTGGCACTCCTCCAGAAGGAACTGGATATTTGACCTCTAGCTCACCACGTCCCCCTGCTGCCCATCTGCATGTATTGTTCAATTTCCCACAAATCCAATCTCCCACATTTGGTACATTGATGAGTAGATGTATTTAAACACAATGTTTATGTACTAAAGCAGACAGCCAACATGGGGCATAAAGTCTGATGTTAAAAACAAATATATACTGTCAATATCATCAGTCCCTTCAAATTAAAAGAAATGTATCACCATGTGACTACAAACCGAACTCACATACCCCACGTTAGTGACTCCATTGCTCATGTTTAGTTGTTTAGTTCTCTGTGTTTTGCATCTTCCTTAGGAGCACCTCTGCTTCTCCTGATGTTCTGAGCACATGTTTTTTACCTTCAAAAGTCACCTGAAGACGCAGGGAAAGAGAACCCATGTCTCTGTTTACACTTCCTGAGCTCCTCACAGATGTGGTGGAACTTTTGCCGTTGTTGACGAACCTTGTAAGGAATATCTGGAGCAAAGAAGACGCGCCTGCCCCTGGAGGCCTTTACCCTTGCAGCCTTCAAGACACGTTCCTTCACACTATCGTTAAGAAACCTCATTATCAGGCCTTGTCGTTTATCAGCTTTGTCCGGTCGGACTCCGGTCCCTTCCCTCGTACCAACCCCTCGTCTCCGAGTTTGTCGTCAACTCACAAAAAAACAAAACCTCTCGAGTCTTGGTTTGCCCAGTTGATGTGCTCTTTCTATTATGATGGGAGGGACTTCAACTCCTGAGCCATCAAGGAGCTCAGGAATAATCTTCTCTAAAAAACTTTCTGTATCCTGTCTTTCTTTCCCCTCTGGGACCCCCACAAGCCGAAGGTTAAGACGACGTGATCTGGACTTCAAAGCCAGGAGCTTTATTTATCATATTATTGTTCTCCGACTCTAGTGTTGTCACTCTGGCCCACAACAACACTAACAACTCGGCTCTAAGAGACTCCATGGTACGCTGCACGGACATCATGAGCCATATCTGATGATTAGTTTTATTCTCTCCCCTTCTGATGCAGAGAAGTCGTCTGGGCCGGCGGGACCCCATTTGTCCAGCGGGGAAGCACTGCGGCTCTCCAAGTCAGGTTTGCTAGCCATGTTAGCCTCGTTAGCTTGTGATGCGGGCTGTTTTCCAATGGGACCGTGGGCCGTCAGCTTTGTTTGTTTGGGTCCCGAAGTGTTACTGGATTTGTGTCTTCCTTATTTATTCATCTCTTGTTCTTTCTCTTTGGGATTAGGTGGGTCAAACAATGATTTTAAAGCATTTTGTAGCAGCCACGTGAGCGCCTCCAAGTGCCGCCATAACCGGACGTTTTGTTTTGTTTTATATCATTACAAATCCCATTGCTCTTAAAAGTTATTGAGAGCAATGGGACTTTATGCATCACTTTTCCCCTGTGGGCATGTGAGTTTCTAAAAGTCTTGCTGCTGATTGGACTACTACAGTTTTACTTCATGACTTCTTATTCTCGTGCTGCCCGGTGGTCGAGTGGTTAAGGCACAGCACACATATGCCTGGCTGTGAGTGTCATGAGTTTGAATCCCGACTCCGACAGTTTACTGCATGTCCTCCCCTCTCTCTCATCCCCTATTTCACACTATCCTCTCCTGTCTAATAATGCCAACGGGCCACAAAATCTTTAAAAAAAAAAATCCCAGAACTTAAACAAACAGGGTACTAAATGGCATCAGTCAAACATAGGCTGCTTTATTTTGAGTAGCTGAAGAAGGTATAAATAGACTTTGAGCAGTGCAACAAGCGAATGGTTCATAAGAAATGGCTGAGTTACATCATTGCCTGTGAGAGCGAAGGTCTGGAGAGGCGCTGGGCTCTCTGGGCCAGCCATTATGGTTTGTACTAATGTTCTGGTTTCACAATCCAAACATTCGAAAAGCTGTTATTTGCCCTCTTTTTTCCTCTTCACTCAGTTATTCTGCCCCTTTTTTCACCAGAGCAAAGCTGTCAACACAGAGAAGACGGGGTATTAAATGAAAGACTGAGACAAGATGCTAGAGATACTGTTGATCTGGAAGAAGTTTTACTAAATCTAACTCGCTAACTGTTTTCTATAATATCCATTACAATAACTATATTTTGTATTATGATTCACAACTAATATTGTAAACTGTTATATTGGGTCTACAATAAGACCTTTTAAGCAGTAAACACATAATCTATGCAACGTGTTTATGCAAATTGCTGTTATAAATGAGTTTAGAGATGCAAACATCTCAGTGTGAACCCTAGTGGAATTAAGCGAGTAAATTCCCACATGACAGGCTATAACCCCATAATGGTTCTGTGGTCATATGTGCATTACTTAATGAATTTAGAATATCCTGTATGATCTGTTAACACACTTGCTTGTACACGTCAGTGTTTAGGCCAACATTAATGATCATAAAATACTACATTTTCCACTATTTACTAATCCCATTTCCATTACATTCAAACAGTTGGGTGTCTATGTGGCGCAGCCAGAGCCCCATGGGGCCGTGGTGAGACAGCGCCCACCGTGTGGTTGGCACGTTGCACCTCGTCATTATGGCTGGCTTCTGCTGCAGCTACTCAAACAACTGCACAGCTCACTGACAGAGAGAGATTCATTATGGGGGTTGGTATGTCCTGTGATTTAGCTACAGCGCCTGCTCTCTTTCAAGCACACTTTAATGAAGTTTAACTGAAAAATCTTATTTTAATGCCAGACTTGGCCTGTCCACTATGTCTTTTAACTCCAATTACTATATATAAAAAAGAAAACACATATGTTGAAAATATAATTTATGGTGTGGACGTGTATGGCTCCCTCTCCCTGCCTGTCCCTTCTTGACTCACCTCTGGACTGCCGTTTTCATTTATAGCAATGAGATCAGATTAATTTGATTGTGGTTCAAAACTGATTCATATCTATAAAAGCAATATTCAAATCTAATTGTACACTCCACAACAAGGCTTAAAGGGGAACCACAAATGTAAACACTAGAATCTTTAAGTCTACTTTATGTTTGTATATTTAGCTTTACATTCACAGTTCATATTTAACCCTTTATTGTAAATTCTATATACATTGGGCATTGGTGTAGCTTAACATGCAATGCCATCTTTAGTTGTTGTATACAGTGTTTTTCCTTATTGCCTCGCCAAGTGTCTTGATCTGCTGGCAAAGAAAGTAACTTTCCATTGAATTGTTTAGTCCAATTCCATCACATTTATATATCTGCGGAGCGTCTTACAAAAGCAGGTCTTGCCAGTGACTGGTAGTAGACCAGAAATTAGTTGCTCATAATACGGTATTCTTGTTTTGGCAAAACCGTTAACAGTAATTCACAATCAGCCTGCCATTGAGTGATCTCCCTCTGTTAATTCAACTAGGGGGAAAACCTGGTTGGGTGAGTTGAAGACAAGTCAAATCGCCTTTGTTATTGGAACTGCTTTGTACAAATTGTAGATCCCCATTTTAAAATTCCATGCCATTACAAAGACAAATGTTGGGAAAATGACGTCCTGTTCCTTCAGTGCTGGCGTGCTCCAAAACCAAACAGTCTGTCTTTCACCTGGAGCTGCAGGATTATTTGGTCAATGATCTACCATTAATTCATTGACACAAGTGTTTTTTTTTAATCTATAATAGAGCTACATCCAGCTGCAAAATTACTCTGAGGACCATTTGGTCTGAGCTCTGAGTAATTGTAAGTCACTGGGTTCGTTACGCTTCCAGATCAGCTTGTGAGCGAACGACCAGCTTTGTATGTTCAAAATGGACACAACAACTAAGAAAGTACTTGACCACAATGAACACAATTTGCAAAGATATTGGCCTGTATCCTGATTATAGACTGTAGCATTTTCCAAATGCGTTAGTGTTCTTCCAATAAAAACAGCACTTGGGGTAATTGTCTAACCATCTTAATGTGTCCCCAATGTTCCTCTTAATGAATACGAGGAGTGGAGAGCCTGGGCTGTGCCATAAAACGCAGTCTGCCGGGCCATTGACTTTGTTGATTTCAAACAAAGCTGATTAGCTGATTATATGTTTGATGGATGAAACTCTGAGATATAGAGACATGTCCATGCCTCAGCTCATAAGGACTTGACTTGTGATACTCTTTAGGCTTCATGTGGACACTGTAGCGCTGATATTTGTACGATATACATTATTGTGTCATGGAATTGTGTTAATTGGGCTCAGAATCAAGCGTAAACATGTGTTTATATTACTGGCAACATGGCAGAGCGTCCATAAAAATGAGCCAAAACAATATAAAAAAGTGAACAAAAGGGTTGTGGACAATCCAGATGAAATATTGAGGAAAATGATTACAAGGAACTGATTTAAAAGTGACCCACCTTGTTAGAACCAATGGCTAGAGATTATGGAAAATATATATACATATATATTGAATGTATGGAAAGATTGACTTATTTTCTACGGCACAAGGACAAATCTTTACAAAATGGATAGAACATAAACATAAATATGCATGATACATTTGATTATTTTTTGAACAGTACCCCAAGAATTGTATTTGTAGTCGTTTTTGTATTAGCATTGTTTGTGTGAAACTAAAAACTTAGGTAGGTATGGGGAAACTGCTAAACACTGACATGAACAAATCTGGCAAACGTGACACAAAGGAGCTCCAGAAATTACAATGTGTTGACATGTGCCAAGCGTTTTGAGACATAACCCAACACGACACGCTTAAAAGCTCAGAAAGTTCTGTTTAGCATAACACAAGCCCTTTAATTAATGTTATGCTGATGACATCCATAAAAGGAGTAGAAGAGAGGTGTGATGTTTGTGTTATCATTCCTCTAGCATGGCACTAAAGCAGCATGGCCAGCCCGGGGAGAGAAAGGGGACTGGCATGGTTGGCCCGGTGCCGGCGTCTGCTGCATGCCTCTCATTTTTGTGTGAAGCCGAAGCTGTCACCACATGGACAGCTGCTCGTGAGCCGCACAACCCTCCACATCCCCGAGCACCATCAACGAGTCGGTGCATAATCGCCCAGATCAATCTCAGCGTGCCCTTTTCTAAATCACTACCAAGGAAATGTGTTCGGGGGCCACGGAACAGACCTGAGAGCAGCGCCTGGAAACAAAATGACACCCTGTGGCATTCCTGAGCGCTGCAACTAGACCCTGTCCCGAGTTAGATGAGCCTGCTTCCAATCAGCGCACATCGGGCTGTATATCAGGGTTAATTAGTGGATGTGGGGCTGCAGAACAGAGCCTGGTGTGAGACAAGAGCTTTCCGTGCACTGCCAGCTCAGCCCTGCACGGCACGTCCAGACCTTGTGCTTATAAAGACAGCTTTGCGTGGGACGTGACGCACAACTTTTATGGACTTGCTATTTCAAATTCTTAACAGCACATGTGTCACAGTCTAAATAAGATTCCACAACAATTTGATCAAATACTTGAAAGAGGGATATCTGCGCCGACACCGTGGTCCTGGTGCCAAATGTCTACAGTTAACAAATAACAGAGCTCCGCAGTGAAGAAACACATGTGGGCATTCAAGTGTCACTGGATCGTAGTGATTAAAAGAGTGGCAAAGTTCAAGAGGCGCAAGACACTTAAAATGACTGAAGATCCTCAAATTGTTTACAACATGCAAAACATGACTATATTATCGGGTAAAAAAAGTGTAAAATTATTTCCAAATGTTTTTTTTAATAAAGTACCGTACACAAATGGACGATACCAATGTGGTTGAACTGTTTTAGAAAATATACAATTGCAAGAAAGTATTGTGATTTTTATAAAACTGCAGATCATTTTGATTTCAATTCATTTGACATTTATGTTTCAATGGAAGGACTTTTTATTTATTTATTTATTAACCTTAATTTAGCCCAGTTAAAACCCACAGAGATCAAAACGTCTCGTTCAAGGGTGACCTGGGCCAAAGGGAAAAATGACATAAATAATGAAAACATTTACACAATTAAGAGACATTTGAAACTGTCCATGTGCATTATGGTGGCAGTAGCTCAGCGGTAAAGTGCTCGTCTACTTATCTGAAGGTCGGTGCTCTTGACATTAACATGTTTGATAGAGTGGTCAGATCCACAGGTTGGTGGTACGATCCCAGCTGCCTCAGGTAAATACTGCAGGTGTGTCCTTGGGCAGTGTCTGCGTGCACTGGTGTATGAATGTGTGTGTGAATGGGTGAATAGTTCCTTGAAGTACTTTGAGTGCCTTGAAGTTAGAAAAGCGCTGTATAAATGTTACCATTTACCATTAATATTTGAAAGACAAATTAAATATAACCAGCTAATGTAATACATGTTTGACAAAGTTTAAACTACAGGATTACCAGGTTTAATACAGAATAAGATATTTTGATATTTTGTTGTTTGTTGAAGAAATCATGTCACATGATTAATTGCCAAATTGCGACTTCAATGTGTGCAGCCCAGATTTGTTACAGGGTTCAGGGCACCAGCTTATGATTTAACACTCGAATGTCTGTGCTACCGCTGCCTTGCTGCTTTTTGTCTCAAGCCAAGGATGAGAGAATGTGCTAAAGTTTGTTCTCTGCGTTTCATTATTTTCAGGAGCATCAAAGGACATCTCTGGACAGACAGTGGACTGAGGACAGAGGCTGAAAGAATGTTGTAATTTTTATCGGTAAATTGGAGAAAGTGGTGTGTGCAGCATGTGTCGGTAGTTGTCTGGGTGAAGCGTGGGTGGATTACTGACACTGGAATCCACTTTTTGGCCCAGACATAGTTTGCTTGTGTTAAAGCTGTTGAAAAAACTAATCCTTGCTGTAAATCATGATTATTATACACGCTCACAGCTCAAATTACTCTGTGATGGTCAGTCGCAAATCTTAACCATGTTTTGGCTCTGATTGTGTGATCAGTCCAAAAACACACACATATATTGTCTACAACTTCTCACTACAGACATCGTCCAAACATTATAATTTGCATGCCTTGAATAATTTCTCAAGATACAGGTATTTAAGGTACGCTGAATTTCTTTTATTATTTTTAACACAGTAATTGCAATGCAAATGGTCTTAATTGTAACCCAAAACTCTGGAATAAACAACACTGAAAAATGAAAGTGGTGATTATGGGTTACCCTGGGCCTGATGTGGGATTTGTGAAGCTGCTGCCAACTGCATTTTTAGATCACTGTTTCTTTCTAGCCCAAATATAGACACTTAATCACTCATCACAACACATTCCTTAATGCCGGACAGTGCGCGGGCTGGTCCGGAGCACGAGGGGATGATTTACCCCCCTTTGCTCCAAACTAATGGAACGTTCCATATGGTGTACCCCAGATTCGTCCTGATGGATGGTGGAAAAACTTGATCTGAGAAATAATATACATCGGGCTTCATTCCACTCTCAGTCAAATATTTCAAGTTTGACCAGAAAAATGCACAGATGTCATTATAACATACAGGAAGGATTTATAGTCTTCAGTTGAAATAATTCTTAATGTCAGTGATGTGATTTGCTGTTGGTGCCAGGGCTCAGTGAGAGGTGAAACCTAGACGTCTAGCTTAATTGTATATATTAGGAGATGCCCTAGAAACACACATTTAGATACAGTATGATTACAAACAGATGGAACATTTATCAGAGAATGATTTACTGTTCCTCACCATTGTGACTGAAGCAATACAAATTTAGTGAAAGGTTTAAAATGCCAAAACGTATCCGTTTGTGGGGCCCATCTATGTGGAGTTTACAAATTATTTCTGTGAAAAGATATCTCTCTTCTGATTACACCAGATCAAGCAAATTATGCCAAATATGCTTTTATGCTCTTGTCAAGCTCATTCATTTTGTCAGGTTTACCTTGGGTTTTTGTTTTTAAAGGTCTGCCACGTTCTTGTCTATATGGAGATACTATTGATTGGCCCATGTTTCACAGTGTTGCATTAGTCTTATCAATCTCCATTTGTATGAGAGTCATTTATGTCACCAGACCAGGTTACAGGTCAGTTCTGTGGAGAGCCTGCTGACAAAAATAATGCATGTTTTTCTAATTGAATAAATGGAAGATAGATATGTTTAATGCTATACTGTGGAACATCCCAAGCAAAGCAATACTTTTTCCACGGAGACAAGCATATGACAGACCCTCTACCTGGAAAGTTACATTTTGTAGCTTTGGTAAGGCCTTTGTTATTGATTGAAGATTATAAATCCACCTATATTAAGGTTTTCCACCTAAATGTTACATACTAACACTAACATTGATTCTAATACCACTTTTATTGCTACACATTGTGTGCTCCACATTTGTTGATGTGGACTCACTGTAATTTTCATGGGAATTGTATGTGAACTATTGGGTTTGGGGATTTTGGTTTGAGCTTTTCTAAGAAATGTGTAACTTTAAATAGAAGAAAATGCTTGGAAGGACGGGAAGAGTAGTTACTGCTGCCACAAATGCCCCCTTTTAGTTTAATCATGTGGGATAATGCTTTTAAACACTTTGTTTTGGGGACAAGTTTATAGGTCATAGTTCAGTTCCTTCTAAATCATGGCCTCAGATGAACTCTTCTGTTTTTAACTATTCTCAAAAACCTAGAACAACTAAATTTAGTGAGGCTCAGTAATGCCTAAAAATGTACCGGTACCCACATTTTCTGTGTGTTGTGGAGCAACTGTAGGGCAGAGGTGAGGGAGTAACCTTTATAACCTTACACTACATTTGATTTTTAGAGATTTCTTTGCCGTTGGCTGGTCACTCTTTGCGGGTATGCTGCTGCTGAGCCAGTGTTGTGCTTGGCCCGACAGAGGAACAAGTAAAAAGTCCTGGCTGCAAAACAAGCAACCTTCAAACTCACAAACACTCACAATGTCCTGAGAGGCCCGCTGCTGTCACAGTGAGGTGCAATGATTTAAAGCTCTAATTAGCTTTTAATGCAGCATCTGTCAAAAGGCACGACACCCTTTCATAAACATGAAGCAACCACAGGGATAGAAACACAACAACTTCAAATCTGTAGGTAATGCCTAATTGTGGGATCCTTTCTTCTGTCTTAGTCATTACAATCAATGTAGCTGAAAGGTTGTTATCAGAGGCTGTATGCACCTTCCAAGCTATTAAAACATTGTATCAATCAAATTGTCTGTTTTTATTGGTTTTGACATTTAACTTCTCAGAAGTTATTTACAGTAAACATCCTATGGAAATGCTGCGGTCAGAAAATAGCCAATAGCAGCTCATCTGCCACAGCAGTTATCTGCTACTTTGAGTGACCCTGGAGGCTTCTTCGCCCTCTGTATCCCTCTGTACACACACTTACCCGTGCATGTGCTGACTCACCAATATCAAGACCAATACAACCCAAATGGGAGAACATGGTTCTTTCAAGGAAGAAGCTCTTCATGAGGAGAAAGAGATTTGGTTTGATTGTTCTGTCTCGTATAATTACCATAGCTTTTTATTGTCAAAATCTATGTGTGGACCCTGATACTCTTTTATATACCAAGCATTGCTAGTGCCTAGGTTATTGATCTGAATACGTGTATAAATAACTGTTAAAACACCAGCCAAACTGACAATGTAACAAGCCTTTCTCTTTCACTGCTCAAACTGGCTCTAGTCTACCCTTTTTACTTTTGTAATCTACCTGTATATTCAATAATAAAGTACAGTATGAAGCTAGTCCATCATTCTACAATCAGGGCAAAAATGTCAATTGCTTCTCTTGGTTCCGAGGTGAATCTTTACTGAGACCTCCAACAATATTACCACTATGTGAATTATAGTGAAATTTCACCAGGTCTGTGTAATGTTAACAAGCTTACAATGGTGAATATTTTATGCTTTACCTCAGGAGTTTGTATTAAGTTACACCAAGTATCTTTATGAGAATAATATTAAACTCATAAACTCACTTGACAATATTTACAGAAACCTTTTGAATTACCTGTATTAGTCAAAAGGGAGTAAAAATAAAATATCTGGCCAAGGCTGTTGCACTGAAGTATTGTTTTTCAGTAGTGTTCATTCTTGAGTATCAAGCACTGTATAACATTACAAAATCATAGTTTAACATAAAAGAGTCCATGTGCATATTTTGGACATCTTTTGGCTTGTTCAGACTAAATTGGTCTGAATGTTCACACTATTCCCATTTTGTATATGTCATGCCGTTTTTAGCGTTTTGAAAAGTACACTCAAGTGCTCTCAAAATGTCCCATAACACACCTTGAAAAGTATTGTATAGCGAAGGATATTAGAAAGACAATATAGATCCAGTGCGAGAGTCAGAAAAATTACAGTGTCTTTAACTGGACATAACAACAAGTACTCAGAAATGCTGTCCAAACCACTCTGTGCATCTGGAAAGTATTAACTCTTTCCATATTTTATTGTCGTACAACCTCATTCAAAATTGATTAGTTTAATTATTTCCCTCCAAATTCTATAAATAATACCTCGTGACAATGTGAAGAAAGTTGTTTGAATACTTGGCAATCTAATTAAAAACGTAAGTATTCACAGCATTGGCCATGGCACACAAAATTGAGCTCAGGTACATCCTTACATCCTTTTCCCACTGATCATCCTTGAGATGCTTGATTGAAGTCCACAAAGTTTCTGTATACGCTCCCACAGATAACAGATGGTCACTCTGACAGATCTCCAGTGTGTCTTTGTGGAGAGTTGAGAACCTTCCAGAAGAACACCCTTCTCTGCAGCACTCCACCAATCAGGCCTGCATGGTAGAGTGGCCAGACAGAAGCCACTCCTCAGTAAAAAGGCACATGACAGCCCACCTGGAGTTTGCAAAAAAGGCACCTTAATAAGGACACTCAGACCATGAGAAACAAAAATCTCTGGTCTGATGAAACAAAGATTGAAGTGTGAGAATTTCCGATGATTTGAAGTTGCACCAGCTAGAGAATGTACTTGTTTATCTGCAGAATACATGTGGAAAAGACAGTCGTACAACAAACTTGATTGGTAGTACGACTTACACTCTTATCCTCATCTTCACTTAAGTATCTTCAAAATGCTCTAGGCCAGACCTCCTCTTATGGTCTGTCCTTAAGTGCCTTTAAAGAAGATCGAATCAAGCTTTATCTGAGAGTGCAGTTGGGTGTGTGTTTTTGTTTACAGCTTTAATACGGCACAGATTCTTCGGTTCAGGACACCCATTAAACCTGAGTCTAGCACGCACAAGTGAGAACAAAAGCCAGATCTGCAGGTGAAGCATTACTCCTCAATAGCTGTGCGACAATTTATTGATGTGTTCAGCACGTAGAGTAGAAGCAATTCAAAAATATGCTTTTCTTTTCTTATTTTAAGGATTGAGCTGACTAGTTTGCCATATTCTTCATTCACCCATTGCCATTTTTTGTTGCATTAGCTATTTGTTCATACTTATAGATACATTTAAAGCAGTATGCGCCTCGGTAAACCAATGTGCAGATTGTTACATTGCATTCTCTGTCTACAAAATGAAAATAAACCCACTAAAATTGAACTGTTTTGTCATGTTGGAGATTCTGACAAATACTCAGAACCCAAATTCATTAAAGTTAAATAGATGTTTAGTTTTGCTTCATCAACGCTCCTTCAATGATCCAGAGAAAGCAGGCGTAACTAAAAATAAAGTGTCCGAAAAGGCCAAGAATAACCTGGGCCCAGGAGGAAGGAATTGCTTCAGCTATAAGCCACCATTCCTACACATGGCGCTGGATCGGGACGCAGTAGGGGCATGAAAATTGGTCCCAGCTGTGGAGCTCTGAGTGTGCCTCTGTGGACAGGAGACAGCCTCCAAGTATGTGGATTAATCATTTACTCATATAACAGCCGCGCTGCAAACCTCAGGCACTCGCACCACTCATCTCCATTTATCTGCGGCATGTGTGTATAGACAAGATGCATCAGCCACTTTATTAAGGCTGAATAATGAAAAACAATTGCACAAAATCAAATCTGTGTGTGGCTTCTCATGTATGGGTGGTACTGGTACTTTTACTCATTCAATTTCTTAAATGTATTTAGTTTGTTTGTTTAAATGGCTGGTTAATGTGCACATTCCCTTTTTTCTTTTGGCCTTTTATCTTTATTGGACATGACACTAAGCGTGAAATAAGGGAGATTGTGCAAATTAGCAGCTCAACTGGCATGTATGTTCCAGGCAACCTTACCCCTGGGCCTTCCCGCAGAGCATATTTAAATGTAAAAAGGCTTTTCATTGGCACCGATAGCTGTAGAAAATAGGAAACTGCATACATTTCAACATTTTGCTAACTCCCATCCTTCCTGCTTTAGACAAGGGGTTTCATAATTTATAAATACAAGTACTATTGAGATGCCTTAAGCTGAATTGTGTTACTGTGGCTCCATGTATTACAACATGAGAAGGATAGTAGCACAATAAGTGCTAGGATTCTGTAAAAAAAAAAAAAAAAAGAAAAAAAATGACCTCAATAAAATTAAAGGTTTTTTTTTTTTATAGTTCCCATAGGGAAATTTATCCTGTACATGACCCATCTTGCAAATGCAATCTGGGGTCATTCTTAGATTTTACCCATTGTGTATGTTTAAGGTTGTTTGAGGAAACTACAGTGGCGGGATCTCGATGAAAACTTACCCAGACGATGCAAAGACACATTGAAACGCTCCTAGCCCGCCAGGAGTTCAACCCAGGACTTGCCACTGGGAGACCGTGAAAATAAAACCATTTTTTTCCAAATGTGTGCCAAACATTACAAATTCGGATAATCTACCATTTTGTTTCGTTCATTTGCACTCTGCTGTAGCTTGTGTGGGGTAGCGTTACTTTTAAAAGTTACTCGTAAAGTTACCTTGTTATTGCCCCTGGAAAACTAACTGTGCTACTTTGTTATAAAAGTAACGCATTAGAGTACTCTTGCCACGTATCAATCATAAAACGCACCTATCGCTCACCTGCAGCCGCGTCAGGCTCGTCCCCACCTTTCCGCGTGCCTAAGCGCATGGATCTATCATAATATAGTTCCCTCAGTGTACGGGGCAAAATGAAGACGGAGAAAGACAGTTCGAGTTGACGCAGAAGTGGACAGAAATCTACGGGAGACGAGCGATGCGATGTGCTCCGTTGCGCTAATAAACAAACGCACGTGTGTGTTGTATCGGTCCGCACGGGGGAGTGCGCATGCGCACTTCCGCCTGCGTTCTCAAATCGCCGAAAAATCGTCCATACCGCCTTTAAGCAATGAAAACTATCGTTAAAACAAAATTAGTGGATTGACAAGGGCACTAACGCACAACAACTCACTTGTTTTAGGCCTGTCGTTTATTTAAATCAAACTCACCACATTGCTGTTACCTTACATCTACTCCTCAGCCACAAAAGAGTGATTATAATGAAGGAGAAGGAGTTTTTCAAGACGTGCATCTGAACGTTTATTTCTCTTCGACATGAGAGAGTCACTAATTTCAAAATGCGCATGCAGAAACATACACATGCAGAAACATACACATGCAGAGACATACACATGCAGAAACATACACATGCAGAGACATACACATGCAGAAACATACACATGCAGAAACATACACATGCAGAGACATACACATGCAGAAACATACACATGCAGAGACATACACATGCAGAAACATACACATGCAGAAGCATACACATGCAGAAACATACACATGCAGAGACATACACATGCAGAAACATACACATGCAGAGACATACACATGCAGAGACATACACATGCAGAGACATACACATGCAGAAACATACACATGCAGAAACATACACATGCAGAGACATACACATGCAGAAACATACACATGCAGAGACATACACATGCAGAAACATACACATGCAGAGACATACACATGCAGAAACATACACATGCAGAAACATACACATGCAGAAACATACACATGCAGAAACATACACATGCAGAGACATACACATGCAGAAACATACACATGCAGAAACATACACATGCAGAGACATACACATGCAGAGACATACACATGCAGAGACATACACATGCAGAGACATACACATGCAGAAACATACACATGCAGAGACATACACATGCAGAAACATACACATGCAGAGACATACACATGCAGAAACATACACATGCAGAGACATACACATGCAGAAACATACACATGCAGAAACATACACATGCAGAGACATACACATGCAGAGACATACACATGCAGAGACATACACATGCAGAGACATACACATGCAGAAACATACACATGCAGAGACATACACATGCAGAAACATACACATGCAGAAACATACACATGCAGAGACATACACATGCAGAAACATACACATGCAGAAACATACACATGCAGAGACATACACATGCAGAAACATACACATGCAGAAACATACACATGCAGAGACATACACATGCAGAGACATACACATGCAGAAACATACACATGCAGAGACAAGTGTTTGGTGCCACGGCTCTCTCTCTCTACTCTCCGGCTGGGTAACAAACCTGGCTCTGGAATTGCAGTGAGGAAATGAGACCAAACCGAAACTAATGCATTACTGATTTGAAGAGTAATGTGTACTAGATTACATCGGTGCACAAAACTTACGAGTTAGGTTCCTCGTTACTCTAAAAAAGTAATTTGAGTACTTTAACACTTACCAGGTAACGGGTTTAGCCTCAACGCTGACTGTAGCTGGGATTGGCAGCTTTATTGCTCTGATCTCTCTCTCATATCACACATTGATCCCTGTAAATCATTCGCTCCTGGTGTTTTGGTTTTGATGTCTATACAGAAAGCTGGCTTGTGTGGAAATCATTTGGTCTACATTTAGGCTTTGGATACATTCTTCCAATTTTGCTACCGGTTTTCTAGGAACAAAAATTCTGGGAAGAATCCACTGTAAAGCTTTCAGGGAACTGTATATCATCAGTTAGTTTGAAGTAAGTGTGATTTTGAGAGAGTGGGCTTGTAAGTTGGAGGATAAGCCAACAAATTAAGTTTTATGGCCGTGAGAAACATTGACTTTCAAGGAAAAAACTACCATCTCTGTAAAGTTGTCATTGTACAAAAATTGGGGCTTCCTGCCAAGGCCGTAGAAGCAGCTCAGCTCATTTCACAGATGGAGGTCGAAGATTCTGCATTCGATGACACACACAAGCACAAAAATCATTGGCCATTTGAGTTATTGGTCTACAGGACAGCACCCCATGTGCTGCTCAGTCAAGTCCCTGTTTATAGCACTGTTTTAACAGGTCTATAAAATATTAGTCTGCTCCACTTCACTCTTGTGTGCGGAGAAGCCACAACTGAAGTACGCTGGTTTGTCGTGGGGAATAGCAGCTAGTACCGTGGCTTGGGGCCCTTCCTACAACAACACCGACTCCTTTGAGGGTCTCACTATGACGGCCAAGACCACTGCCTCAAATGTACGACATCAGGAGATCCCACGCCGCGTTTACTGACCAACCTGTCTGGAGCAGAGCCAAGAAACAACTCATATAGGTCTGACATCACTTTGTTGAAATTATAGTGCGAGACCAAAGTGGCCTGTCTGTTGTACTCTGTGTACCCCCTCTAAGGTTTATCCCAGCATCATATTATTATTGACTCTATGCCAATGCATTTAGGACTGCGTTGCATGTAAGTAATCAATGTTAGCTAACAGGATTATAAGCAGGCCCTTTATGTAATATTTGCCGTTTTGAAAATCGTGACACCCAAAGCACTTTACATTGCAATACCAATCACTAACCATCACTCAAAAACTACCTCCACACAAGGCACCTGGAATTCCTAGCAGTTTCCCATCCAGTACTAACCACCTGCTTACAACCAACCCTGCTTAGATCAGAAAAGATTGGCCATTCTAAAGGTGGTAACATTAACGACGTTACTGAGCAGTCGTTTTGTTTTTTGCATGAACTTTATTCCAGATTGTGGGAACCATTACAGATAATAACCAATTGGTACGGAGAATTTGCAGTGCTGATCAGCAGTTGGCATGTGAAATCATAAACATTGTGTTATGTTCTATGATGCATTGCCAAATGAACCTAATATCTACCAGGCTAAATACAGAAACAAGTTGCTGACAAGCTACAGCCAGTGGCATTAGTATCACATATCATTGCTTAGAGAAAGTTTACTTTTGGCTGAGACATCCAATATGATGAAAGATTGTGTACTTTGTATTTTATAATGTGGAGGAAAGGCTCTTGTTTGATCAAAAAGGCTTAGAAGAAAGTATTTAGACATTTTGAGGAGAGCTAGTGTGTTTAGGGTTAGTAGAAAATGTGATGCAGATGATGATATGGATTAGCGGTACCATCTAACTATGTCCCAATTTTTGGCTGCCCTCTCTTGTTTCCACCATGTAAATGTTTTAAATTCAATTCTTCTAACCAGTAAGTAAAATGCTACACGTGTATGTAAAATGTAAAGCAAAATGCCATGATTGCGGCACTGAAAGCGTAAGATGCTGATCCCAAAAAGAGCTCAAATTAAACTAGCTCTTTCCTGTTCATCATTATCTTCAAACAGTTTGACACGTTGGACCCTGAAGTGACCAAAGTCATCATTGTTTATCATCTATCTTCATGTGTATAAATTAACAAAGATTCCTGCAAAAATAAATACAAACAATACAAAACATTCCAGACTGTACCTACTGTGACAGCCACTTGAAAAATCTCTGGGATAATATGTAATCCAATACCAGAAAGGCTTTAGTTTCGTAATGGAAAGCAGTAGGAGAGCCGTGTCTCCAGCACGGCCAAACTAATATGCCTTCACATCATTACTGCGAGAATGTTTGGAATCTAACACACAACACATAAATAGCCCAGTTATATTTGTATACTCCACAAATAACTGTGTCTCCCAAAAATTTAAATAACCCCAAAAGACAAACTGTACCGTGCACTTGTAAACTATGAAAAAAAACAAGAGCGTGGATTAGGGGGGTGTGGGGAATCAATTGGACAATGAGCTGTTATTATAAATGAAGATGGCCCAGGGCAGCACACACCATATGGATCGTGTTGTGTGCTCAAGGAAGGTACGAAGTGCATCTACAAACCCGACAGGAAGAATGTGGGTCCAGTAAATATCTGGAAGGGGAGAGTTGACAGATGGCAGTCCTGAACACAATAATTATCACATACTTCCCACAACTGTGCACGTCTGCTACATCCTCATCTCCTCGGGCCAACTCCTCGAACCCCAAACCGACCAGAAAATGGCACATGCAGCAACTTTATCAGACAAAAATGATGAGCTTGAAACTGAAGCCAGAAAATTGGATGATGATGATTACTTTTCTGCAACTACCTAAATAATCTATATAATAACCGGCTAAGGCAAGGATTATGGTTATGGTCGGGTGACGTCAGATGGATCAAGAGATACATTTGTAAATTACTTGTAAAACATTGATGACATTGTTATTTTGGTACTGACTCAGGTCAAGTCAAAATACAATAAACTATGAAATGAAAGAAGCCAAGCATAAATATTTGGCCAATACTTTTTTCTGGCCTTGATAAATAGCTTTTCATTCCTTACATAACCAACAATCTTTCCGGCCTTCTTTCAAGGACATGGACAAAAGTGTGTGTCTGGACTGAAGACATGGCTCTAACCTCTTACGTTTCCAGTATTAGTGGTTTGCAAACCATAGAACGAAGATGCATTTTTCTGATGGGCTGCATGGCACACACAGAGATACTAACTGTTAACCAGAAGCTCTAGCCCACAGACATGAGAGATGAAGCTAACTCAAATCAGCTCAGCTCGGTCCGACCGCAGGAGCCCCACAACCACAGAGGCACCACTGAAGCGATCGTCTGCCCTCCACCTAATTCTACAGCCCCCCCAACCCCACTGCACTGATCAGCCTGTGACAGACTCCAGGTCCAGCAAACTTCTCAGTAATCACAGAAGCAGCAATCTTTCCAGGGAAAGGATATCACTACTTAAATTAAGTACTTTATTTGTCATTATAGATACAACAAAACTATGTAGATCAGATGGAGGGTTATTTCTGAGCTGCTGCATCTTCATGAAGGAAATGTACATATTTACACAGGGAGAACAAACAAACTGAACAGAACAGAATACACTATTCAGTCCAGAAATTGTATGTATTGGACCGTCTCGTAGAGAGACAAAAATGCTTATTGGGATTGCAGTGACACAGTGATAGTTATTGCCCCCAAAGGTCGGTGCTCTGACTGAGTGTGGAGTGAGGAAATGTCTGAACAAATATGGGCCCTTTTGAGTAAAAAAATGGTGCTAACATTTAGTGTAACTATAATAACTTGCATTATCACAGAATACGTTTTACATGTTTTCTCAAATAAAATAATGTTACATGTTGCTTCACAAATCTGCTTGTGTATTTAAAATAGCAAAACTGAATTAAGTCATGAGGAAGACATTGCACAAGCTTTACATGCCAGCATCAAATAGTTACACAAGTGCTTCAGATGTTTATAGTTCTTGTCCTCGGAGTCAAGATGCTATTTGTGTTTGAATAATATCCAAACAAGGTCAATGAATGCGTCCATCACACAATATCAGCACTTTAAGCTCTGTAGGAAAACATATGCAGGCTGCACAATGTCCCAGTGGGAATAATCCAAGCAAACTAAAATAATAAAAATACATATATTTACATAAAGTGAAGGGCATTTGGAATGGTGTAGAGAACCATAACAGAATTTATTGCAGATAAGGAGAATGATCCACATGAAAACTTTTCACTTTATTTCAGGGTCAGATTAGATTAAGTGTTTACTTTTGCACTAGTATTATTATTATTATTATTATTATTATTATTATTATTTGTATCATTAAGGTTGATAGAACACATGGTTTTGAACCCATAACCCTCATGCTATGAGACAATATGAGAGCTAACAATGTGCATCACATCACTCATATTTTAATCATCTGGTTTGATTGCACTTGTAATTCATAGACCACAAAAAACGTGTAGACCTGTTTGGACTGAGGCCTTGTCTTGAATCAACACCACAGAATAATGTACTAAATGAAAAACATTCAGAGATGGAAAATGTAAGTTTAAGGGATCAACAGATAATTTGGGGGTGGATAAAATGCTGTTGTTTCTCTCTCTCGTTGTGATTTTCAGCACAAACTAATGATGAAAAATGGTCTTGCTGGGTTCACTGAGTTGGTTAACTGCATTGGTCCCTTGCACTTATTCTCAGCTGGGACACAACCAGAACTTTCAGATCCTTGACCTGAAAGACATCGGCAAAAACAACAAATCCTCACTGTATAAATGTCCAACAACTTAAATGCTTAAATGCAGCTTTTTTTTATTTTATCACATGGCGCTGAAATGGTGCTGTGAATTATGACTGTTGTTTGTCAGGGGCCGTTGTGGAAGCAGCATAGCAATGTTACTGCATCAACCAGACCAAAATAGAAAAGAGCACAGTCACTACTCAAGTCCTTCTGGGACAAAATACTGTGTCAAAGACTAATATGCATGCTTGTTATGTATAATGTACATGCACAGTGTATTGCTACTGGTGGACAGTGGTCACTGAAATGATGTTGAACGCATTTAAGTTTACGTTTGTAATCAATGGATTTCAAGATTGCTTTAAATGTGCCTGTCAAGTTAGGGTAAGACAAGACAAGAAAACAGAGTATTGACAAAGTTTGTTGGTTGTTTGGGTGGGTGACTACTATGCAAAACAAATATGAAAATCATATCACAGGGCTTTAATCATTAGTTTGATTATGGGTTCACAATTGCACACAAAATAAATAAAAAATAGAATTAAAACTAGAGACTAAACTGGGACTAAACTAAGACACAGCAGGACTGTACTGGTTTTAAACCAGAACCAAACCAGGGCAAGCGTGAATGTACCTTTTATAAAAATGTGTGTGTATTACTTTTAAGAGGTGACCTGCTTCTTCAGAAGGTTCACGCTTAAAGTAAATTGTCTGACCCACCATGTGTGAGCCTCGCAGGGGGTATCGACTCCCGATCTTGATCTTTTCA
This sequence comes from Eucyclogobius newberryi, assembly GCF_026437365.1. Classification (NCBI taxonomy): domain Eukaryota; kingdom Metazoa; phylum Chordata; class Actinopteri; order Gobiiformes; family Gobiidae; genus Eucyclogobius; species Eucyclogobius newberryi. Next base: position 26,798,671 of record NW_027315735.1, on the reverse strand, counting down.
TATCTGGTGGAAGGTGGAGAGCTGTTTTTTCAGGTGTAGTTTAGTTTTCAAGAAAAAAAAAAAATCAAATCAGCATTTGGAAACAGTTTGTATTTCGATTGCTATATTATAGATTTAATGTGACCCTCTAAAATCAATCCACTGGTAAATTGTAGGGTGAAATAATCTGATTGGGGGACATTTTTGCAAAAATGAATCTTTTCTGAAATCCAATACATTTTGGAAGTAGCCCTGGATGCATTTGAATATATTTGTAACACAGTAAGATCAGCCAGCAGCTCATATACCCTCTAATTGTCCTGGCTTCAATAACTAGGTTCCTGTTTTGGCCAAAGCCTCCTCAGAGCTTTTATAGAACATTGTTATCCAACTCATACTTTTGCTTTTGGTTGGACATTTATCCATTCTGTATATTTTGCTTTCTGTGTCTTAAAGTTTCCTGTGAAAAATAATTCCTGTGAGAAATAATTTGATAGGCTTCCATTACTTATGCAGAGTCAGTGATGAGAACCACAAGTATTGGTCAGCACACGCTCACAAATGCTTATGACAGATGTTATAAAGTGGTCATATGGGTCTTAAGAAGGACGCCTTTGTGCCATCTTCAATAAAGAGCTCTTGTATCCACATAGCAACTCCCTGAGTGGTCTGGCCAGGGGCTTCATACCGCAAATACAGACTTTCAAGAATTGGTTCCCATTTGAGTTGTACGGATTGTGACCTGTCACTGAGGGTTTATTCAGAAAGGAAATACGTTGAAAGAAAAAAAATCTGATTCTTCATCTTCATCCTCATTAAAACCATTCATTACAGTTTCACAGTTTAACAGCGGCACTAAAATAGACAGCCTTCAGTGCAATTTCTCTGGATGAGGAACACGTTGGTTAGAGAGGCTGTTTACACAACTGCCAAGCATAAATTCATCTTCGCTCCCCTGAGTTGACATATTGTCAAAATAGTAGCACTTAATCAGCAAGATTTCCCCAAGGAACATAATGTACAGAGCAAACACAGGCAGCCCATCGCTCAAAAAATACCGCCCAAGGCCAACCAACACCCGAAATCTGTCTCAAACTCTGGCTCAGCCTGATCAACTCAGCAAATGAATCGTGTTTCACTGGGGGAATGATGAATTTTCTTCCACCACTGTCTATTTATCTAAATATTATGTAAATTATTTCGGTCAGTAACACAATCTGCTGTGCTTTCTTGAATCCCTGAACTAATTTTTTTTTTTTTTTTCAGAAAATACAGAAACTGCATTCCTCCATGAGACAGGTCAAAGGACAATTTTTAATGGTTATACAATTGCATTGTGTATTTACCAAGTAAAGGAGTGGAGTGCATTAAAATCAGTTTTTACTGATATTCTAAGCCAACTGTTCATCACTATTATTAATTACAGTATGCTCCGTAAAAATACCCCTAGAGTGTGCATTGAAACATATAGATTTAGATTGGCCCATGTGTCCCCTCTATAACACTGAATGAGGCATTATTTCTGCTTTTTGTCATTATGTGCCTGGATCTAAGAGTATTGGCACATGCTTCATTGTCAGCGTGTAATCACAGTGGTTTAGTATAACAGCATGAGGCAGGAAGAATTCAAGGCTGCACCAAACTGTCTCATATTTAGTTTAACAATTGAGTCTGTTGTCCACTTTAAGAGATGGTTCACAGTCCTTGGGCAAGTTTAGTATTGTTTGGAAAGTCTGTCATTGTCTACAATGTGTATTGACATGGAAGAAACTGGATTTCAATGTCTCATTCCATTTTGACATAAACTCTAAACCTGGACACAATAAACTGTTGGCAGAACAGTGTCAAAGTGAACTCCTGTTTCACAGCAAGAAGACTCCTGCTTTACTTTGCGCTCTCTGGGGGGGCATTCCAGTGTCGGGTTTGCACATTCTGCCTGTGTACAGGGGTACCTAATAGTATTGGGTTGATGGGCAAACCAAACCATGCACCGTAGGTAAAATCCTCCAGTGAAGGTGGTCCTGACCACGCCGAGCTCAAGATCTGGAGATGGGTCCCCGGGCGCTGTGGCGCTCATTGCTCCTGACAGGTTGCCCCAGTGGCATTGAAGGATGGGTCAACTGCAAAGGACTTGATTTTTTGGGCTTTGGCTGTGGAGACCTTTAAACGTCCGATGACACAGATAGGTCAGTCAGTTTGTTCTTTGTCTTTTTTGCCTCACACTTTTTTTTTTTTTTTTTGAATCGTAAGGGACATGAGCACGGGAGCATGTGTTCCTGTCAGTGTGGGTGGCGATGGCTGCACTCTTGATTCTCCACGGGTGTCATAATTAGCAAATGGAATTCTGGGAATTCCTGGGAAGAAGGTCCAGGGAGGCTTTTTATCTTCAGCTCCATGTCCCAGCCCCCACTTTGCCCCTGACTCTACGGAAAAATACAACATGTTCCAACACACACCATCACAGCAATCAATTACCCCAAACTGTAGAACGCACATTGTAAACAACAAATATCCCAGAACATCCTCCAATTGTAACCTCATGGCCCTGAGGTTCACTAGCATCTGTGACATGTTGGTTTGATCTCGGCTCCACCACTAATTCACGGGCTGCCTAATTAACCTCAACTATTCTAAATATATCTTGCACTTTATTTGTAACGAAATGGTTCCTTTCTGTTAAACTATTTGGCAAGCATGCTTAAATGCCTTGGTGCACAATGAGATCTTGTGTTTCTCTATTATCTTAAGGCATTGGCATGGCATTGGCATGTTTGAAGCACAATGCCAAACCAGGTGAGTTAGGTTTACATAAGCCCATTACTGTTACCACTTCCAATGAACGTTGTCCTCTGTAAACATAGGCGCCAGTGAAGAAACAATGTGGTCCAATCAGGCCATGTCAACAACACGTTTGTAATGAGCTACTTTACAGTGTTATTACTGTTCACCAATGCTTAGTCCTGCTCCATCCAAGGTATGTCTGCACACTCACCGGCCAATTACACACTCAAAAAATGACTGAGCATTTCTTGACTTGGCTCTTGGGAAAGAAAAAGAAATGTTTTCAATCAAGGTCACCGGGAAATCAGGCTATTTGTAACAAGGAATCCAGGCTATGAATAATAAAATATTATATAATCTAACTCAAATTCAAGGATTAGACCAGACAAAATAGCCAAATCAGGGTGTTTAATGTATCATATTTTTTAATGCCCCTGAAATCTATACAAACTTAAGCTTTTGGTGGGAGTCATTCTGGACAATTGCCAGTTTGGAAGAGCTTACTCTAACATAAGCATAAGGGTGCATTCAAACTTGCACATCACATCAAAACTGGGACTAAGCCTGGACTTAAACATGGGCTAGATCAGGACTAGGACAGGGACTAGGACAGGACCAACACTGTACTATGCCTCAAACCAGGACCGATTGTGAATGCACCCTACTACAGGAGCGTTTACCACTAAGCAAATAAAGCTTTTTGTAAATGATATACAGCCAATTACCATGTAGTAGATGTTCTTCTTGTCAATGTTTTATGGATATATTTTGGACCACTATTAGACTGGAGGGAGTCTTTTCACCACTGCCCACTCCCTGAGTTTCTTATGATCTCTGCTCTTATGTAAGTGCCTTAAAACAAACAAACATGGATTCACAGTGGTGACATCACATTTGTTCAGTTGAGTTTGTGACAGAATTTTAACTTTTCTGCCAAATTTGAATATGTCCAGCCAGCCATGTGATATTGGAAGCATGCAACCTATTAGTCGCCCCGCCGCCGAGTTGGCCAAGAAGGCACTTTTACAGTGTGCTGAAGTCATGTTTATTATCATGGCATTAATGTTGAATCCTAGGAACAAAACCTGAAAGTATGGCAAATGTGGCTGTAGCCTGTGATTAATGGGGGAGGTTCAAATGCCACTGGGTGATTTAATGAGAAAAGCAATTTTATTTAGTTTTTTTTTTTTGGAGGATTTGGACGTAACTGCTGAACGCTGCATACTGCACAACGTAGTAGTAGATTTGTTTCCCATGTCTACATTTGGCACTAACAAAGAATTAATTGTTGAAAGTGATTTATTTGAGAAGATATCATAACAAAGTTTTTAAAAAACAGTGCTGCTATCAATGCTATTGATTTATTATAAATTATGTCAGAATCTTGTCTTGTCTCAAGAGAATTGAGTCCCATCCCTTCCCAAGCATGTAGTACTTTATTACAACTGCAACTCTTTGCTGTTATACTTAAAACCAACTATTTATTTAATCAATCACACAGGCTGTCAAAAAAGCAATACCTCCAAGTACTAATTGATAGTAAAACTATAATGAAAAGTAATGAAAGTAAATATAACAGAACTGGTCCTTTTAGAATAGTCTTGATCCTTATAGCATTTTTTATTTTTTTTTAGGTTTATTTAAAAGGGACAAAGGGACAACAATGTTTCATGAGCTCATTTCACACACAACATTTTAGCCGGGGCTAATTGTATATAAATATATATATATCGTGAAGGAATCGGTGAATTGGCCCTGCGACAAGTTGGCCACTGTCCAGGATGTACCCCGCCTAAGGCCCAAAGTCACTGGGATAGGCTCCAGTCACCCGCGACCCCGAAAGGGAACAAGCGGTAGAAAATGGATGGATGGATGGATGGTATAGGTGAAGGTAGCGTGAAGGTATCGGTGCTGCCCGTAGCGTGAAGGTATCGGTGCTGCCCGTAGCATGAAGGTATCGTGCTGCCCGTAGCGATCGGAGCACTTGGGGCAGTGACCCCCAAACTGGAGGAATGGCTTGAGCAGATCCCAGGAAGAACCTCGGAGATCTTAGTCCAGAAAAGTGCAGCGCTAGGAACAGCAAAGATACTGCGCAGAACCCTCAAGCTCCCGAGCTTGAAAGGGGACCACCCACGGAGGGTGAGATGAGAGTTTTTTTGTTTTTATATATATATATTTAGATATATGTATTGCCCCGACGAAAATTATATTACAATTACTGTCTAAACATTTTTTGTTTCTAATCATCATTATAAAAAGAAAACAGAAACACTTTTACTTTCTTACTAATGTTATAGAAAAGGGTTATAAGTAGATCATAGAAAATGTATACGATGCCCTTATAAAATGAAATAGAACTGCTTGGAGAGGCACTCTTCACTTGGAAAGGTGAAAGACTTTGGATGCTACATGTGGACATTACATCCCTGGCCAAATGTCTATTTCATTACAAAACCAAATTTATTTTTCAATTCACAGCAGATCAAAATATAAATTTGATTCCTGCTCATGTTATTTCAGATATAATCCTATACAATATGAGTTGCATTGGGCTCTGGTAGTTTACCCACTAGCGTATGTATGTGAGCCAGCTTGTCTTGTCCCTAACACAGTCTAATGAGGCAGGAACAAATGGGTATACACTCTGACACTCTCTATACGTGCACTTCTCTGAATATTGTCAATTATCCTCTGTGTCTTGGCTGACCTGATCATGAATGTGGGTCACAGGCTGCACAATCACCTGGTAATCACCACAGAGTAAACAAGCCAAACCAGAGGCTAAGTTTTAATGATTGTCAGGCTACCACAAAGGACCCTTCATCTCTAATGAGCGGTAAGTGTATCATATTATGTTGCACAATTGTTGGCACTCTGCATCACGATAAATATAGCATCTCTGGATCCCGTACGATGGGAGAAAAAGGAAACACAGGGCAAAGGGAGTGATCACATAAAAGTGTTACCCGAAACAAACTCATTTCACTGAAAGAGAAAGCCCTAACTGACCTTACATAATAAGCCCTTTTGCCCAGAGTTTGAATCAGATGGTCAATTGCTCTCCGGTCTTTTGAGCAGCTATGACACTATGTGCCACCCACAGCGCCCTCTGGCCTCATGTCTCACTCTCAATAAATGGGGCCTTTGTGTTTGGAGCTGCTCTCCTTTGTGCCAGCGTGCCCAGCTATCAGAGCGTCAAACCCGGTGTCTCTAGCCACGATGACATCACCTTTGCCTTCACACAAGCACCAACAGCCAAGGTGAAGGCTCTCATTGGCAACTGCAGCTCACCTCTATGGACATCTCTCTTGTGATAGCAATCGAGCCCCTACAGAACGCACTCTATTGTAGCACATTGTTGAAGCAAGGGGCTGGCGATGGCATTATTTCCTGAATTATAAAATGTTTAAATAAGTCAATTGATAAATTGCAAGCATTCAGTGCCACCCCCAATTACCACCAAACACAAGAAGCCAGGACAATAAAGTGTACCTTCCAAACCAATATGTCAAGTTTGGACATATGTTCACAGCACCCATTTTAAACACAACATGGAGCATTCATATTTGAGAGAAGACTGACTTCAAATAATAAGACAAAATATGAATTCACTCCACAACTATGGGAAGTAAGTTACAACTGTAACCAGAGCTGTCTTCTTCAAACACCATCACTCATTCACATACACACCACATTATAGGCAAGGTGGGTGAAGTGTCAGTTTTCACTAAAGACGCTGCTGCCCCACAGTGGCACCTGGAATCCCTCGGTGGTCTCCCATCCCAACCCAAGATCTGACGAGACAAAATGGTATATGGACACTACCAACTTGACAAGAATCATGCATCTTAAAGACATTTTTTGCAGAAGTATTAGAGTAAATAATAAGATAGAGTCAAGATATTTTCTTTTATTTCACAATTGACTACAACAATTGCAAACATTCAAATTGTGATTTCCCTTTCAATGTGTTCAATCTTGCAGCCTGATAGAGAACTTTATAAGCAAGCCAAGGCTGTGATAGAACTTTGTAGGAATGAAGAGAGTGAATACTGAGGCGTTTTCACACTGAGTGGAAATACAGCCCGAAGCTGGCCTGCTGAGCGTGCCGTAAAACCTCTCTTTTCACGAGTCAGGTGAGTTTACAGAGCAGAGAGTGGAGAGATGGCACAGAGAAGGCTCCTGCAGCTCCATGCAATAACCTTTAATGTTCACAGTTTTATGCACACAAAAAAGTTTCACGTTAATGACTTGTAAACCCTCTCAAAAAGCCCTTTGCTTCAGGCTCGTAGTGCAATTTCATCCTGCTGGTGAAGTTATGAGATACAAGTTTAACACCTGACAGCAATTTGCCCACACACACATCTAGTGCACAGGAGCTTAAACACTGCCAAATATAGCCACTGCGATATCATCTTCAGGTTCCTCGAAGACTTTGGTATTCAATGTTTCACAGCTTCTTCTTCTCAGCTCCTCACTCCCTTCGTCTCATGTTGCACTACCAGTCTTTATGTTTACTCTGTAAGCCTTAAATCTTGCTGCAGATGCTATATGGAGCCTGCCTTTTTAAACAATGTTGACAATATGTTTGAAGAACAACAGTTTCCATCGACCCCAATATAAACGGGACACATATGCGTCTTCCACTCTGAGACTGCAACGGGGCATGGCTGAGTAGACATGTTGTATGAAATTAAACGAAGACCACATGTCAGTACCAATAGCTCTTTACTCAGTACAATTTGTCTCATGTAAAGATTTAATTGATGTTTTATATAGGGCCTAGGCTTTCTGGCTAACTAGTTATGTTGCTTTGGGCTGTTTGTTTTCCATTTCACAACATTGCCAAATTCCAATCATTGTGCACTTGGCCTCCTCATTTCCTACTATGTCTCCTCCAACATAACTCTTGTCTTGGCAAAATATAGTGATAGCGGGAACTCACTGTTGGCATGCCAATCCAGCACTCCTATCTACCACTCAAATGATTATTTTTACACAAACATCAAAATGTCCTTAAATTTAGCTCCTTGTGATAGTCATCTCAAGAATTTACAGTATGATGTCCTTGTGCAAATGACTGTAGCCACACTCCTGTAGCTTTTGTTTATTGTCTCCGATGCTGAATTACCTCCACATGTTCCTGAGTCTGTAAAGTAGTGCCATTAATTGCTGTCACAGAAGCCCACCTCTCAGAAAAGTGACCCCCAAGCCACACACCCGGCAGAGCCCTCAGTTGTGGTCCCACTGTTTGTTCTCCTGCCTGGGGTCCCAACTCAGAACACATGTCTGGTCTTGGTATGTTTACAAAACACCAGTCAAAATCAATGAGTGTCATCACTGTCAAAGCATGCCATTTCTTTGGACAGTTTCACTAAAGACATTAAAATGCAACAGATAAAATATGAAATAATGGCACTTGATGTAGATTTAAATCCATTTAGACGACATGTCTAAATATTATAAATATTAAATATTAGAATAAATATTCAGAATGCTGTGATGACGATCATTGTAATATTGTGGGTGGTGCAGTAAATTGTCTTGAATAATAATGAGGCTAATAATGTCTGCATGTTATCTGCCTGTTGTCTTGGTGTCTTCGGTGGATTTCTACCACTCCACATCAGTGTTTTCATGTAGGACCAACATTTCACTGCTGTAGGAATATGTGTTGCCCTGGCCTGACCACATACCTGCATATTTCCAGTAGGAACGCAGCACCAGAAGCATGCAGCGTGACGCGCCGGCGTATTGCCGGTCCCTGATTGGCTCAAATTGAGGGTGTGTTCCCAGCTTTAGCTTTTAAACAGACACGAATTTGTGCTGGAGATTCCGGTCTGTGGTATAGGCACTCACCCCACCACGACGCTGCCATTTGTGCCCAGACGCGTGCCATGTCCGCTACTCCTTTTCCCAGAGAATCGTTTACAAATCCACTGGACTTTAAAAAACTACTGCTGCATTGCAATTTCCCTTTACGCATTGGTCAGCCTGTCTGCGGTGCAGAGGCTGGAACAACTTTTAATGGAGAAGAGCAACAGGCAGGACGAGCGATGCAAACAACGCAGAATGCAACATTTGACGTAAACGATAGGTTACAAGACGCAGATTATCCTTTTTTCAAGACAAAATAAGTGCACCACAGTTATAGCCTATAGATGTGAGGTTTTATCTCTTGGCCATTTCCCGTTTCTCAGCTGTGGAGGCACATTCAGATCCACCCCACAGACTCAACCCTCAATCAAAATGATAGATACTGCAGTCATGAGATAATAAGTATAGAGCTTCAAGTGGTCGTCATTTTGGTTAGTGTACAAAGCCAACTCCTGCTCTGGGCTAATTTCATTGATGGTCTGAATATAGCCTTGGTCTAAAACATGTTTTTCTTCTTCTAGTAAAAAGTACAGTTAATACCACTAAATATTGTCTTATTCCGTGTCTTTTAACATGGATGCATAAAAGTCCAACCATAGCTTTGTTGTTGTGCAGGTGTTTGGTTGGCTAAACAAAAAAAACAAAAAAATCCATCAGTTCAGTACCTGACCTCATAACATGCATTTCCGCAGAAGTCCAGAGATATATATTAGATATATTTTATTTAATTTCTTTTCTGTAAGGTGTAAATAGAATAGACAGGGACCGTAAGTATCCCTAGGCCCCCTAGAGGTTACACAACTGCTGCTGACCGCCTCCCTGCTTCATGAGTCTATGTTTAAATTAGCATATTAAGACAACCAGCACTTCAAGACGAAATGACCAGTAATAACCTGCAATAGTCTTTACCTGAGGGACAGCTGTGATCATTTTTCCGTTCCCTGTGTCCATACACTTATGATTGTAGCAGATTTGATCATGTCAATATGATGCAGGTATGAAAAAGCTTTAAGTTATAGCTTCCTAAAGCAACCAATGGAGAGTCATCTAAATATATCACAAATCAGGGCAACACATTTCCAAATAGAAAAATAGAAGCCTTTTCCTTGTCCCCAGTCCATGATTCGATGGAGGATTGAGTAGACTGATATTAACTAAATGCACCCTACTCCACCAACATAACTAAATGTATAGCTTGAAGTGAGCCCATTCATATGTTTGCTGGTTTGATTGAACATTGTTGAAAGGGTGGCAGTTTTTTGCACAATATTTCCTTTTCCCGTCACATGTTGTTATGGGCATTTTGTGCAGAAATTCTACGACCTGCACTTCTGCACTAAAAATGACTCTATTGGCTGTATGCTGTATGCTTCAGTTGATTTTTTCCCCCTGCAATAAATGGAACAATGAAAAGATAAGACACGGAAAGAATGCATCAACCCAAGTAGAGGAGAAGGTTAAGGTCAGAATGTTACTCGCAAAAAATAAAGACCGCATTTACAGCTCGACCATCAAAGTCAACTTTAGTCATGAACGCGGGTATGACTCGACTTTTATGGCAAAACGGGGACTTTCACTGGACACTCCCCTCCAAACCTTGGATGTGGATGTCCGCGTCTCTGATTGGCCGCGGAGCCCCGGCCGACAACACCTGCTTAACTCCTTCATCCAAATTGACACCCAGGGCTCGGTGAGAAATATAGGCAGCATCCCTCCACAGCTTGTGCACACTCCACTCGTCAGTCCCGCAGCTGGCCCTAAAGACAGACGCACACACGCACACACACACGCACACACGCACCCGCTCCCGGCTCAGCACCGCACCGCACGCAGAGGCAGACGCGGGGATCTTCGCTGGGGACCGTGCGGGCAGCCGAAAGACGCAATGTTTGCCAAAGTGGCCGTGGCGCTGCTGCTGATTCTGTCCGTGCTGGAGCAAGTGGTGCGCTCGGATAATACGGACGCTCACAGTCACGATATCCCCCCCGAGAAGCCAGCGAGCCAGAAAGGGCGCCTGTCTTTGCACAACACAGGTGAGTCCCGGCGCGTGAGCTGCGGGGAATGTGATTTTTTTTTTTTGGGGGGGGGTTGCGCGCACGATCGGCGCTATTGGGGTTTGTTCGTGGACACGTGTTCTCTGGAGGGGTGAGGACGCTTTATGTGAGTATTTTTTTGACTGCCCTTATGATGACTTGGACATGAGATCTCTTGTAAATACACTCGGATAGAAATCGAATATGTTAGTAAACTATTAATAGAATGGGACAAGGTAATAGGTAATGTATACGAGGTGTGCGCGCGCCTGGAGGGCGTGTGCGTAATAGGTAAGATTATGGAGAAATCAAGGTCTAATTGAAGGTGGTTTTGTTTAAACAGGTTAGTGGAGCAAAGCCCGAAGCATAATATCTACTTTGTGAACCTGTCCTTATTATGCCATAAAGCTGAACGGGAATTATTATATTTTAGCGCACTTATAGTCTCGAGCGTCATAGCCACAACCTGCGTCAAACCTGAGCACATAATTGTTATCCACACGCACGCACAGTCTTATTATCATTATTATTATTTTCTAAGGCGGGTTTCACAGCATAGGGGCTGGTAACACCACGGTGTAATTCAATGCACGTTGCGGCTGAGGCTCGTACGATCCAAGCACTTCTGACAGCGGCTCACTTTTCCTGCGCACTTAAGTTCAACTCCTACAAATCCCAACTCTTCCCCTTCTTCCCGGACCCAGCCACGCTCCCAACATCACCTCCAAACAGAGATACCTTTGTTGACAAGGTTTCTCATAACTTTTTTTTATGCCAGTCGTCATTGCTGTGGTCTTGACCCATCACTTATCAGTTCCGAGACAAATCACGCGTGTAATTATGTTTTACTTAGGTCAACAGTTTGGCTTTTCGCTGCCAAACTCTAACTCCATATGACTTCTTGGCGTGGCGCGCATTTTTCCATATTAAACTGGGAATAAAGGGGCCGTCAAACGATCGCATTTATTCCGCAACATTTGTTTCTGTAACGACTCTCTTGCTGGTAATCTCGTAACGTCTAATTATATGTAACTTATAGTCTTAGACAGCAATTTGAGGTTACTTTACTTTCTTCAAGTAATTTATGTCCCCACTCATTTGTTCTGCTTGTGACTGCCATGGCTTAAGTAGACTGAGAGGAGCAGCCTGGGGCCAGATTGCCATGTGCACAACATAGCATTATGCATTTACTTCTAAATCTAAATGAAGCGTGATTATGCTAAAACCATGTTACCCTTCCAGCCCGTTGAATTCTGATGATGAAAGCCAATAAATGTCACACAAGCCACTTGTTGATGCCTGCTGACTTTATAACTGTGCTAATGTTTCTTTCACAAGTGCTCTATCTGCAATGCACCATCTCGTTGCCAGCCAGTGCAGATGGACTTTGCTGCAGAATGACACAGTAATATCTTTGTGGTGGTTCCCTTAGTTGCCGCACTGTTCAGCTTCATCAGGCAGAAGCAAATACGTCGCCAAAATGTATGTGGATAACAAATGGCCACTTGCATGAGAGCCATAGGAGCTATGTGGCGTGGTGCAGCAGACGCGGGGTGGTGGGGGGGGTGTGGATGGCAACACGCTCCTGTCTCGGCTGTGCAGTCAACAGCGTGGTCCCTCTTTTTAACCTGCGTTTCTTTATTTGTTTCCTACAGCTGAGATCCAGCATTGCCTGGTGAATGCAGGGGATGTGGGCTGCGGTGTGTTCGAGTGCTTCGAGAATAACTCCTGTGAGATTCGGGGTCTTCAGGAAATCTGCATGACGTTCCTTCACAATGCTGGCAAATTCGACTCTCAGGTATACATACGACTCTTGTGTGTTTTTCTTTTTTCTACCGCAGGAGAGGACACATTCCTCCGGCTCGTCGCTGCTTCACTGCACTCAAGAACACATTTTTTTAATCTGATGGGTTTTGTTTTTTTTCTTCATTCTTCAGCACGACCTCGAGTGGTGGAAGGTTTTGCAGATTTGCAGTCATACATAAACTTGTAATCCATTTTCCTCTCTTGGGACGCCTACTTCCCCCTCAGTAGACGGTGCATGTACAGTTGGGATTGGGGGTCAGGAGAAGCCAGCTGGCGTGGCGCCCTGTCAGCTCCTTTTTCATACACAGTGGAGAGTGCAGCAGTGCCAAGCCAGGCCTGACTGGGGTCTTAATATGTCTATAGGGTCACATATAGGAACTCACATTTTGGCATATTGCGCCAACCAGAAGAATGACACAGTTGAGTGCTATTCTCACCCGTTTTAATGACCCCATTAAAAAGCATGGTCACACTGTCATATCACATACCACACTGACGCTTTAACAATATTTTATGAACAAAGTTTGTTTTCAACACGTTTTGGGTCTGTAACAACTACAACTTTGCAGAGTGTAGTGATTTTTTTTAAACCCCAGATGCACAAACCCACTCCATTTATCCTGGCTGAAGACTGGCACAAATAATGCTTGTGACCCTTTTTAGTTGAATATAAGTTGATTTTTGTCTTTCTTTTGCATTTTTTTCTGGAGAGTGCACGGAAAAGACCGTCCAACATGTAATGACTGTACGCTGAGTTTGTCCATTTTCTTTTTCTGTCAGATGCCCTATCTTACACAATACTTTCTTTTCTTTATCCAGGCTTGGGACTGCCACAACGAGTTTTTACAACTTGTGACGTTGAAGTTGTAATGTTATTTTTGTGTCTATATTTTTGTTCAGGGAAAGTCCTTCATCAAAGACGCTCTCAAATGTATGGCCCACGGACTACGGCACAAGTTCAGCTGCATCAGTCGGAAGTGTGTGTCCATAAAGGAGATGGTGTTTCAGCTGCAGAGAGAATGCTACATCAAACACAACCTGTGCTCCGCTGCTAAGGAGAACGTGGCCGTCATGGTGGAGATGATCCACTTCCAGGACCTGTTTCCCAAAGGGTGAGTTGCATTTGGATACCAGATGTTGTGGTGGTATTTGGGGTAACGTTGTACTTCTACTTGATTCATTCTGAAGTAACTATCCTTTGTATATATTTGCTTTGCAATTTTGTCAATAGGCCATGATTTTGTGTCTGGGCATTTCCCAGACACAAGGGTTAGATTTTTACATTAATAATTGTTTTGAGTTATTGTTTGGATATTTTCTACTTCTTATTCACTAAGAAGCAATCTTATCCTTCAGGGCTGGACAATATGACTTTACAAATTGGATTGTTATCTCATCCCTGACTATTTTGGTGAAAGTGTCATATCGTCAGTGCTCGTCTGTTTACTGCTACAGCTATAATACTCTAACATGGACAATATACCTCACCCAATCATCATCACAGGTCAGCCTATGGGTCCTTGATGTGTGGACTTAACTACTCCCAGTGAATAGTGGACTTTCAGAAAAAAATGTATGATTTAGATTGGATTAGCTCTGCATTTGACCCATCCTTCAATGCCTCTGGGGAAACTCTGACCCGACTCTGGCCCAGGAGTCGAACCTGCAACCTTCTTGCTGTGAGGTGAGAGTGCTAGACAGTCCGTGCATACAGACTTCACCTACCTAAATGTAGATGAAGTGTTACTGCACATCCTTTAATTGTGATAACATTGAAATTATGATTATGATTACAATTTATGGTGATTTTTTTGGCACATCGCTCATCCATTTTTCTACCTTTGATTACTCTGAAAGAACATCTTGTAAAGGCTTGTTCTCACTTTGTTCAGCTCTTGTTTAACTTTCTTCCATGTATGGTCATTGCATGGATTCTCTTTTTAATTTACTGTTTCTCCCAAAGTCTGAACATCTGATTTACTGTTTTGTGTGTTTAGTCCCTATGTGGAGCTGGTGAACATCCTTCTGGGCTGTGGGGAGGAGGTGAAAGAAGCATTAACTCGTAGCGTTCGACTACAGTGTGAGCAGAACTGGGGCGCTCTATGTGACAGCCTCAGCCTATGCTCTTCTATGGCGCCATCTCCAGCCGGAGCAACCACCGAGCATCGCCGCACTGCAACGCCGCCCCACCCAGAACCAGAGCCCCCAAAGCCCCCCAAACAAGGCGACACTAAGGACAAGCCCAGTAAATTGGGGTTCAGCACACACCCTCGCAATCGTCAAGGGCCCCGGCGCCACGGCCAGGAGGCGGAGCTAGTGGCTGAGCAGGAAGTCGCAGAGACCACTGACATCAGGAGGTGAAAACAAAACAGAACTTTTTTTGGGAAAAATAAGCAACACTTATTAACACATTTACATACACGACACACAGAGACTAAGCAGAAGGAAGCCCGACTTTTCCTGTTCCTATTCCGCCCTCTCCAGTCATTCCAGCGCGCCACTCGGTAAACTTGCAGGGTAATTGTGGTTTAGCTGTTATGCCAGACTATTGTCCACGATTTTTATTAAAAGAAGAATAACTGTTAATAGCATGATTATTTTAAACTATTTTGGCTCTAATACAGCGTTTATCAAATCATACTCACTGTAAGATTTGAATATATTTGTATTGTATTTATTTAATTCTTTATGCGATGTTAAAATATCAAAATGTACATAGGAAAATCTATATTTATATCTGCATGTATAAATATAGTACAATATGCAATTCTGATATTTGACATAATATATGGTGTGCTGTATGTTGTCTCCTCACAGTATTGCACCCATCACACATTGATGTGTATGTTACATACAAAATGTTATTTCAAAGTGGGAATGTGTTTTCTAGTTACTTGATAATAATGACAAATCATACAGGTTTCAAGTCCAGTTCTGGCACATATGAAATGTAGTGCATGATGATGGCTTCCATGCCAAAAAACTTCAAGAAAAGTCTTAGTCCATTCTAAAGAGGCTGAAATGTAATATCAGTCTAAACAGTCTCCATGATATTTTAGTAAATAATGGGTGCTCATTGGCTTTGTGAAATGTTGTCTGCAGTCAAGTCTTACTGTTGGATTGGAGGACATAGGATATGTATTGCATCAATCCCATTCTGCAAACAGAGCTTCAGGCAGAGGCATGTCACCCCAAAACAGTAATTGGTCTTTTTAAATATACTCTTACTTTTGGTGGATTCAGGCATCAGCTGTCTCTAATAATAGCACAAGACTTGATACTCAGCTCTAAATCAATGTGCCTAAAATCTGTTATTGTCCACAGTGACCGCTTCTCTGTGAATGGACGATACTGTGTTACAAGAAGGTTTTAAAGCTGTTTAACCATTGTAAAGCTATTTTTATTTTTTTCTTCATTAATGTTGAGCCACAAAAGTCTTAGATATTGCACTTTGATGATTGTCAGCTGTGTAGGACTGCTGCAGGTTTAGATATTATCACCACCTTTTAAGCACAATGTACACAATCATACTTTTAGGATTTGGATCAGTCCACTATCCCTATGTGCTTTTAGTTCAGCTCCTGACATTCTTGCTACCTAGGCATGGGATTCAGGAGAAAAACCTGAAACCCAGTCATTGTTTTTGTTTTTTTCAATTCTTGAATGTGATTTATGTCACACCTGCAAATGGGGGGCAGGAGGCACTTTCCCATATTGATTATTTTGTATTTTGGTGAAATAGCTGCAATTTAAATAAACAAACACTGATCATTATTAAAGTGTTTAGGTGTATGATCTCACTTAAACTACTCCAAAAATCTTCCCATAAATATTCATTTTACCTGCCCCCCATTTCTTTTAAGCATTATAGGCCCATGGATTGTTCTGATCTAAAACCCAGCTATTTCTGGTTGTTTGAGGGCTCCAAAATATGTTTTTAACCAGCTTTTTAACTTTTTGGTAACTCACCTCAATAGAAACACAACCAGCAAGTACCCAGGAATTGGGTTAAGTCCACTCTTGGCGCTTGGCTGCTGTTATTCTAAATGTTGTATTTACAGAGGCCACTAGAGAATTCCTCTGGGCCCACGCCAAAAGCCTGCAGCGCCAAACTCAGGGGAGCGCAGCAAGTTGTAGTGACAATTTATACCATGTTAGACCCCTTTAATATTCTCTGAAATGTCAGGCCAGTCACAAACTTTAGCTGTGAAGTGTCTGAACACACCGTATGGAAAGTTGAAAAGGCAAAATTATTTCAGTTCTTTTTTTTTCTTTTTTGTAATTGCTTATTTCCTGGTTTACAGTGGAATGTTTTAAGACATTTGGCTTCAATGTCAAGTATTATAAGCTGAGAGGGGTGCAATCATCAGTGAGGCTTTTTGTTTTGTCTTTTTTAATTCTTTTTTGAAAGCTGGGATTCTTGTGACATCCCGGCATAAAACATAAGCTAATCCTAATGAGAATGTACTGTATGTATGTAGGGTCTATTTGTCATTGATATGGCTTTTTGTAATAATGTAGTGGCTTGAATTGCTTTTCTCTGTGTTTTCAGAGGACAATAAACTAACAACCCTCCCTCATTGTTACAGTTCCATTGTCACAACATATATTAGATCATGGGCATCCTTTAGGTACTTTTAACTCATGTCATCTTGTTACCATTAAAATATTTTGTCTCGATTTTGTGCAAATGTTTTCTCTATAGGATTGTCAAGAAAACTGATACTCGTATACTAATTGATACTATAACTATCAAACCTAGATACTCAAACAAGGATCTATACTGAAACAATCGCATGAATTGGACAAACATTGATTACACATGATTGCACATTTAAATAAGCAAGGGAAAGGGGCATATGTCTGAAAACAAAATATAATAATTCCAAGTAAGTCTTCCCTTTGTCATAAGCCAAACAATTACTATACAAAGTGGATTCATCAACTCTAGTGCCTGTGTGTTGAAACTGTCCCGGAGCTGGTTCGACAGTGGAGACAGTGAAGCGTCTCAGGTGAACACACAGGTTAAAAGACACCCTGGTTTCAGCTGTCCGACTGCAGCCTCCTCTTGACACTAAAATATGGGGCTGTATGTGTAAAGTTTCAAGGACGGACTGTCGCAGCATGAGACGTGCTGCCCAAGCTGGGGTCAGATTTTATGAGCTGTCCTGTCCTAGTCAGCCTCACTAAACATTTGACTGTGCCCACAGAGACTGATACCACTACTCAATCTGCTAGTCTCCATAGAGATGTTATAACTGTGCCTGGAATGTTCCACATTATGAATCAAACATACTTTCCGGTATCTTTGATGCATAATGTGGTACCTCAATTACAAATCAGTTTATTGCTTAAAATATCTTTGTTCTGAGTGGGTTTACATCTCCACAGATCTGACCTGTAACTAGGCCCGTAACTGCTTGTCTCCATGTATAAATTGAAACTTTCAAGTTACAGACATAACATCTGTGGAGACAACCACGTGCCCTGCAAAAGAAAAATACATGGTGCACTTTTAAAAGCTAAAATGAAATGACAATCAAGTCTAATAGTTGCCCAGTAATGGAAAATATGCTTGGATTATATACTTGGACTAGACTAGTAGACTGGAAACTGTCCTCTAGTTTTTTCTTTTCTGAAAATTCTTCTACTGCACAGTCTGTAGTAACTCGGAGTGGCCACTAGATAGAGACAAGAAGCTCTGGAGAGAAGTGGCCGGGTTTTTTTGTGCTGTGCTGTTTGCTGAGGATTAAAATCTTATTGTTTGTTCAGCCAACATGGAGAGGCTGAAGCTCCATTTATTACAGTGATTCCATAGTTTCAACATCCTTGTTTACATATGATTGATGAGCCCTAAATAAGACATTCCACACCAAAAATACTTTTAACTTTAGCTGTGCTGGGTGTCAGGGATTAGAACTACCAAGAGGATAGCTTAATTTTGCATTTTGCATTTATTCACTATCATATTACAAAAAAGTTATTTCCAATGGACATTATATGTTCAAAACAATGCACAATCACAGGCACATGTTCTTGCCTCTTTGCACTGGCTACCTGTCAGCTTCAGGATTGATTTTAAGATATTGTTGATGGTTTCAAATGTTTGAATGGGCTGGCTCCTCCTTATCTTTCAGAGCGTTTGTCTATCCATGTTCCCTGTAGAGCATTGAGATCAGCAAATCTGATGACCTGGGATGTTCCGAAGTCATGGTTTAAAACCAGAGGGGATTGCACTTTTGCAGTAGCAGGTCCCAGACTCTGGAATAGTCTTCCTATATTTCTATAACCCTATATTGTCAGATCATTTCCTAATTACCTTTTAGTTTATTCTTAAAGGTTATCCAGCCCCAAAATATAAAGTTATAATGAAAAATCTGTCTCAAAGTTCAAAGAAATAATAGAGCCAATATTCAATGACATGTCATGTGATCCTGCTGAGAACAGCTTTAGTCCCAGTGTAAGTGACCAATTTGTCGACTTGAATTATCTGAAGTCTGAACTTGATGTTGCAGCTCTGTTAAAAAACAGAAGGCCATTAGGCCAAAACGCACCTCCCCATGGTACAAAGTCAACAAAAACAACACTAGATTTCTAACAAAATGTCACAGCGCAGTAGAGACCTCAATCCCAGCTACTCTCAGCTCTGATGATTTCCTTCTATTTTTTAACAATAAAATAAAAACAATCAGAGATAAGTTGGATGAAACGACTCCCTCTATTCGCCCTGAACAAGCCCAAACTGTAAAACTAGTGTCCCATATAAATCCATCAGTAACACTAGAAAGATTCACTGCTGTTGATCAAGTTGATCTAAATCGTCAACTTGTGTCCTAGACCCGATTCCAAGCAGACTCCTCAAAGAAATTCTCCCCCTATATATAGATTATATTATTAATATGATAAATACTTCATTAGAAAGTTGTTATGTTCAATCGTCCTTCAAACATGTGGTCACTAAACCGCTTTTGGAAAAGCCTTATCTTGATACTGTCCTATTGGTAAACTACAGACCTATTTCAAATCTTCCTTTTGTCTCTAAAATCCTTGAAAGAGTTAAACAGCTTTGTCGCCATCTACAGGACAATAACTTAGTTTAAGTTATAAAGTGTATTTATCTGAAACCAGATCAGACAGATCAGGTAGACAGACTTAGTACTAGTGTAAAGGATATAAAAAAACGTTTACACCTTTACCATTGCACTTAATCATCTGCCTCTTAACCCTGAAAAAACTGAGGTCATTGTACTCTGCCCTAAACGTCTCAGAGACGCTTTATCTGAGCAGATAGTCACGCTGGACAATGTTAGTGTAGCCTCCAGTTCTACTGTAAGAAACATTTTTTTTTTTTTGTAAATCAAGCCTGTAAAACAACCTATTTCCATCTGCGCAATATAGCTAAAATTCGAAAAATCTTGCCTAAAAGCAATTCTGAACAACTGCTGCTTGCAGTGTGTCCTTTAAAGCTCTATAAAAAGCTTTCAACTGGTTCAAAATGCTCCAGCAAGATTACAAACAGGAACTAAAAGAAGAGAGCACATAACACCGGTGCTCAAGTCTCTTCACTGGCTTACTGACACATAAAGCCATAAATGACATGGCCCATCCTGCTATAGTTCCATATCATTCAAACAGAGCTCTTCGCTCTCAAAATGCTGGCCTTCTGGTGGTCCCAAGAGTCTCTAAAAGCACAGTAGGAGCTGCCAAGCAACCTGGAAGAACTGGTTCTCCTCTTGAGTGGGTCCAGCTCCACTGTTTATCTTGCGATCTCTCCTTCACTGTGGAACTCCTCCAGGTTTCTACTTTTTACAAAAAAGGTTTGGTAGTTTTTCCTGGCCGAGAAGGAGGGTCTGAGGACAGGGGAGCTTGCGTCCTTTGAGGACACAGGACGCTGGGACATTACCAAATCCCTATGAACATTGTTTAATCTGTTTTTTCACTGTAGCTCAATCGCTGATTATTTGAAATATTTTTACATTTAAATAGCGTTATTTTACCTTATTTTATTGTACCAGTATTTTATATTGCCTTTGTACAGCACTTTGGCCCATTGTGGAATTTTTAAATGTGCTTTATAAATAAAACTTGACTTACTTACTTACACAATATATTTTAGTGATATAATATTATTGTTATCATAGCCTATGAATAGCACACTCACGGCTCACTCAAGGCCAATATTATAAAACTTAGAATCTAGTGCTGTAAGCATTTAGTGGTTTAGTTGATTAAACGATCAATGGCTTCTTAATCGACCAACATTTCTATTTGTTCACTAATTATTTTATGGACCACAGCAGAAAGGAGAATACATGGTTAGCTGGGACTGAAATGGGAATTTATTCTGCCTTTCTAGATTCAATAAAATGCATGAGTACTTTTTTTGTTTTTTATTTTGTTTTCCCATTTAGTCGACTAATCAAATGCACAGGGAACGCCCTTAGTCAAAGTATTTCTTTAGTTGATCACGGCCCTAATAGAATACTTTTGTTTTTTACAGTACAGTATCCCGTAAGAGTAGAAATACAAAGACAAAAAAAAGTCTTCAAGTCTTTAAATGTATGTTCTCTATATATTCATAAACCCACTCATAAATAACCTGCATTTTTACAGCATATTCTACTGGTAAAACAATGTTCAGGCTTATAAATTATGTCCTGTCATACTCGGGTGGCCACAAAAATCCATTAATCAGAAAAAAAGGCATGACCTTTTGACCAAACAATGGACATCTGGTCAGTCCTGAAATCTCCGAGCTGACACACAGTCGGCATGACAACGCAGCTTTATAATATGGAGGCAGGAGGCCGCAGTGCAAAGGGGAAGCAGAGAAACCTGAGCTTGCTCGCAGAGGAGGCTCTGTCTTCCACTGAACTAATGAATTAATGACCGGCCGCTGAAGTTGCAGAATGAATGATTTAAGAGCAGCCCAAGATGTGTCAAGTGGCACACGAGCGATTCCCAATAGGTCACGAGGACACATGCAGTACGTACACCACATCCACATTTTTATCATGAGGTATCCCCTTCATCAATATACAGAAGATATTTTGACAATCCAACATAAAAGTGCCAAAACAAACCTTTAATAGTTGAGTTTTAACCACAAATATGCAGAAATATCACATCATCATACCCTTGTTTGAACAAAGGTTATCCTGATTTTATTTTTAATCAGCTGTTTTTGCCACATTTGAAGTTTTTTTGTAATTATTATTACGGCTGATTTTCTAATACGTTATGCCTGAACCATTTGGAGTACAAAGAAGGCTGGCCGGTCCTACGCAAACGTTGGCACAGGGGCCCTCTTTTGCTACCCGGGCTTAACTTGAGTATTCACTTGCCACAACATGATACACAGCTGTCATCATCTGCCCTAAATGTATCTGTATCTTTTACATCAGAAAGCACATCAGTGAAGCTGAAAACATCAATAGCCCCAACAAATAAGATCAGGACCCGGGCAGCGGGGCCAGTCACAGCGGGGGCGGGGCACTACATATAGTTTGTGTATATGGAGGTCCAGCTCTGGAAAAGAGGAAAAGGTTTAGGTTGAATATACGTATTAGTATAATATTAGTTTACCGTGTACCGTATTTTCTTAGTTTTTTTAGGATCATTGCCATATCAAGTCAAGTTTGAGTCATCTTTTGAATAATCTAATGTCCTCAAAATTTAAACCCTTTCGTGATCTTCTCAAGTAAAATATAAATAAAAATGGGCCACTTCAAGACAAATAAGAGCTGCATGTTTTTATATACTGTCTCAAAATGCCCAAACAATATTTGTATCCCAATGGTTTAACATTGAGCAGGAGGGGGGTCATAATTTGTTGACCTGGTTTATGGTTAATATGTATTCACTGGGCCACATGAAATGAAAACATGCACAAAATTCTGAATCCTCTCTGTCAGAATAAATACATTCAACAATAATTCAACACCAAAGAAGCGATTGATGTCAGCTAAAAGGACTCCAAGTCACACGTTAACAACGGCAAGTTTGAGGGGCAAATAATTATGAGGTTCATTCAAGATTTGTGGATCTTTTGCATATATTCGTTTCATAAAGGGTAAATTTCCCATAGAGTTACATAGACTGTCCTTCTAAAATTATTATATACTCTTCTTACACACCTCTTCTAACTCTTCACCTTTGACGTCGCCTCATGTATGTTGTTAGAAAAAAAATCCTTTATAATGAGAAACAAGTGGCTCAGTTGTGTCTTGTTAAACCACTTCAACAGGCCCTGCAGCGCATGAGAGGTTGAGGTGTATCTGCTGCGACATGACACAGTTCAGCAAACGGTTGGTCTGCATTTTGGGGGAAAACAAATCATAAACGTGAAGCATAGTAAGTAGTAATAGTTTATCTTTAGAAGTATCCAGTTGCAAACAGATTTTATTCTAATTAAATGACTATCTTTGGCTAACAATAATGCAGTTTATACAAGTAACAGTAACAGTAATTGTGATTTCTTATATATTGTTTATTTTTTACTGATTACCTTCATGGGTCTAGGGGGGGACCTTCGGTATGAGGTTGTGTACATCAATTGTGTTATTCAATGTCCTGATTCTACGTCTCTTTACGTTGGTAATTGGCATGAGTTGTGTCCCTTACGGCAACCATATACTGCATTTGTTTTGACCTGCACAAAGAGCACGCTGACTTTATATTATTTGCCGTTTGAATGTTTAACCAAGGAGCTAACACAAAGTAATAGATACTGACACAATCATTCACACAACTTCATTCACTCTGGGCAAGTGAGAGTCTCTGAGTCTTTGGCTGGTAAGAAGACACAGTTTGTGGCATGTGCTTGGGTCCCGTTACCTTGGCAGGAGTCTTGCCACTGTGCATCACAATAAATATTTTAGATACTCAAAGCATAATATTCTTCCAAACAGAGGAACGTGCTCTGAATACAATTAAATGTGCTACTGTAGGCTATTAGAATTAACAGTGTACCTTGTTGCCTAATGCCATTATGGTGACTAGAAGAAAGATGACCTCACCAAATTAAATTAGGTTTAGGTTATGGATATTCATTTACTTCAGAACATGCTGTGTTAGCAAACAGAGCTAAGCACACCTCTAACTCAGAATGAAATAAATCACGCTTTCAGTAGGATTGTGGTCTGAAAATAGACTATAGATTATAAATAGATTATTTGAAAGGGATTGTTGTGTAATGCTGTGGCAGTAACCGATTAATTAAATCATGTACAATGAGGCGTGTCAACACGCTACAACCCAGGGCTACTGCACCGTCATAGCTGAAAGAAGAAATCCATTTGTTTAGTCAAATCATTTTAATCACTTCTGGGATTACAGAGAACATGGCCCAACTCTTTGCAAAACACCACACACAATGCGGAAACTGTTTAAGCCTGTGTGGGTGCTTCTATTTATTCAACCTATCATGATTTAATCCTAAAGCAGACTTATCCCATTTTTTGGTTTGAAGTGTAAGGTTTTAGAGATATAATCTTGACGTAGAACTGGTTTAGTTTGTGGGGTTGCCTTGAGGTTTAATTTACTTCCATTTTGCATTATGCCATGTCACACCAGTTCAAACATGACTTTGTGAGATTTGTGGCTTTCTAGACCTAAGGCTTTTTCAGTTTTTAGTTCAGCTAATAGTCAATTGTTCCAAATCCAACCTAATTGTCGTCTCAAATTGTGCCTTCCTTGTTAAAATAGCGACGTGGTATCACGACAGTGGAGTAAGGTTTTCACACCTTTTGACCCACATCTGGACTGTGGGTCTCTCCCAGATATAGGCCACTTCTTTTAATCATTCATTTAACATTCATCACAACTCCTCCTATGAATTAAAAGGCGTCCTTATTTGGGAGGAGAGCGTCTTAAGTGCAAGTCAAGTGCGTTCATTGAGAAGGAGTCCGGGTGGGCGTAATGCACACTCCAATGGCCCAATCAGATCGCGGACGTCCCGGTGCGTGGGTGGGGTCACGGAGGGAAATCCTGACGCACATTGGCTGCGAGCGACTGCGTGGGCGTCGTTTGTAGACGGAAGTGTGTCCCGACTGGCCCAGCTGTCATCTAGAAGAGAGGGGAGACCATTAACACCGGCTGCCTAGGAAATGCAGAAAAGAAAAAAACGCTGAAATAATGGCAACATCAAAACGATAAGGTCATGACGCCGAATTGAAGGTAGACACACACACACACACACACGCGCGACTGAGCCGTGCACGTTAACGCATGTTTTCGGGCCGACGTGCGTGCGCCGCGGCTGCCGCTTGACGCGTCGAGGCGATGACATAGGTCCGTGGGGCTGTGTGACATTGAGTACGCAGGACGCGAAACGGACGGAGGTCGTTTAAAGAGCCACACGCCGAACTTGTCATGTCCCGGAAGATTCCGCTGTCCTTCGCCTCGGGCTGAACCGTGTTTGCAGACAGAAACCGTAGCGGAGTGCGAAGGCGGCGGACGCGTTTGTTGCGCCTCGATGTGCGCTACATATGCTACGTCTCTGCGGCTCTTTCGGCTATTATGTTAGCGGCTAGCGGCTTGGGGGAAAAGGAACTACCCTAGATTCAGATGAACAGGAGACGTCATCCGCATTTTCCTGCACGTAAAAGGTCTTGTGCGAGGAGGATTTTGCTCGGCAAGGGAGATACGTTGGTAGGTGCAGTTTGGGCACAGCGTGTTCCCTGTACGCGTAAATGTAATGCGCAGATTATAATTGAGTGTTGCTCTGTGCATGACTAATAGGGCACATGGAAGGTGGCGAAGCAGCTGTTAGCTTGCTGCTGCTAGCTGCCTTTTAACGACCTTTGGAGACGTCAGCTTTACCAGGACAAGCTGTTCGCTCTCTGCCTCGGTTGTGCTGGTTGTGGTCCATGGCTGTATGGCCCTTCTTGCTGTCCGTGTTGTATTTCATCCAGGCCTCCCATGGCTTGGCGAGTGAATGATTTAATCTCACTGATTGCATCACAAGACTAGGGAGGGTGCAGCCCAGTCGCATTACTGCGTTTGTGCTTTTAAATGGCCTCAGCAGCTTGAGATGTAGCTACATTCATATTGTTCAATGTCATCATGTCTACCTGCTTGATTTTACTTTTTCTTTCTGCACATCCAGGGCAAAAGAAGGTGAAAGCCAAAAAGACACTTGAAAATTTACTGGGCGTCCTAAATGGGGGACTACGGGTTTGGAGTCCTGGTGAAGAACGGCAGCGGTAACAAATCTGGTTTTCCTGTAAGAATCCCGCCTCACCTGCAACCCCAGAACCCTCACCACTCATCGAACCCTCCAAGCCCCCCTTCCTTCGTAAATAACACCTGCTCCACCAATGGGGGCAGTGCCTGGCTATTCCCCGCCGTAGCCCAACACAGTAACATGCAAGATGAGATTCTGGAGTCAGACAAGTCCAAGCCTTTGGAGCTGCAGGACATTCAGGAGAAGTCTCAGACCCAAGCTCAGCCTAGCAGCCCGTCTGGGCAACAGGAGCCCAGTGGACCCCTAGGGGAGCTGGAGGGGGCACTGCCTGAGGAGGGCTCATTAGAGAAGGGGTCACTGGAGAGCAGTGCAGGCAAAGAGAAGCTCAGAATGGACTCCCCAGTCTTAGGTGGATTTGACTATCAGGAGAGTTTGGGAATGGTCACAACCTGTGCACAGTCCACCTCTTCATCCTCCTCCCTCACCAGCTTTAATAACTGGTCCCCTGCCGTCCCATCACAGTCTCCTGTGGTCGGGGAAGATGTTGGAGGATTCTTTGGTCCTCCAGGCTCCAACGCAAACGGTCCTCCCCTCCTGTTTCAAAACTTCTCGCACCATGCAGGCCCAAGCTTTGGCGCAGGTGGTAGTTTCTCACAGTTGGGGCCCGTCTCCCAACATCACCCCGCACCTCCTACCCCACACCCCCAGCACTACCACCCTCATGGCCAGGGCATCCCGCAGCAGCACCGCCGCTCTCCTGCCAGTCCCCACCCTCCATCCTTTCCCCCTCACCCCCATCGCACTGGGGCGTTCACGCAGCTGCCACACCTCAATCCCACTCAGAGCAAACCTCCATCACCTTGGGGAAGCTACCAGAGCCCCTCAACCCCCACGTCCACCTCCTGGAGTCCTGGTGGGTACGGAGGGTGGGGTGGCACGCAGGGCGTCCGTGAGTACCGCAGAGGTGTCAGCGGAGGAATGGCTGGCCTTAACTCAATCTCGCCACTGAAGAAGTCTTTCACCAACAACCAGGTATGGAGAAAGATAATACTAAATATATTTATATATTGAAAAACATATGATTTTTCAATGGTGGGGTATGGCAAGCAAAATTACTATTGGTTGACCAATTGTTCTCTGATCAAAAAGGGATTTCTTTGGATACATTTAGGAATATGGACTTAGTCATATTAATCATTAGTCAACAGCAAACCTCAAAAATCTTAGATCAATTTCTATTGAAACTGAATGTAAAATGTATCTTCTGTCTTGATATAGTATGATGGTATGATATTAAATGGTTTTCAAATCTGTAATGAACGCATAGTCGACCATTGTACCCTTTTATGAACTAAAAAAGTAAAATGTGTCATCACTAAAATCATATTGTCCTCCATAAATTAAAAAATATGTGTTTTAATTGTTCTTTTGAGAACTACAGTTATTGCTCTGTGGGGTTTATGACTGATTTTACTGCCTGACATTAAAATATCTTTCATTATACCCTTTTAATGATGGATAGTCATGAAAAAACCTAACTGTTTTTAGGTTCCTTCTCAGAAATTCCCCAGAAATAACTCCAGCTTCAGTCACAAGGGCTGGGTGGAGGACAACATGAACCGCAGTGACAACATCTATCCTTTTCAGGTGGGTAAAACTGCTAGTCTAAATGCACAATGTTGCTAGTATTCATTAAAATGGACTGTTGTTTACTTACATGAAGCAATTGGAAAATAAGTTGCCCATTCTCATGGAGCAAAACGATACTAATCCTATTTAACACACTTATCTGTATCCAATCCCACTAATGAGCCACTGAGCAAAACAGGATATGTGACAGAGGAGTTGACTAAATGAATGAATTGAACTGCATTGAGAGTGCTCATGTCTGTGGCCTTATCTCGAGCCTTATCATCTGAGCCGATCACATGATTTTCCTCTTGTCCTTATTTAGTCTTGTGCTTTGAGCTGCTGTGTAAGAACTGTACACACTGAACAGATTTGTTATGCAAATGGTTACTGTAGGCTAAAAGGCTGGATTGGTTTCCAGATTTCTTTTTATAGCAAGAATAAAACGCTGAGGCCTTCGTCAGTACTCGGGTACCCAAAATCTGTACATTTTGACACAGGTGCTCAACTAGAGAAAAAAATGGTGCTTCTTTACGTGACAAAATGGCTCTGTCTTTTTGGCTTAAATGTGTTGCAGAATCTGGGTGTTCAATATTCCCGAAGACCACATATTCCAAGGTGCTCTGTTGTAAAGGGATGAACAGAGCTGTTCTCAAAATGTCCTATCAATATAAATTAATTATGAATGAACACTTAATTATCTGTTGACTAGTGCGCTATGTATAAAAAGGTGACTTATTCATGATGAAAAATGGCAATTTGGCAATACCCATTCCTGGTGTAGAATGTCTTTTATCATGTGCTTGAAATAAATAAAGAAACAAATGCATTATTGAAGTTATCAGTAGTGACCTAGTATTTATAGGTTCTGTGGGCTTTTGTTTCACATTTCTCACACAGTAGCATACATAGACTCTGGAGGTAAGGTGGGAGAAGTGTCTGGCCCAAGGGCAAAACAACCGTACCCATGCTGCTTCAGATGTTGACGTTGTACGTGGGGAGGCTAATGTGCTCTCTACTTTTCTTTTGCAGGAGAGAACACGCTCCTTTGATGGTTTCAGTATGCAGTCTCTGGAGAACTCCCTGATTGACATTATGAGGGCTGAACAGGATTCCCTGAAAGGTTAGTTCCCATACCAACAATGGCGAGGTGGAAACTGGCTTACTCATTGCTTACTGTATGTAAATAAAAGGATTTGCAGGCATTTGTTTTACGAACATTACACATTAATAATGCTGGCAGGCCATTTTTTTTTAATCTAATGCCAGAAATGGAATTTGGCATGCTTCTAAAATGGCAGGGGAAATACCAAATGTTTAATTGTGTGCTTTTTTATTTGATATTCACTTTCACACTCACTTCACTGGTGCTGTGTGCAGTGTTTTTTTTTTTCACCTGTGGCCACATGCACTGTGAGGGCGAGGCACACTGTTGGCGACGGATAAAACACTGCACGCAGCAGACAGAGGCTTTACCTGCTGTGCAGAGCCAGAAGTGTTTCGCTGATATAAAGTCGATCCAATTTGCCTTGTCAGATGCATGTTGCTTATGGACTGCTCTGCAGCGCCAATTCATGCAAATGTACAAGATTCAAGCATCAAGCGCTGATGAAATTCGAAAGGCTTTTACTCTCAACACGGACTGCGCTTTCACACCACATTTGCTGCGTAATAGAATGCAGGAGTCACTGTGTGCTTAAACCGGTTGGAATGGCCGTTTACTATGTTCCAGACTGTGACTGCCATGTTAACACTGGGACAATCCTACCGCTGTCGGACCAAAAACTCCTTTGCATCAACATTAGAACTGTGTCATCTCCAACATAATAAGCTCATGTACACATTGCATAGTTTTAAGGCTTTTAAATGTAGCTAAATGTCTGTTGAGGTTGCCCAACTGGCTTATTCTGTTAACACCTTTTTATATCAGTTTTGTTCAATCTTGATCACATTTCTGGAAAACCTCCATATGCTTTTGGGCTGTAGGGTTGTATATTTTCTGGGTGGTCTGCATGATTTGGACCTTATTATTGCTGCCCTACTAAGCTGCCCTTTTTAAATGTTGTCTAAACATTATTCCAAGCACTTAATGCAATGTTTTAATTTATTTCTAATTTTTTGTTATTTTTCACTAATATTCTTATGTGTTTCTCATGTAGGTCGCTATAACTTCTCTCACCAGGGTGGAGATGGACCTCTTCCTATGAATGGTATGTGACATGCCTATAGATACTTTATACTAGCTTTGGGCATTACAGCAGATATGATGTCTGAAGCAAATTAGTGTCATGTTGTTCTTGCTCATTTTCCATATTTCAATAGTGTTTTGTTGTTTTACATGCAGCAAGAAATTATGGCAGACGACGAGGTAATAATTTTTGTGTCTTATTATTTTCAAATGTGTGGTTGTATGTTGTCCAGTAATTGTCTCAAATTGGACTGACCTAAGTTGCTTGTTTAGACCTTTTATTTACTTCACAACAAAGAGTGTAAAGTTTAAATTGTGGCTTTTTTTGTTTCCTCTTGTATATTTTGAATGATTCATATCAGTTCATTGTAATGAAATGCAGAATCCTTGTTGACTTCCGATAAAGAGCAGTGCAGTCATTTACATTTTTCACTGCAGGGCATTCTTCACTGTTCCCGATGGAGGATGAGCGCGCTTTTGGAGATGATGAGTCCGGAGACCAGGGACTCGGTGGACTGGGATCAGCCCACTGTTTTCCACATCTCAATGGGGAACGCGTAGAACGATATTCCCGCAAGGTGTTTGTTGGAGGACTCCCTCCAGACATAGATGAAGGTAAAGCCACTAAGGACCCTAACTTTCATGGTTGGAATTATTTGGATAATTTAAGTATTTTATAATTAAGTCGCTGTATAACTTTGCTTCCTTTCGGTTTCCAGATGAGATCACTGCTAGTTTCCGTCGATTTGGTCATTTATTTGTGGACTGGCCTCACAAGGCAGAAAGTAAATCCTATTTTCCACCAAAAGGTGAGCTCAATAGTGTTGTGTGAAGCAGATAAGGCTGTTAAGATTAGGCAATTTTAATATCTTCCCAAACTGTACATTTTGTGTCTTTTTTGAAGGATATGCATTCCTGCTTTTCCAAGACGAGAGCTCTGTTCAGGCTCTGATTGATGCCTGTATTCAGGAGGATGGCAAACTCTACCTTTGTGTCTCCAGCCCGACCATCAAAGACAAGCCTGTGAGTCTGTGTTCTTTTGTTAAATTGTTCTTTTTGAAATTACACCAAACACAACTTTTTCTGAATGACAGGTGCAAATAAGGCCCTGGAATCTCAACGACAGTGACTTTGTCATGGATGGCTCCCAACCTTTGGATCCAAGGAAAACTATTTTTGTTGGGGGTGTTCCTCGCCCTTTACGTGCAGGTTGGTCATAAATGCATTGTCTTTGAGATAGTCGGAACTAGTTTTGGTCTCTGACATTGATGGTCTTTTCCAGTGGAGCTGGCCATGATCATGGATCGTTTGTATGGTGGAGTGTGTTATGCTGGGATTGACACAGACCCTGAACTGAAGTATCCCAAAGGGGCGGGGCGAGTGGCCTTCTCCAATCAGCAGAGCTACATAGCAGCCATTAGTGCCCGATTTGTTCAACTGCAGCATGGGGAGATAGATAAACGGGTGAGTATTTACATTGAGCCGTCACATGATTCATCAGAGCCTAAATGCTCATTACTTACTTTTGTAGAGCACAGGAGGTACAGAATATTTTTGAACTCAAATTATCCCCCGAGACACATTTGAATTTCTGTTCCAGGTGGAAGTGAAGCCATATGTCCTGGACGACCAGCTGTGTGATGAGTGCCAGGGCACTCGCTGTGGGGGGAAGTTCGCTCCTTTCTTCTGCGCCAATGTGACGTGTCTGCAGTACTACTGCGAGTACTGCTGGGCCGCCATCCACTCCCGGGCCGGACGAGAGTTTCACAAGCCGCTTGTGAAGGAGGGAGGAGACCGCCCCAGACACATCTCCTTCCGCTGGAACTGAGGCGAGAGGGATGGGGTGGGACATGATGCAGAAGGGGAGTAAAAAGATAGGAAATGGGTACGGGCTATGATATGAAAAAAAAAAAATGCACTTTTCTTTTTAAGTTAAAATACTTAATTTATTTTTTTATTTTCATTTTAATTGGACCTTCTTAAAGAAGAAATGTTAAATAAGAGAGAAATCCCATTTATGTTTGGACTTTTGATGAGCATGAGCATATTGATGCATTGGATTTAGATGTTTTCTAACTTGACTTTTCTTTTCATGTTGGCTGGCAAAGCTGCTTGCATTTGTTGTCAAGAGAAACATAAAATTTAATTAGGGTTTATCATACCTGAATCAGTACACTGACTATTTCAGATGAAGAAGGGGCATTTTGTGTTTTTGCTTGCAAGAGAAGAAAACGACTGTACCATTTACCAAAGGTTGAAGTGTAATTTGTTAGAGAAGAAATGGAGCATCATTTAAAATGGCAGAAGGGTTGAGTTTATAAGCAGCCTTTTGTATAGCATCTGGCCACGTCACTAAATTCTCCCCTCAGTCTGGCACAGATTTAATATGCTGGCTTAGCGCTTTTAGGTCTTGGTTCAAAAAGACACATTGTAACCAGAAAAGGGCAAACCAAAGATTTGACTAAAGCAGATCTGAGGTTGTGAGACAATAGTGAGGCCTCTTGTCATTATGGAGGACTGCTGAAGTTTTTTGAAGTTTTGGTTTTTAAATTTCAGCTAAAAACAAGACCGCCCTCAGGGTTCAGGTATTGGCAGTAGTATTTGTTCACTTTATATTGTCAGGGATATTAGCACTGGAAGCTAACATGCTAATGTAGTACAAACTAATGGGAACGCACAGTCCAGTTTCCCTGAGCTGTCCTCATGGTGTACCACTGCACGCTCTACCAGACTGGAGCTTCTATCACAAGTGTTGTGGTTGGATTTGGTAGTAGCTAGAATTTGCTGTCACAGAGATAAAGATATTATTTTATACATGGCCTGCTGATTTTTGTACAGTGTTTTATAGCTGATTATTTTGTCATGAACATATATACATTTATTATGCACTACTTTTCTAAATATTTTTTTCAATAGTCATTTTAGGCACATTTTTCACAGATGGGAGAACTCCTTTTGCAATACCTCATTTTTTTTCACTTGGTGAAAAATAATTTTGTACCTTTGTTACTAAGAGATCTGCATTTATGGTAAACTTAATTTAAAAGAAAAAGAAAAATGAATGATATTAATATAATTTTCAATTAGCTTTTATATATTTAAGTGCTGGTAAATCTGAAACATGTCTGGTGCATTGGTGTGATTCTGTAGAATAAAAAAGGCTGCTCTTAGCCAGTTATATGTGGATTTTCTCTGTCCTAATGAACAGAATCCTATGGCATGACAAAACCTTTCTAAACTGGTTTTGATAGTCTTGAAAATATATTCTGATATTTGCGTAAGTGTAGTCGATGAGGTTATATGTAGGGTAAATGTTTTGGCTTTGGTCAATGTGAATCCCTTAAACCACCGGAGTGAGTATCGGCTCTTTAATATTTAGATCCTCTTTCTGGGACTGCCTGTAAGTTCTACTTATTCTTGGCATGCATAACGTAATACAGAAATAACATGGCTAGTGTTAATGCAGGACCTAATGTAATGCACTAGATCTCCTTTTCCTTACTGACATTGGTTTCCTTATCTCTCTTTGAGATCTCTTGTAGCCTCTCTTTAAATGATGGAGTCTGCCTTCCTCACACAGACATGATGTTTATGCAATCTACACCGTGACAACACTTTGGATGCGTTTTGTATTGTAATATAGAGGACACTCAGTAGGACGTAGGTGAGGAGACTTGATCACTTGACCCCTTTGTGATGTGGCATGCTTTGGGACATAACCTGAATGTGATTTAATGTTGCAAGTTATAACTTTGAGCCATTATGTGCAATACTTATTCTTTCCAGATACAAGTCTCTGCAGTGTATGTCATTTAATCCCTATAAACCATGCAGTCATTTACATTCATTACACATTAATTTCCTATTGTTCATGCTGATGTCTGCAAGAAAAAAGTAATTTATACCTGAATTTATTTTTAAACATTAGTTTTGTGCTTATTTACTTTTGCTACTACCATGCTACTGTGATTGAAAACATTGTATATACTAGGTCGATAATGTATTTAGCGTTTGCTATATTTTCAATTGAAATGTATAACTATTATTTTGATCAGATTTTGTTATATTTTTGGGTGGTGTGTTTAACTTGTGTCTAGTTTTTCTAATTGCTGTATTGTGCTCAATGTTTTCAGATGAAAAAAATTATGTCTGTTAGTATTACTTGATTGCAAAATTCCAATAGTTTTTAATTATATGGGAAGGTTATATTTATTAACTTTTTTTACCTGACATAATTTAGACTTTTTCATTCAGTCATTTCACATTTATACGCAAGTTGGACTTTTTATATTTTCTTCCTGATTAATTTACTGAAAGATACAAGACGTCAGTTTTATAGTTGGTTTGTAGTATTGAAGTAAAACAAAGATCTAATGTCATTTATTCATTTGCTGCCAACTGTTTGTAACTGTATGCATACATTTGAAGTATTTGTAATGTGAGATGTTGAATGAATAAAACAGCTGTGAGGAAGAAATATGGATCATGTGACTATATTTTTACGTTTCAGGTTTGCATTAAACTGTAAAAAAAACAAATTACAATAGATCTTCAAATGCATAACTATTGTCCAGTGCTTCTCTTTAATGGGGAAGTTGCAGGAGAAAGCCTCTAGAGGGTGCAAACGCATAATTCCACAGCATTTTTGTAAGATTATATCTGGCAAACATCCAGATAAGTCCTGCTTGATGCCTAACTATAGGACTCCTAACTTAATAACTGTAATATCAGGTGTAATGGCAGAAAAAAACACATGTTCTTTCTAGTATCCGTCCAAAGAGGCTGCAGTATTTTTTTGCCATTTGTTCACATCCCATTTCAGGCACATCTGGAGGGTTATGCTGAATCAGGTCAGAGGTAGATTATTTATAGGACCAGACTTCAAGCCTCACTGGGCTCTTGGCTTACTGAAACTGAAAGCACTCAAACCCTCCAACAAAGACACTAAGGCGTAGTTCAGAACATTTTTGTATTTCTTCTTATAGGTTATATACAATTCTGTCAACGGGAACAAACGCCTGGCTGTGTGTGGCCTTTGAGAAAAGCTGTTCAGTGTCATCAAATATAAATATGATTAGGGTAATTGGCTCAAAGCGATGTAGTTATTAGTCACATGATCTGCACCAATAGGGCAACTTAAGAGAGGCGCGTGGCTGTGGCTCATCATCGGGTCACGTCCGGGGTCAAGCGCAGTTCACGTTCAGAGATCAAATAATAACAAGCCGTAAATCTGTGTCTAAACTGAGCTGAAGATGCCGCTGAAGAGGAGTATGTTTGTGCCAGGGTTTGACTCTCGGATCAGCTCCAGAAAAAGGCAAAAGGATGACTCTCTGAGCTGTTCTTTTGTGTCTTTGGAGCGAACTCCGGCTCCCAAACGGAGGCCCGGGCTAATGCTAACGGTCAAACTAGCCACAGCCGCGAACGAGACGCAAAAGGGCAAAGTCACGGGACCGAAGTGGGTTTTAAAACACAAAGTTTGTAAGAAGAGAACTCCTGCAGCCAGCCAGAGAGAAGAGTCTCAAAGTAACGTGATTCACGCTAATGTATTATCGCATCTTAATCCTATTATTAGCATAAGCATTAGCATAATAAGTCAGTGATACTCTGGACAAACCTTTACCAATTACGCATGTTCCTTCTGTTTCAAACCTTTCTTTTTCAATGCTTGGTATGGCAGGTATTGAAGCTCCTGGTTCACAATGTGCACAGAAAGATGCTTTTATCTTCAGCCAGGGAGACACACAACCCAAAAGTGACAAAGAAAAGGTAGGTTTTGTGCTCATTTTGATTTTTAAATTAACATGCATTTTTAAATATATGAAATATACCGTGGTTAATTTATTTTGTCAGGATTTGCCAGCTATAATGCTGAAGAAAGAAGTTTAAAAACGAAATGCATTTTCAATTCTCTTTTTTTTGTAATACCCAAAATCACAGCAGCAGTTGCCTCATGGGCGACAATGAAATAGAGAAACAGATTAAACAATGTTCACAGGGATTTAGCAATAGGATAACTGTTCCAGCATCCCCTGTCCTGGCTTAAATCCTTCTGTGAGGAAAAACTACCAAACCCCTGAGACCCTGGCACCTTATGCACCTTATGCCCTATAACATGCCCTATAAGCATGCCCATTGCATGCCCTATAAGCATGCCTATAACATGCCCTATAAGCATGTCTATAACATGCCTATAACATGCCCTATAAGCATGTCTATTACATGCCCTATAAGCATGCCCATAACATACCTATAACATGCCCTATAAGCATGCCTATTACATGCCCTATAAGCATGTCCATAGCATGCCCTATAAGCATGCCTATTACATGCCCTATAAGTATGCCTATAACATGCCCAATAAGCATGCCTATTACATGCCCTATAAGCATGTCCATAGCATGCCCTATAAGCATGTCTATTACATGCCCTATAAGCATGCCTATTACATGCCCTATAAGCATGTCCATAGCATGCCCTATAAGCATGTCTATTACATGCCCTATAAGCATGCCTATAACATGCCCTATAAGCATGTCCATTGCATGCCCTATAAGCATGCCTATTACATGCCCTATAAGCATGCCTATAACATGCCCTATAAGCATGTCCATAGCATGCCCTATAAGCATGCCTATAACATGCCCTATAAGTATGTCCATAGCATGCCCTATAAGCATGTCTATTACATGCCCTATAAGCATGCCTATAACATGCCCTATAAGTATGTCCATAGCATGCCCTATAAGCATGTCTATTACATGCCGCCCTATAAGCATGTCTATTACATGCCCTATATGCATGTCTATTACATGCCCTATAAGCATGTCTATAACATGCCCTATAAGCATGTCTATTACATGCCCTATAAGCATGTCTATAACATGCCCTATAAGCATGTCTATTACATGCCCTATAAGCATGTCTATAACATGCCCTATAAGCATGCCTATAACATGCCCTATAAGCATGCCTATAACATGCCCTATAAGTATGTCCATAGCATGCCCTATAAGCATGTCTATTACATGCCCTATAAGCATGCCTATAACATGCCCTATAAGTATGTCCATAGCATGCCCTATAAGCATGTCTATTACATGCCGCCCTATAAGCATGTCTATTACATGCCCTATATGCATGTCTATTACATGCCCTATAAGCATGTCTATAACATGCCCTATAAGCATGTCTATAACATGCCCTATAAGCATGTCTATTACATGCCCTATAAGCATGTCTATAACATGCCCTATAAGTATGTCCATAGCATGCCCTATAAGCATGTCTATTACATGCCCTATAAGCATGTCTATTACATGCCCTATAAGCATGTCTATTACATGCCCTATAAGCATGTCTATAACATGCCCTATAAGCATGCCTACCAGGTGCAATCATCAATGGAGCAGCATCTACAGTGTTTGAAACAGAACCAGAAGAAGGATAGCATCCAAAAGTTCATACACTTTAATGTATGCCCCATTTAAACAAAGAAACACATGTTTTAATTAATAAAAGTGTTATTATTCAGACGGGCACATACTACAAGCAGTTGAATTTCAAACTTATTCAGTGTATCTGATTTATGTTTATTAACTGAAACTCAAAGTTTAATTGGTGACATGTTCCTGTGTCTACAGATCAAGATGGCTGTTTTGAAGAACATCTCTCGGATGCTGGTAGAGAACAACCACATCCGACAGAGACTGGTGTCTCTCTCCCAGGTCAATTGCAGACACACCATGAACTCAATGGGTTAATTTTCCTTTATTAAGTCAGTTTCCTACATGGATCAGTTGTTTTGTATGTCTTATATGTGCACGAATTTAGAATGTGTTTTGGAGCCTTTGGGGTTATGTGTATAACACTGGTACTATTTAAAAGAGCTGGAGCCTGTTCAAATGTTGATTTATCAGTGTCAAAAGCACAGGAGAACATCCAGTGCCCCCCTGTGGCAACTACAACTGTACAGTGTATTTAAGACTCATCTCATATTGTGAATGAGCTTGTGGTAATTGGATCAAACCGTTGTTTAGACCAATGGTTTTCAAAAGTGGGGTCTGGGCCATGTGTTGGGGTCCCCCAAAAATTCTGATGATGATTTCTTGAATACTATAATTTCTTATGATATACAATCCTAACATACACTATTTTTAATGGAAACAACAACATGAATAGAATAAGGACTATGAAAACAGTGTATTTCATTCAAATTTGGTTATAAACATGTTTGAACTTCTGAATTTTATTGTGATGACATTGTGGAGAATGACTGGGGGCCCTTGTGGTATTCTCACACCGTTAAGGGGTCCCTGGTTTGAGAACCCCCGGTTTAGTCGATGTACAATTTTTTCCACGTTGATTCAAAACATTGTTCTTATTATTTATCAACTCCAAATTGGCACTGCAATAGTTACGTTACATTTCCACCAGAGGGCGCCACTACATTAGATTCTCCTGAATACTCATGGTGCCTTTCACCCAACCAACTCATGCATTGTGAGGAGAAAATGAATGAATTCTTGTTGTCTGTCTCTGAAACATGAATTGACTCGTTACTTGTTTAAATATTTAAATTACATCATCCCAATAAGCAATCACTAAAACATATGACTTCAAACTAATGGAAGAATCTCTACATAGAAAAAAGGTTAGGCTTGTTTCTGGTGCGTTGGATCTATTATTAAAATCTTTGAAGGACGATACCTCCTGTTCCGTTACCACACAATCCAAGAAGTCCCTTAACTGGTTTTCAATGTTTAAAGAGTTTGGTTTACTTGGTTTTCAGTGCTATGTGTCTACCTGTGACTGAGGCGTTTCTGACTTTTCACCTCACACAAAATACATTGAAATAAAACGTTTGATTGTTAAGATGATATCATTTTTTTCCCTTGCATATCAAAGTAGACCTTGAACCAATGTTCCTTCTAATCAGTATTGAGTATCAAGCCTTTTCCTTTCCTTATCAAAATCACATGTCAAACGCTCGTATGATGATAACAATAAGCTAAAAACAGGTTTACACTCACAACAAGTGATTATTCCCGTTTTTTAGCAGCTAAGTGAATTTGATTTTGCGTCTCCTCTTACAGGCTCAGATCATCTCGGTGATAAACGCTTAATCTGTGGTAGATGTTTGTCACAGTTAAGTTTGTATTCATCTCAAGATTCAGCTTAAAGATACTTTATTGCACATTTAAAGATACTTTATTGCACATTAACATAAGTCATTTGCTGTGGCGAGGCGCAGATTAAGAGTGTCTTTTATCATTCTCCCGGAGTGTCGTGCCATTCGTTCTGGCCTTTTTTACCCACACAAACATAAATGAAGAGAAAATTGTGGCGAGTGAGAAGCTTGAAAATGCAATAATGAGGAAATGCAACTATCAGTTTCCCAGTAAATAATTGCCGGCCGAGATAAACAGGGCTTTTCCATTTAGACCTGAACAGTTCAATTAACAGCAACAAAGACCAGCGGCCACGACTATAATTGATTCTACAGAAAAGGCCATTTGTTGTCTATCAAGCTGTTTTACATTCATCATACGTAACACATCATATTCTATACAATATTATAGTTGTTTCTTTAAGGATATGATGTGTTTTTGTTATTGTGAGAAGAAATATCACATTGATTTAACGATTATTTGCGATTATTGACATCAAGACCAATCAACAGTGAAACCCTTTTTTGTCTAATAGATCTCAATTAATCTTGTAAGATAAGATAAGATATTCCTTTATTGTCCCACATGGGGAAATTTCATTGGTGCAACGCAGGTAGATCCAGAAGAACAGATCACTTATAGGAAGTCTGAAAAACACTTTGAGTAGAAGATCTCCTATAAATAAACACAAACTCTCATAGACAAATAAATAAATAAATAAATACCATTGCATGTGATCACGACAGTAATTGCACATGAATATGTGTCACGACAGCACATAGATTGCACATGAATTTCACAGTAATTGCACATATGACAGAATTGCACATCAGTATTAGGTTAGGTCAGTATTGCGACGGGATAACGTGACGATCTCCGGGTGAGACGACTGTTCTCCGCAGTTTCATGAGTTCCTCCTTTGTGGAAACGCGGTACGGCGCCGGCCGGGGGGCGGGGCCGGAGCCGGGGGGCGGGGCCGGAGCCGGGGGGCGGGGCTGGGGGACTCAGAGCCAAGACACATCGCAACGACACGACGTATGTGACCAGCTTAATGAAATCAAACTTTCTGACAGATAAAGTCAAGTTAATACGTTATTACCAGACTCATAACAATGCGCAAGTTAATATAAACTGCCATATATAAACCTTTTTTACATTCAGGTTTACTTTTTGATTGAGCTGAAATAACTAGCTTCTAAAGCGGTCACAATTATTACTTTGTCCGATTATATTGTGTCCTGAATAGAGTTTTCAGAAGATGGGAAAATCAGATGCTCATCCAAACTTAAACTTGAATTGAAACTAGATACCAATTTCAACAAGACTAAAAAATAAATAATTGACAGAACGAATGTGGCCTTTCCAGAACAGTTTTAGACTGAACTAGCACACAAAGTACTATTGATTTGTGTTGAAAATGTCAGTCTATTTTTAAAAAACCTTGGCTCTTAATTATCATTGTGGTATTGAAATTTGCACCGAGAATCAAGTATTTTCCTTTGTATCAGTTTTATACTAGTTCTGACATAGATCAAGATTATAGTTAAGGTATATATATTAAGGTGTGGACAATAAAGGATTATCTTATTCAGGAATGGTCCAAGTCATATTTACATAATGAAATAAATACTTCAAATGAGAGTCCAGTTTCAATGTCTGTTTTGGTATGGAATTGAATCAGGTGTAATCAGGCGTAATATGGCAAAAAATGTGCCTAGTTTATGGTTCTTTGTTTTTTTAATTAGTCATTAATATTAGTTTTTAATTGATACAAGTTTTATGTGCAGTATGAATGATACTCAAAAGAAATAATACGGAGTTTCCCCATCCTTCGATAAAGTTGGTAATTTTTGGTTAGTTTCTTTATATAACGTTTACAATGACAATAGTACATCTTAACAATTATATTTCTTTATTTCACTTTAAATTAGGCTGTATTCACCTAGTACTGTATATAGTAAAGTATAAAGGATGAAGTAAGAGTTACCGCTAGTAGGAGACCACCTTTACTCTGCTTTCACTGTACCACAAATAACATTTTGGACATGCTTTACTTGCAATTATAAAGACATCAGTTGCTGCATGTGGTTGTGTTGGTGTCATTTGACTTGATTATTGTGGGATGGCTCCAGTGAAGACGTCTGTGGCATGTTGTTTAAACACTGAAGGAGACGCTGAGGCTGAGCAGAATCAAACATCAACATCTGAGTGTAATGGTGTAATAATAGACAGCAGCATGCCCACTCAAACCTCTATAAAGTATTAGCAGTTTAGACTTTTTTTAATACTAATATTACACTGT
Organism: Eucyclogobius newberryi; assembly: GCF_026437365.1. NCBI lineage: Eukaryota > Metazoa > Chordata > Actinopteri > Gobiiformes > Gobiidae > Eucyclogobius > Eucyclogobius newberryi. Next base: position 26,757,723 of record NW_027315735.1, on the reverse strand, counting down.
AGTTTGGCTGTGAATATTTTTACTTGTCTCCATGTTGTTGTGCCTTTACCAAGCCTTGAACAGGATTTGTCTAGTGCAAATTTGATTATTCTTGTCATTACTATAAGTGGTTTTAAACTACTGATTAGATTAGATTAGAGGATTTTACCTGGTGCATGTTTTGGATTGATGGGGAAACCGGATCACCCAGACAGGGGAGAAACATGCCAACTCCACACAGAAAGGCCCGGTCTTGCCCGGGAGTCAAATCCTAACCCTTGCTGTGAGAGAGTGCTAGCCACAATCAGTTAAAGTAATCTGACTGAGGAGAAAGATGATCACAAAGCCCTGTTCAGAACACAGCACAGACAGCCCTTGTGTGTAGCCCTCTTTCTATGGATAAGAAGATGCATATGAAAGTAGGCTGCAACACAGCCATTTCTACTCAAGCGGACTTTTACTGTTTTAGTGCCAGTGCTTAGTTTATGACATGTTATTTATCTATTCTAGAACCATAAACGTATATTTCTGGACCTGGCTGTGATCGGAATAAACATGAATAATATCTTGATCATCTTTTTAATGCATTTGTGTCAAAAACTAGGCAAGGAGTTTATATACATGTATTTACATTGCTAAAAATACTGTTGTAATTGTCTGAAAAAGGTTTTATCTATTTTTTTTTTTTTTTTACCTTAGCTGGTTAAAAATGTAAAGAAACAAATATTTTAAACAAAACAAAAATCTCACTATTAAATAATATTTAAGCCCCAAATATCACTTGATTGTTATTTTCATTTATAAGTGCTGTAACTTAAACTTTCTAATGCGATGCCTCTGGACTCACCAGCCAAACCAGTGTCCCCCTCACTTCACTCCTCATGTGCCGCAGCCCTTGCACCGTTTGAGCTCCTTTTGTTCCTTTCATAATGTGCGCTTGTCCTGTCGAGCGCTTTAGGAAATTCCTTCAAACTTGCAGGAGGCTCCACTATCTCCACCGAGCAGACTCGCACTAATCGCTGCAGGCGCCAAACACCTCAGGAAGATAGTAATTTTCCACTATTACACTTAAATCCTCCTCAAAAGCACCGGATTCATCTGGCCTAATTACAAGGCGTTAATAGCAACAATGTAATAACAGTCATTTAGCGCCATAATTCCTGTCTATACAGACTCTTATTCAGCTGTTTGGTTACTGTACAGCGCAAAGACTCTTTGATTAACATTAAAACACTGTGCTAACATAGACAAAGTATTGTGTCAAGTCTAGTGAATCAGCTTTTGTTGGGCCAAAATATAGCTCTCTAATGCTTTTAATGCAATAGTTCTTTATCATTATGGTTTAGGTCAGACACTCAATCATGCAACATTAAGGCTTGTATCTGGAGTTTTATTTTATGGTTACTTAATAGTTTTGAGAGACTGATTATATTAAATCAGTCATGCAAAATTATCGCTTGTATCTGGAGTTTTATTTTATGGTTACTTAATAGTTTTGAGAGACAGATTTATAGATTCAGTTTATTTTGTAACTTTTTTTTCTGAAATGTTTTACAATTGTAGCTTTAGATGAGTTAAAACACGTAAGATGTGGTTTTGATGTACATTTATTTAGAAAAAAGGAGCGAGAGGGAGCCAGTGAAAGAAAATGACTGGACTTAACTTGGTCTTGAGGATAAATTGAAGCGCTCGTTCTTCCAAATGGGCCACCAAGGCGCCTCAGAAATACCTTAAACCCAGACTTCAAACTATATTACCAGTAGATTACATTTTAATTGTCCATAATCAGAAGCGTATAGTGCGTCTAATTGCTCTTAAATGGCACTAATGCTGATCTAGTGTCTGGTGGTGGCTGTAGATTATCCCAAAATCACAGCAGCAAATCAAGTCTTCCCACAGAGCAATTTCCTAAGGACCTCCCCTCAATCCTGTAAAAAAAAAAAAAAAAAAAAAAAAAGGAAAAGTTTGGACTGCCTAAAGTTTTCTGTACTTGCTCTCAACTTGTTACTGGGACACGGTTGGGCACAGGCGCTGTATGTTTGCGCTCCACCAGGCAGAAGTAATGTGTTTTCTGGCTCGAAATTAGATATCGATCCCCGGCTCCACAAACAGAGGAAGGGAACGAAAAGAAGAAGAAAAAACAACAACCAGTATGTCGCGTTTTGAAGCGAGTACACAGCGACGTGACGTGCACCTACCAGCGTCGAAAGCGTCACGTTTGCCCTTCACCGTGGAGGCGCTCATGTCGGACAAGAAACCCCAGGAGGACGCCGGGGCTCGCCAGGGAAATGAGAGCTTGAATGAAGATGAACAGGACACAGTGGAGACTTCTCGCCAGCTGCTATCTGTCAAATCTGAGCGAACGGACAGGCAGGACCAATCGTGTTTGACACCTATCCCCACGACGGCGGCGCCAGCTCAGTGTAAGTGAGATGCTCTAATACCCCCACTGTTTTCAATTTAGTCACAAAGCAACAGTGCAGTACATGCAGGATTATCCCACTACTAAACTGTCAAACTTGATTCTCGGACAAGATACTCAAAACTACATTTTTAATAATACAAACCACCTGTAGAATGTCATTTTAAACCCAGTAGTTTCTTTGATAACACAATTTGATCTTATATTAGTTCTTTTATACATTAAGGGTGCGTTCACACTTGCACATTCACGGTAATCAAAATTGGGACTAATCCAGAACTAAACCCGAAACTAAACCTGGACTAAAATGGGCTCAATTTATGACCAAATACTGACAAGTTTGAATTAAACCCAAGACTATTCTAAAACTATCCAGATATCAATTTATTTTGTGACAAGCTTAAATACATGATCCGCTGAAAAGTGTTATCATTATCAGATACTCAACACGTGCCAACGGAGTTTCTTTGATTCATTTGGGAATAAACGCTGTAGATTCAGTGTTAGAAATAATACAATGCAACGTTCTGACTTAATGACCGTTTCCTTATATCATGTTGTAGAAGAGCTCGTGAAATATAGTTTTGGTGAACTTATCAAGACATTTAAACCATGTCAAAACGTTAAATGTATGACTACAAACTAAAGGGCTCATAATAAGTTCAATTATTTAAGTACTGGTAAATGCTTCCTTGCAATTCACTGCAGCTAGAATTGGCTTGCCGAAAGGGAAAGAAAAATATGGTAATAGTAAAAATAGATTTGTGTAATATATAATTTTACTCGTACACTTACTAAACATTGAATTGGTGCGTTGGAATCATAACTAAAACCTGTGTTGTGTCGTAATAATAATGAAAGCTTTTGTCGCTGACTTGACCTCAGATTTGCACAGTCCATCGGTCTGTTCCTTGAGGAAGCACAAGACCAACCGTAAACCCCGGACGCCCTTCACCACATCGCAGCTCGTGGCCCTGGAGAGAAAGTTTCACCAGAAGCAGTACCTGTCCATCGCCGAACGCGCTCAATTCTCCTCCTCCCTGTCACTGTCCGAGACCCAGGTCAAGATCTGGTTTCAGAACAGACGAGCCAAAGCCAAGAGACTGCAGGAGGCAGAGCTGGAGAAACTCAAAATGGCTGCCGGCTTACGCCCGAAAGCGCTGTTCCAGACAAGTGCGGCCTCTTTTGGGTTGGCGCTGAGGAAGGACTGGGCTGGACTCGGCACGTTTGGGCCCGGCTCCATGATACCTGCCGCTCACATGGCTCTTTACAGCGCTGCAGTCGGACAAAGACTTCTCCACTTCACCTGAACCCAAAACACTTAACATCCAGCAGATTGACATGAGTTTGAAGATAGATGTGTGCATAAATGTACTGTTTACATAACTATTTAAAGGTATGCTATGTACTGGTTTAAAAAAGGAACTGCGGTCACAGATTAACCTGGGATGCCAATGCCTTAACCTGCAGATTGACATTCACAAATACAAATGTTCTCGTTCTCAGTATATGGATATAAGTTCAGAACTGAGCTGTAGAGGCTGCACTAGCACTGATAAAAGGCGCTGTTATTTTAAAAGCAGAACTAATAATGTAATGTAATGCAGTGTGATCCTCAAAACTGTCTAAATGTGTTAAATACTCAATCACAGGACCTATCTTAATTAAGAATAACTACAATTTAAACTTTTAGTCAGCATTTTTGTTAAATTTTAATGTTTACAACTATTTGAGTTTCCTTACCTTGTCTCCATAGGCCTGTTCCATCATTACACAAGCATGTTATTGTTGCCAATTATCTGATAGTTTAACCTCATTAACCCTTATTAATTCTCTACCTACTGTTCTTTCACACTCTTGAATCTGAAAGCTTTTGCAAAAAAGCTGAACCTCTAGACCTCATTTACCACAAAGCCTTTGAAGTAGAGTTTGTCATGCATAAGAGAGCAAACTGCATTATTATAGATGGTATTTAGCTTGTAATCTGACTGTATGGACTGGACTGAAATGACTTACACTAAATATTCTAGATGTGTAGATATTTTGCTGGGCGGCTGGTGCTGAGTGCTGTTTCTCTTATGATTAATAGTTAGTTATAAACCAAGTCTCCCTTGAAGTTCTGAAATTACGCTTTCAAAACCAAATGACATGTCCTAAATTGTCTTAATTACAGTATTCTCTGATATTACAGATGACGGGTTTCGTTATTTGAAGTTTGGACTGTGGTATTTCTGTGAACTTTGTTATCTGTCTGCAAATGACAACATCACAACATATGCTTTCCCTCCAGCGCTTTGTAAACTCAAAATGGCCTTTTGCCATTGGCACATATTTCACAGTTCATTTGCATGTCTCTATTTTGAAATTAAATCCTACATTAGGCCGATAGTGAGGTCATTATTGCAGTCAATTGCCTATAATGCCCTCATCTAGTTTCTGTTCTGAAAGTTAAGGGGATCAGAGCTCTCTTGACGCCTGAGCAGATTAACCTCACAATAATTTGCTTAAAATATGCATTCAAATGCAACTTGTGCTTAATGTACAGCATATAATATTTACAAAATCATAGCTGAACAGTTCACAAAATCTGAAATAGATGAGGTTATCATTATAAACTAAGGACAGTGGCAAGTCACACAATTGTTTCAGTAATCGACTAGTGATTATTTAAAAATATTAGTCAAACGATTATTCCAATATTGTACCTTGAGACTTTTTAGATACCATTTTAACTACGTAAAGGTTGAAGTATGGGGACCTAAGGCTTTTAAATACATATGAAGGTTATTATTGATGAAAATCAGGAATTGATTATTCTTTTTTTACATTTTGATTTAATAATGTCACTGTTATTAAAAGAGGTATTTCCATGTGTTTTAGAGTCTTTATAGTTCAGATAAAGATTTCGACTATCACGATACGAGCATGGTTATTTTTTTAAAGTTGACAAGTCAGAGTTATTGGATTAATCTTTGCAGCCCTATGGAATTTTATTATGGCATGCTGTACATTGGCAATCAGAAGAATGACACTGAGTTAAAGCCAAGTCTAGTGTATAGGTTACCTCTTTGTCTTGGCATGATTGTGGGTTTGATTTCTATCTTCCACTCTGTGCACCAGTGCATGCTCTATCTATCATGTTACCATAGGCTCTGTGTGGCCTCTCCATCCATGCATGGGTGAAACAGTAGCTCTTAATTGCCCATACAGTAAATGGAAGTTAGTGTTACTGTTGTGATTGGCTGCTTATCAGCTGACTTTTCCCCTGTCGCTCAGTGGTCTATAAGTGGTGGAAAATCAATCCGTTCAGAGTGGTTCAGAGTGGTTCAGAGTGGTGTGGAGCCTGTCCCATCTTCATTGGACACGGGGCGGGTACAACGGATCGTTAATAAATGGCTTTGTTTAAATAGTCAGTGTAAGCATTTTAAATATTTCATGCAAACACTAGCAACATTTTCAAAAAAAATTAAATGTTTTGAGCTACAGCAATGCACACTAATCGTTGACTACCACAAACATGTTTTGTTCTGGTAGATTCCCGAAGGTGAAACACAAAACCTAAATGCAAGGAAGTATACACATTTTTTATCATGTAATGTTTTCATATACAATTTTGCACAATTTATATCTTAATAGGTGTTGGAACTTAAATAAATCAGGATTAAACCTCAGAAAATCAAAGCAGTCTGTCCAATCCATCAAAAGTCAAGAGTTTAGTCTGTGTAGGAGCTACTTTAAGGGCTGATCTTCATGTCCCGATGTGAGAAAGAAGCATTTGGAGAAACCGGCCTTTGAAATTACAATGTCCCACTTAAATCTTTGGATGCAAGTTCATTAAAGGAAATAATATAAATGTTGTTTCCAAATCAAAAATCAAACTGACCTAAAAACTGAACAAACAAAAAATGTCTTCCATTAAAGTTGTTTCAATCCGTGTCTAAAAATATAATTTTACATTAAACATAACATTTTTTACTATTAATTATGTTCATCCTGCCTTAACAAATCCATGATGTATTTCCCCCAAACCTGCTTTTTTAAACAATTTTTATCCCATTGTTCTGTTTAAGATACTTAGCTTCACAAGTTCATGGATCAGGGTTTAATCAAATGTGAAAGACGAGATCAAGATTCCTGGTAGTTACAGTGGCTAATCCTTGGACTCAGTCATGTACGAATGCCCTTTACACACCGTTCACCCCCTCGTTTCCGTCGCACTTTTCACTCTAGACCACTAGGTGTAGCACCCTCCCATGAGTTGCATCTGGCCACAATACACACAATAGTTTCCAGCACTCACATATTAATGGAGCTGCAATTTAAATACATTTCAGTGCAGTTCATGTAACAGTGCTCTTAGTGAGAAAAGAATTACGTGTGATTTGACTCAACAACTCGCTGCCTCTCAGATAATATCTTGTTTAATTCCTCTGGAGTGCGGCTGAATAAAACATGAGACTCTTATGGCTCGGTCTATTGTGTTGGCTGTAAATTACATTGGCTTCTGTTCTTGGCTCGTCAGAAGGATGTAGCTCCGCCGTACGATGAATTGTGCAGAACGATCGTGTTACAGTTTAAGCCTAAAATGATTGTCACCCTCCCTGGCCTGGGACAACTACTCCAAAACAAGTAGTTAAAGTAGACAAGACATTGTTGGCAGCATTAGTGAGGAAAGTAAAGGAGCAGTTGTAATACAAAGGAAGCGTTCTATCTACTGACTCCACAGGCCTATAGTGGGGGGGACACACAAAAATATTACCATAATTTGGCAAGAACTACTGATGAATAAACTGCAAATTAAACAATTTCAAAATGATAAAAGACTACAATTATTTGTGTATATCAGTGTCATTGTCAATATATTATTGATACACTTTCTGGACCGTTGTCATTCTGAACTGTTTCCTGAAAATATATTCTTCAGCTTGATGTGATTGGTGTGTGGTTGGGCAATAAACAAAAAATATTGATCAAATCATTTCTCCTCATATTGGTCAATTTCAATTCTATATCTTTTTTTTTTCTTACTAAAAATAAATAAACATGTTTTTTTCTATATTATTGTAAATATCATAATACACAATATAGACTTTTCTTCATTGCCATTAGATACAAAAATGTCAAACTTCTTCCTCCAAACTAGTCTGCACGCTTCCCGAAATCACATGTTTTCACTGACAGAGGAAGTTATTGACAATTGGAATTGTGTGACTCTCAATCTTGATTAACATCCAATTATTTGCACATTCTTTATGACTTTATACCTATGTCTCTTTCAAGGCTCATGTTTCTACTCCATCATTTGCCTCTGCCTAAGTTTAACAATACCAATTTCCCTTGAGATTTCACATTAATCGGGACATTTACTTCAGTGCTGTAGAAAAAGCTGGGTTCAGGATCAGCTCTTCTCAAGACGGGTTGTAATGTGCGATGTTGCAGGTAAGAGCGGTAAGAGTGACTGGATTGGGTTTTCTTCTGAGTCACACAGCTCGTAGGGCCAAAGGTGCAAATTGTTGACTTTTGTGGTGTTGTAAGAAGCTATCATTAAAGGACATGCTTTCATCTCCGCCTTCAAACGCGAGCTACAGGTGCACAACAATCCTGGGTCTGTTCTCAGGTCTTACATGGATGGACAACTGTTTTGTTACATTTATTCAACTCTAATATTTATTAAACTATATGGTTTTTTAAACATGAAAATACAAGTAACAATACTGGAAAAAAGTCTTAAAATTACAGCACAAATATGTTATGTATGTGTTTGAAATGAATAGTGTAATCTTTACACCTGAATAATGTAGATAGTCCTGAGAGACTTGGAAATGAACTGCTTTGTTTTCCTGTCAGAGTTACTGCCTAGAAATAGGTGGAATAATAATGTAGTTATGATCATTTTGCACCCTCAGAATGGATGTGGGTGTTTGGGTCATTCAAGCTGCTGTAGTTTCTGCAAAAATAAATGAGGAGTAATATAAGTTTGATAGAAATTTGTCATAAAAAGAGAGGGAAACGTTGCCCTAAGGTGGTCAATATTAACTTGATAGTTAACTTGACTATTAACTATGCAGCTGTCAAACTAAGAGTGGTTGAATTATACTTTTTATTGAAACCCGGCTGTCCTTGAACAATGAGTGCTTTAAAGAAGAGTTACAAGCATCATTACATAATAATGAACCGGAGTAGCATTACATGTTATTTATTTATATATGTATTTATTTGCACAAAGAAATCATCTGGAGGCCTCAGGTGTGCAGTCGTTTTGATGTTCATTTTACATAACACTGTAGCTGTCGTGTCGAGTGGGTCCATTCTCTCTGGTTCAGGTGCGTACTATTGTCGTGTTCTTGTGTTAAATTGCTGCGCGTGTAAACACAACAACAACAATGACAAATGATGCACCTGAGACTAAATCATGATCAATCAATTCATGTTAAAATTACAATTGATTGCTTTTTCACAATCCTAGTTCAAATTGGCTCCTCGGTTGATTTGGAAAAAGTGCTTTAGATATAGTAACGTGTTTTCATACTACTGAGTGCGGGAACCCAATCCTTCCAAACATGCACTGTCTCTCTCAGCACACGCAGCACGCCGCCCTCGACCTCTCGTAATCCCACCTCCAGCGGTTTCTTCCTTTTGTTCACTCTTTCAGCTGGTTTTCAACGTGCATCTGCCTCAGTCCGACGTGACCCACTTTTGCCATAAAGACACACCTAAAAGCTTCGGCGCTTGAGATTAAGATAGACAGACAGCGTACTGCAGGTTAAGGTTGCACTGGATTGTGTTTGTTTGTTGTTGTTGTTGTTTTTGTTGTTTGTTTTGTTTTTTAAAACCTGGGAATCTGGGTCAGTGAAGGCATCAGGGGGCGGAAAGAGCATATGTCTGCGCTAAATTTGAGGGATTAACAAAACAAATGTGCTCCCGTTTCTTCTACACTCTGTTTTTGTCTACTCCGAGCTATTTTTAGACATTTCACAAAGCGTTACAACAAATAGCCAAACCTTCTACCAGGGCTGCAAGATATATCACAAATCCAACCTAAACCACAATTTAAATGGTCACAATAATTGCAAGGACTGTAATTAATTGGCTAATATTTTGCCCTTTGCTAACAACAAATTATCCTGTCTTATGAAATTAAATGGTTATAAAAGGTATTTTGAATGATTGCTTTATCAATCAATCAATCAATCAATCAAATAAATACATAGAAAAGCTCAATCAAAGGTCTTGCGGTTCAGTCATCACATCCAGTGTCAGGGCAGTTGGAGGAGTTGTGTTGCAATGTTTTATTTCTTAATTAATAAATGAATCATAATATTGGATTATGCTGGTTTCTGTCAAGTTTGCTTGGTAACTTCCACCGCTGGGTTTTGTATGTACGATTGAACGGTCTTTTGTCGGTTTTGTGTGTCTTTGTGCACAAATGATTCCATTCGGAGATAATAAAGACTAATCTAATTTGATATCATGTAATCTAATCGAAACATATAAAAATACATCATTTGAAAGAAACAGTTAAGCACACCAAAATATAATAAGGAGCAAAAAGAAGCGCAATATTATATTATCTTTTCAAATTTTCAAATGTACTTTGATGGTTTCAAACTTTACACTATTCTACAGTTTTTTTCTTGTAACGCTGTGACCACAATTCTGATTTGGAGAGATGACACGATACAAAACTAAAAGTGTAACTCAATCCGATACTAAGGTAAATGCTCAATATTGATTTTGATACCACAATTTGATACCACTAATGATTAAGACCACAGAATAATAGTTGTTCATTTTATATGGTGTCTATGCACTTTTTTGACAATGCTAATGATGTGGCACCGTTAAACTCCATTCTACGACCGTATATTCAGCACAGCATTTGTTTACATCAACTATTATGTCATCTGTGTTTCCAATTGCATTCCAGTTACATTTAAACCTGCATCAGAGACTCTCAATAGCAACGCTCTTTGGCGCCGCTGCGATCGTGTGGTATGTTTAATGTTTTCTCCCCACAGATCTGTGCGCCTGCTCCATCTCCTGAGATCCTGTGACTCATCAATCTCTCCCATGGCCCGCTTTTTTTGCACCGTGACAGACCTGCCCCTCCAACACTTTCTGGTAACTAAATAACATACTCACAGACACGGGATATGCGCCGATATGGAGTCAAAGCACAAAGAGCGATTCACACAACCACATGCAATGGAGATTCGGTTGCACTAAACACTCGAGAATACAGTAATTTGACACGTGGTAAATATGAGAAAAAGTAACAGCGGTAATTCTTCTAAGGGCTTAACTGTTCCCATGTCTTTGAATCGGTAAATAATGAGGTCAGCTTGTCTGTGTTGCTGTTTATCACGTCGAGAGATAGAGCTTATTTTAGTCTCATTCACACCTTAAGTAGTGATATTTTATAGAAGCACTGCAGTATGTATTTTTTCTGGTGGAGGATCGGCCACCTGCTTGTATCCATGAAGTTTTTTCCCGCTTTGCCAGGAATGTTCCACAGTATCAAATCAAATCAAATAAATTTATTTTTGTAAGGCCCAAAATCACAACAACAGTTGCCTCTGAGGGCCACTGGGAGAAATTAATCAACAATGTCTGTGGTGGCGATGGAGTCAGACAATGTCTGTGGCGGCGGTGGAGTCAGACAATGTCTGTGGCGGCGATGGAGTCAGACAATGTCTTTCTTTGTCAGTACTTTCTGCTATGAGACAAGCATGTGACTTCCAATGTATTAGTTGAGGTTTCATTATCAGACAAATGTGAAATATCTGGCAAATTAATCACAAAAGGGTAGAAATATCCCCTTTATACCCTTTATGCCCCATTTTTATCTTTAAATCAGCTCTTTTTGTTACTATAAATGATATCAATGTTCAACTTTTGCATTACTTTAAAACAACAGGCAATATTACCTACATTTTGATATATTGTACGAGTGTGGCCTCGCTCAAAACTGTATTTTTAAGGTATTTTTGAGCAATTCAAAAGCTGTAATTGAACAAATGCAAGATAAATGTAATGCTACATGGGGTAACGCAATAGCATCTCCATGGAGACAAGCAGGCTCCCTTTTTAATCTACATTAATTTTAAATCAAATGATAAAATAAATAATTCTGAAAGGATTTTTCTTTGCACTCTTCTCTTTTAGTTCTTAAACGGTTTTGTGATTTCTGTGATTTCTTTGTAATTTGAATGCATTTTTTCCTGTTGCGTGAAGCACTTTGCCTTGTGTATGAAATGTGCTCTACATATAAACTTGCATTGCCTAATTTTCATCTCTGATAGTTCCGGGACATTGGCTATGGCACATTGTTCACATTGTTACCTACAGCGCTGTCGATGTGCAGCCAGTCTCTCGATGGGTAAGGAGCTGGTGTTATTCATGTATGACAGACTTGCAGAATGCACCTTGTCACCTTTGTAGCGCTTTTCTTTCAGTCCTTTGGGGCAAGATGTTTTGTTGTGATCTTGTCATTCACGCCGCTTTAATTCTTCTGTCCCATTGTGTCAAAATTCTCTATTCTGCCAAGACGACGTCACACTACTACAAAATATTCTGTATTCTGTGCTTTCATTTTATATCATTGGAGCTAGCAGTTTATTTGGATTATTTTCCTGAGTACATTTTTTGCACAATTTAAAAATGCAATCAATATGAGGAATATTATTCTTTTTGCCATATTGTCCTGCTGAATATATCAGAGTATAAGAGTAACTCCAGTTCCTGCCTCTGGTGCTTGTTTGTATAATATTCTATGGATAAGCCGACGGTGTGTTCACTCGAGCAGACTTCCAGATGGGACAATTAATGAAGATTAAGACCTCCTTAAAATATCCACCCATCTTCACTTCCTCCTCTCAGTGCCGTTTCTGATCCGACCAAAACCCACAGTCTTCAGTTTACAAATACAAAATAAGTTTAACTTAGAAAGACAAGGTGAGTGTATCTCAGGCTCAAAGGTTTTGTAGTTCAAAGCAGGTTGAGGATGAGGCCATGTAATGTTGAGCCTCACATGTTTTTTGACGTTTAGTCTTTCTCCTCAACACAATAAGTTTACCCTAAAACATGTACAACTAAAATATGTCCATATGTCCAATGTAAGTAGGGGAAAAAACTTGACTTGGAAGGCAATTAAAGCAAGCTTAACATGATTGTTATTACTTAATTTAGACCACAAACAATTTACCTTCACTCAATTTATGGTTTAAGATTCAGCCCAGAGACACAGCAAAACCACCTTCTTGATGTAGAAAAATTAATCATTTTAAAGTTGGCGTCTTCCTGTTATCATGCAGATCATGTGATGTATGTTGCAGTTCATGTAAATTATGCAATGTAAGTAAACCAATGAAAACCACAGATGTGTTTAGAGGTTTCGTGACTCTTTACAGTAATTCTTGACTTTTCTCGATCATCCCATTATTTTTACTCCTCATACTACTCCCTGGATAAATGTGCACAGGATATGAAAGGATTTCCTTTGTTATAAAACAGTGGATTTAGTCTCATAAGGATTCATTTCATGGCCAAAACATGCAATAACTATACTAAATACCAAGGTGTGGTGTGTGTGGTGATATTAACTGCTCGTTTCCATCACACGCAACTTGAAAACCATTTCACAATTTGAACTAAATACACTACAATATCTACATACAAGTTTAACATGTAATCTTTACAGTATTTATAAAATAAATTAATAATCTGGTTCTCTTCACTGTGTTGGCTGACCATAATCACACACTGCAGCTTGTTATTGGTTTGCATAACCTCTTGTGGAGATGTTATTTGAAGAAACACGTCCATTACCACTCATCTTCCTCACTTTTAGGTCCAGTGTCAGGAGGTTTGTTATTGTCCAAGAGCTGCTCACGAGGACCCAGGCCTAATAATCCACATGCCTTTTCCAACCCCTTGGGAGGCTGTTCAGTAGCTGACCTCTTGAACTTTGACCTCTCTGGACGTACAGCTAACTATTCCTATAGAAGTCTCATTGCATCGTTACGTGCAGCTCAAGCCCCAAGAGTATCGGGTGAGTTATTGGGGTTAGAGAAGCGGGGATGTATCATGGAATTAGACATACACCGATGCTATTCCGTAACACATCGAGAACACAATTCAACTTAGAATATGAAACGACACAGAAATATCAGACATTTGTATGGCAAGCTTGGGAGAAAACGCGGGGACTGATCACGCAAGCTGTTGTAAGCAGCCTGCGTGATCCTCCTGCGTCTCACCCCGTTTTTTCCCATGCTGGTTGGTTTTATTAGATATTCTGGAATAGGCGGGTCACATTTCTCATTGGTCAGCTTCACATCAAGGCACTTGGTATTTTTCCGTAGAGATCAAGCCTTGGGTAAACATTACCCAAACTCCTCTGGGCTGTCACCCCCCCTCGGGTAAACATCCTTTGGCCCATCTTTACGACCCCTTCACAAATGCAGTTTGTCACTCACCCGTTCTTCTCTTAGACTAATGATGCAGATAAAATATCACTATTATGCAGATAAAATACATCACAGAAATATAATCATATATTCACATTTTATCACAGGATGTGAGATGATGGGGAGTTCGAGATCTGTAATTTTGTTGGGTTTATTGCATGCCAGAGGGGTACAGATGTATGCCATTGATAAAGAGAAAGTAGTATGTACGCAAGACTTCTCTTCTATAGTGTTTACATGAAAAACAGGAAGCAATTTTAACTGGAGGTATACATTTCAATCGAAGACTGGATGATAGCCCAACAGTTTGATGGCACAGTCTATTTCACATTGGGTTAGGGTCAACACTTTTTTGATTTTTGACAGGGACAGATACAACAAACAGATTAACATATAGTAATATGATGCTAAGTGTTTATAGCCTTGGCTAAGTCTTTAAGAGGGCTTTTCACGTGTCAGATTTCACTAAATGCAATTATAAATGGGTCAAATAACAATAACAAGCAATACATTGATATATACAATGGATATGTCAAGCAAAACCAAATAGCAGCAAATTCACTATTTTGGTAAAAAGCTGCACAAAAGAACAGCTTTTTCATACGGCAATGTGAGGCTGAATTTGTAAGAAAATTGTCTTGTTCCACATCTTTAAAACAAAAATTATGCTTGATTTTTGTATTTATTTTTTTAATTGCAGGTGAATAACTTATCTATAATAGTGCTCAACCAGATGTGGTCATGCCTGTGCACTTATCTTTACCATAAACCACTGCACAGAATGTACCTTCTGCTTTACATCAACTATTTACAAGCTCTTTTGCACAGGGTTAATTGTGTCACTGTAAAACTACAACAATCGTTCACTCCCCGAAGTGAAAAGCTGTGTTAGCAGGCGGGCAAATGAAGGTCCGTTTGTGCCCACCGGTCCCACGTGAACGCCCCACAGTCGACTTTAGGTTCCCTTTGTGTCTGTGTTTGACAAGTCCCCTCCTAAAATAGGCTTGGGTCTCCTGTCTGCTCTTATAGGATCGAGAGCAGCCGACACTGCCTTATCTTCCACTGCTTCTGCTGGTGTGATAATGAATGTTTGAGCTGGTTCTATTCCAGGACAGTCTCTTGTGAGTTTGTCTGAACAACCCCTGGTCACAGCAACACATTTTTATTGCACTAAATTATTGATTCAGAATTTCTGTATCAATTATTTCTGCATTTAAATATGTAAACACCCCTGAAATGGCATCTGTTAGGGTTGTCTTGATGTGGCGCAAATCTTTTTAATTTTTTGATTTTTGCTTTCACCTTTTTTGGCAGAAGATTATTTGCTTATGTGCAAGGATTTTGCATGGCTTTACACCAGATGCCCTTCCTGGTGCTCCCAGTGTAGTGTTGCATTTTGGTGTTTGATTTTGATGTGTAGATCTTGGGAGGTATAGTATACATTTTTGTATAATTACCGTATTTTCCATTTTCCTTTTTTCATAGTTTTGGCCGGGGTGCAACTTATACTTATATTTATACTTATATACTTATACTTAGAAGTCGCTCCGAAGTATACGTATAAGTGATATTATTTGTTATTTTCACACTTGCAACCGCATTTCATACTCCAGTGCAACTTATAAATGTTTTTTTATTCTCTATTATGCATTATTTGGCTACTCCCGTGCGACTTATAGTCCAGACAATATGGTATGTATATTTTTAGTCAACATGAAGCATGGCATGTTGAGATGTCCTCCATGCATATTAATATTACATGTTTAATTATGTACAATATTTTCCCCCCAACTTTGAATTTGAGTTGCACCAAAAGAGACACAGAACAGAAGTCAAACCTAAAAACTAATAATTTAGTTAAACTTGACAGACAAAACAACACACCTTTTGGTCTGTATCTGTGAGCAGTGGTGAGTGATGTGACATTGAAGGATTTGTGAAAGGCTTAATCCTGCTGTCAGCAATCAATCTTTTAAAGTAAATAACATTTTAATTTTTTTTTTTTTTTTACAATAATCGACCAATATGTTTTGATTTGTTTTGTTATGTCTTCATGGCTGATCAGACATCAGACATTTCAGCACTCAGAACATTGATCATTGTGAGCAATATAATTTAACAACCTCAGTTACTGACTGTACAGTGCACTGCTGTGTATGATAAATTTATAATAAGGAAATGATTATAGAAATTCTGTTCTAACTCTTAAGAATGACTGAATACCACAAGTGAACCACTGCTGAGTGCACAAACCCTCAACAATGAAGTTAGAGACACTTGGTCTGATAAAAGGAAGTGAAAAAGTGGAAGCCAAAATTTAGACATATTTTTAATAAACTTCTCTCAAAACATGTGCATCATTAGCCTACGAGATCACTGCACAAGCCTTAAGCCAAAGAGATGCAAGTCCAGAGTAAATTCCTTCAATAGAAGCCCTTTTGGATGTCCCCTCTTCTCCCGTCCCATCTGAAGCTGTGCACAATATTTGTATTTTGTTTATGAAAATGCAACTTTAATTAACAAAATGTTTACAGTCCAATTTTAGTATTTGCCTCAGTTTTATTTACAAGCTTGATAAATATATGTGAATATATTTGCTCTTAATGGCCAGCCTAAAATAACGTTAAAAACAAGACATAGCTGCTATTTGGGGAACACCTCTGAGACAAAAAAACTGTAAATACTAGTTTGAATTTGGTCCAGTAAGACGCATTAAAATGTGACCAAGAGTTGCCTGCAGATTAAGACTGCGCTGAGTATGACAACACTCACTCTGCCAAGATTTGACGTAACTCGGCCTCTATTTAGCTGCCGGACGGCCAACATCTCTTAACACGCTGACTTCTGTAGCGTTTAGAGTCACAGAGGCTTATTTTTGCAGGCATGTTATTTGTATTGATTATATATAATATTATATATTGATTATACAGATGTACAGTACAGAATAAAATAGGGTGAAGAGGGGGAAGAAACATCATATTTTGTTTTTTGTTATAGCACACAATATGTCCCGGTTATGATCTTGCTGCCCGGTGGTCAAGTGGTTAAGGCAATAGCACATATGCCAGGCTCCACGAACATTTGAATCCCGGCTCTGACAATTTGCTGCATGTCCTCTTTTCTCTCGTCCCCATTTCATGCTAAACTGTCCTGTCTAATAAAGCAAAAAAACAAAACAAAATATGATCTTGGTGCTGCATGAACTGGTCTAGACAGCAGTACATCCACTTAACATAGAGTCTAAAGAATAACTAAAGGACAATGAAGCAGTAGTACACTGAGACTTGACTGCACTCTCGATGAGACAAACACAGCAAATCTGAACCGGTTGCAGCAAGGTTTGTGCTGATATCAAAGTTGTGTGATTGATTCCCTGCTTCTGCAATTTGCTTAGTGTTCCTTTTTATCCCATTTTTATTCTTAAATTTGTTTTGTCCAATAAAGTCTATCTATGGCCTTAACATATTATGCAAAATGTAGTTACCCTATTTTCCGGACTATAAGTCGCACCGGGGTATAAGTCGCACCAGCCAAAAAATGCATAATAGAGAGAAAAAAAAACATATATAAGTTGCACTGGAGTATAAGTCGCACCCCTGCCAAAGCTATGAAAATGGGTGCGACTTATAGTCTGGAAAATATGGTATTTGATTTATTGACCAGGAAAGTCCCACTGAGATTCGGAGTCTCTATATAGGCTCCTCCACAGAGGGAACATGTACATGTTTTTAGTGGTTGGGGAAACTGGAGCACCTGGAGCATAGGAAACCTATGCAGACACGGGCAGAACACGCAAACTCCACACAGAATGGCCAGGGAGTCACCCAGTGCCTTCCTACTGTGCATGTCCTAAATTTGAGGCTTGAGTACTTTGTTGCAATTATTTGAAAAATAAAAAATCTAAAGTGATACATTGGATCCTAAAATGTCACAAAACCACTTTTAAACAGTGAAAAAAAGTAATGGACAATCCGTTGCTTGCTACAGTGAAATATCACCAAGAAGAGTCGGAGTGAGAAATGAAGACTGAGAGGCTTATCAGTTTTGCAGTTTTGAACTGGAAGTCAATGGACTTGTTTCTATTATTGGTGTAATCCCTCATTCGTCCAGGAGTCTTCCTTGGTAGAAAAATATTCAGTTGTACTCATTTGGACACATCTTGTTTTTATAAAAACAAGATGTTTCAACTCTCATCCAAGAGTCATATTATTATTCTATTAATAAGCCGTTTTAGATCCATATTGTGGTTTACAATGAATTCAATGTAACTGAATGTCTACTTGTGTTAATTAATACCAAGTGCCTGGAAAAAACATAATATTCCTCATTTAAACAATTTTTCTTTTAACCTTTTGGCTGTTTCCATCATGTCACACCAGAAATGTCCTTTGAAGTGATTTGCATATTTAGGCAGAGGTTTCTATTTCTAGAGGTGGGACTAGCACAGATATGCTGAGTGGCATCAAATGTGTGCGTTCATTTTTTGAAACATTTGATATTGACTGTCCATTGCTTCAGACACCGTACCTCAAATGCCTTTTCAAGATGCTGCGCACAGAGGACCCAATCTCTTAAAACTCGCCCTGCTCTTTGTCATTCCCATTCTGTAGTTTCCTCCCCCAAAATTCCCATCCAGACACTTGTCTCGCAGTCCATTTCCTGCTCCTCTGCCTCACTGCTGGGGTTGTTTGTTCAGCTTGTCGCAGTGACATCACTCATTCGGGTCGTCTGAGCGCGACCGTACCGTCCTTTTGCTTTGTTAATCCCCCTTCAGATGGACAGGCCCAAAGCCAAAAACACATGTGCCTATTTGGCTGTAAATGCAGGGACTTGTGTAATGCTGTTATGTTGGAACTGAGTCTGATTTAACTACAAAATGCTTTTGTTTGTATGCCTCCACTGGTCTTTCCTCTTATACTTTCCATTTAATCATTTTATCTTTTAGAGTAGCCTGATTTATATAGATTACTTGCACAGATTTGACCTCTTACACACACACACACACACACACACACACACACACACACCACTGTCTGTCCTGACACAAAGCCATTCGTGTCAGGATTTTGTGGTAATGCAGTTATTAACCTGCTAGTATTCAAGTTGTTTTGCCGTTTAGGGCTTGAACAAAGCCAGGGTTTCTTAATCTTTTAACAGTGCGTGAGTAGCTGGCGCTATCTGGGTTTGATTCCTTTCCAAGTGGGGCCTTTCTGTGGAGTTTGAATGTTCTCCAGGGGGGTTTTCATCTTGGCACTCCTGTTTTCCCCATCAACCTAAGATATACATGCTCGATATGCTAATGTTTTCACTTGTCTAACTCAAAATGTTCTCAATTAGGTTATTATTTTTTGCCTGTTTCTTCAGTATTTTTTCAGTATGTTTTAGACAATGCAACTCAAGGTTTTATTATATCTTACTATGTGGGGCCCATTTGTATTTGTTAGTTGTTGCCATAAATAGTCTCTCTTTTAGTCTGCATGTACAGTTTGGCCAAACATCCAGCTGTAGTGGAGAGGAGCCAACGTGTTCTTAGATGTTATGCAACTGATGGGCCATGAGCCAATGGATTATAACTATTTGTGAAAAGCAGCAGTATTTTCTAATTACTGTGAGATGGCAGACATTTTACAATTTGACTTAATATTACGTTGCCATAACATATAGTGCCTGTCCTGTATAAGTGGTGTTGTTCCATCAACTCACAAAGTACCCGATACCTGTACAAATAATTCTTTGACGATGGCAAGCCACATAGCATTTACTTTTTTATGTTTTTATGTGTCCTTAGCATAAAGGGAACATAGTCTAAAATTATAATAGTTTAGGATTGCATCTAAAATGATAAAAGTTAAAGGCGCAATGGATGATTTTTCGGCGATTTGAGAACGCAGGCGGAAGTGCGCATGCGCACTCCCCGTGCGGACCGATACAACACACACGTGCGTTTGTTTATTCGCGCAACGGAGCGCATCGCATCTCTCGTCTCCCGTAGATTTCTGTCCTCTTCTGCGTCAGCTCGAACTGTCTTTCTCCGTCTTCATTTTGCCCCGTACACTGAGGGAACTATATTATTATAGATCCATGCGCTTAGGCACGCGGAAACGTGGGGACGAGCCTGACGCGGCTGCAGGTGAGCGATAGGTGCGTTTTGTGATTGATACGTGGCAGGACAAATGATTTATCCACGCCACGAGGAAATGTGATACAAAATTTGCGGAAAAAAATTGTCCATTCCACCTTTAAAAATTTCCAACCAAATCTTGATGTGTGTCATTGTCTAAGTTATCTGTTCTAATTTGAGCTGAATGTCTTTAGCATTCACCATTGGAACTCTCCGGGCTCCGGTTTCACTCATCAACCTAAAACATTCACAAAAGGCAAAAGTCCTCCAGCTAAGGTAGTCATGACTAAGCTGAGCTCAAGATCTGGAGGCCCCCGGGCGCTGCGCTGCGGTCGCACACTGCTCCTGACAGCTTGCCCCAGTGGGATTGAAGGATGGGTCAAATGCAGAGGACAAATTCCCTCTCTGGGACAACAGTGTAATTTAACCTTAATGTAAGGCCACCAAACTGCCTCAAACAGTACACATGCATCATTAATAATATTGTCATCTCCTCTTTTCTCTGCCAGACAGCTTGATCATCACCTGTCTCTGGTCAGTCTCATCTAACAGACATTCATATTCATCACTGTTTGAGGTGAGGCCAGTTGGAAACATTTATTTAAGAGGTTGTTACTATTGTGAAATATTGGAAGTCAATTACAAGTGAAAGTATTGTCCAGGTAACCACGCAAATATGTGTAAAACATTGGAGGAAAACAAACGATTAATGCTTATAAATGAAAGTGAAGATTTGACTCCAATAAGCTTACATATGTAATTCTGTTTTTAGTGCCTACACTCTTACTAATAACAAAACAGAACTAATCACAACTGAACTAGATAGAGGATGTATACAAGTTTTTTTTCATTCTCAGTTCAGTTCAGGCTGCACTAGTACTGATTCATGATTGGTGCAGGAGCTGGACACAGGTTTAAACACATTGGATTTAGTGGTAGAAATTTTGTGAGAGACTCGTGTGAGGCTCATTCTGCTTTCTGATTGGATGATCAAAAGAAAATTATAACAATAATAACTTGGCAATCACGTCCAATGCTTTTGTAATGAAGAATATTTCAGCATTACAATTGTTTCCAGTAATAAATCAGTATTTGATTTGAGCACACATTTATTCATACATTTAAGCCATTTACTCATTACTGCTACTCTCATCATTTTACAATATGACCAACATTTCCAGACCCGGACTTCTCCTCATTTTACATGTGAGATTTTCTCTTGATACTTGAGACAGGAATGTAAGATGATCTGAACCATTTTGGGAAAAAGATAAAACGATACGTCTTTGGCCTCTATCCGGTGTAGAGGTCACTGCTGTGGTGGGGCTGTAAAATGTGCACGGAGCTGCAGTTTATGAAGGATTATTCTCTGATATTTAGCCCAGCTGACCTAGATAAAAAAAAAAAACTGGCCTCAGACTGAGACAAATAAAAAAAAAAGATTTCCCAGAGCAGATTAAAATATATAGTATCAAAAAGCACAGCCTCATCAGGTCATTCTACAACTTTAACCAGGACATCAGATGAGGAATAAAATATGTTAGTACATGTGGATATATTTGGAAGTGTGTAGCATTTCCTTTGCCATAGGACATACAGCACGTACAATTAGAAAAATAAATGCTGCTCAAAATAATGCGTATGATATCTTTGTTTGAGAACATGTTTACTGTCTTGCACCAGTTTGCAAAGGTTGACCAAAGTTAATATAGAAATCTAATTAGCATTGATTCACAACGTACAGGAAGAGGCCCAGACGGCTACTGTTTGGACATCATTCTGTCTATTTTGAACTCATTCATATGCTTTGAACAGGCGGGGCCACTGTGTTCAAAATTATTATGAAACTAGACTATAATAAACACATGTCAGAAGAGATGTTAGAAAGAAAGAAAAGAAAAAATTAAAAACATTGGCTGATGGTTTGTGTTAGATTATGTACAGTGAGTGATCAATAGATGTGAAAAGAGAAAGAGCCAGACTTATTCACTTAGATTCACAGGCTAGAATCCTTCACATGTACAGTACGATGAATAGTCTATTAAAAGTTACTACCAACTTAAGTATGTTATTTATTTCTCCATGGCTTTTAGCAATCGGTGGCACTAGTTTGACATTATTAGGGTTGTAGTCAACTATAGAAATTCTCTAAAGACATTCCCCGCCAACCTACTAGTACTATTACGTATCTCAATGTATCCGACCAAAACTGCACTCACAAGACTACAACGGCACCAGAGTTCATGCAAAAAACAAATATTTATTTAGAAAGGCTCTAGGATAACTGTGCATTTCTATGATTTCTACGATTAAGACTCCATTGACCGATTAATCGACTAAACAACTAAGGACCTACAGACCTATACATTATGTTACAAAAATGTCTTAATCCAAGCATATAGTATTTTGAAACTATTGCACATTTCTGTTGAGTGGTCTTCCAACTACTTGTCCCCATGGAGATCTTATTGCTTTTCTTAGGATGTTCCACTGCATTTGCATTTATTCCATTACACTTGTTTATATTGCTAAAAATACCTCAAAACGTGCATTCTTACTAGGGCTGCACAATTATGGGGCAAAAAAAAATATGTCAGTTATTAACATCCTAATTCAATTATTCAAACAATTATTTGCTTAGCGCGTCTAAAATGAAGAGAATGAAAATATCTAACAGAACATTTATAAATGTACGATTTATGAGCCATTTTCCACTTGAGGAAACAATTGATTTCCCTTCAGATTTACAGTTGAAAATCTTGATTACTTGATTACTTTTCAAATTGATCAGAGCAATAATAATCGGAATGAATGTGTGAGCTCAAATCCGGCTTTCGACAGTTTGCTGCAGTGTCCTTCCCCAGTCTCGTTCCCATTCCCCGCTGCACTGTCCTGTCTATTAAAGCCTATGGGCCAAAATTGCATGGGTTTCACCTCACCATAGATCTGACCTGTAACTCAGCTTGGAAGTGTCACAGGCTTGGAGATGGATAGGTTTAATGCCATACTGTGGACTATTCCAGGCAAAGCAATGATATCTCCACGGAGACAAGCAGGTATCAAACCCTTGGAAAAGTTAGTGTGGGCTGTGTTTGTCCCACTTGTGTGTCCTCTGTCTCTTGTGTTCTGTCCCAGTGCGAGGTCATGGACCTGTCCTCTTTGTGGAGCCTCCGGGAGTGACGAATGTAACACAGCAGCAGCACCAGCCCCCCGCAGCCCCCCGCAGGCCCCCGCAGCGCCAGCACTGCAGCCATGGAGCAAGACAGACCCCTCAAACACTCAAACAAGGACTATAATGATGATAGAGTCCAAATGTATCTGAAGTGTAACCTATGTGGCCTGGATTGATAGTACAGAATATGTTTTTCATCCTGAAGGTGAGTTTATGTTTCCTCAGGAGCAGATGGGAACAAAGAGTTTGGCAGCGTTCAATAGCAATGCGAATGCACTCACGTATGTCAGCTCCAAATGAGTTCAGCCCTAAATTATCCTTATCTTTGGGTATTAAAAATGCATTAGAATGTGTGCCAGTTATGATAGCGATGTTAGCTGTGAATAACGCATATTTAATTATGACTGATACGGATTATTTTAAACTATTTAATTGTGTTTTAATTAAATGGATTCAAAAACTTACCACACCAGAATATATTGACAAGGAAAACAGTCTTCTGGAATCAACTTTTGTCCACACAGATATTACTGACTGAAGGGTTAGTAGTTAATCCTTTTCATTTCAAATGCATCCTGTTGGAATATTTTAGATTTGTTTGTTCCAGTTCGAAATTGCATTGGGGTTTTTGTTTTTTCTGAAACATCTACTATTGAGGCACACCGTATACAATTCTAAAGCAGTCCTAATAATAATTTACCCACCAAGAGTGGATTTTACTAAAGACAGAGAAAATGCTTTTATATGCATGCAATATGGATTGTTATTATTTAATGTATCAGTTCATGTAAATAGAAGTTAGAATGATGGAAATGTATTCATTTAATATCAAATTGGGGTTAACAAACTGGTAAAACAGATTATTATTTATTTTGATTGTAACAAAGGTGCAGAGTTAATTGAAACCAAATATCCATTGAGAGAAAAGGAGATATGGCAATAAAAATCTCATTGTAATCCGATCCCTGAACCATCTACTATTTTGGTCTTCACAGTCATTGATTCTCCGTTCAATGCAGCTCTGCTCAAACACACGCCTCATGTTGGCCAGCTTTAATCACGCTCTGAGTGAGTGACAGTGCGACTCAACCAATCACAGTGAAGTGTGAACTCTCAGAGGTCGCAGATGGCTTTAGTTTACACTTACCTCTTCAAGATGCTAGAGATATAAGACTTTTTCTACAAGCGCGTTTTTTATAAGTGATCTGCTTTTTATTATTTACTTCTGTACCTACTCTGTGTTGCAACACTGGAATTTCCCCATCGTGGGACAAATAAAGGCTTATCTTATCTTATCCCTAGATATGTACACATGAACCCAGTGTTCACTTTAATTTGTCTTTTGACCAAATTCTTTTTTTTTTAGTTCTAGTCAAGATTGAGTCCAAATTTGAGTTTAGTTTTAGTCAACTAAATATTAAATTGTAGAAAATGAATAACTATGCTCTCTGTTTTTCAGTCAAAGAACATCAGTACTTTTTGTCAATGAAAATATATGTAATTTTATTCATAGTTTTAGATATTAATCAGCAAAAATAGAACATTTACTACATCGATTGAAGATAGTGACTGCATGAATCATCTTAGAGTCAAAATTGTGATCTAAAAGAAAACAGGGATATATTTAATTTTTTGTTGTTTGTTGTCCAAAATTAAAATAACAAGCAAAGAACATGTGTCCACAGATAAAAGAGGCCAAAGGGAGAGTCTCCTTCCCTGAAAACACAGTTTGACTTTGGAGAACGTCCTGTGATATTTACAGAGTACTCTTTATTTTTACACTGCTGGATCCTTACATAAGACTGTCTCTCCCTTGTCTCTGTGTCTCGGTAAATCACTCCCTCGGGCGCTGTCATTAGAATCATCCCCAGTCGCCACGTCGCGCATCAATCCCATGTGCCAATGTGAGAAGACAGTATCACTTTGAGGATCACTCAGCTCCCAAAAATAAGAGGGAAAACGATAGATGCGACGGATGGGTCGTGTTTACCGACTGCGGATGACATTGCTGGGCCTGTGAATTGGGCAGTGGCGCAGGTGATGGTACCAGCCACACACACACACACACACACACACACTGTCTTGTCGCCACCTCAGCCATCACTCTGAATGATGTCGGTCAAATTAATTGCTGTTCCGTCCCGTGGCACGCTTGAGGAGGTTTCACAGAAGCAAGGACAAGGCCCGAGACCCGGAGACAGCGAGCTTTAAAGGGCGACTGTCTTTGTTTATGATGAAACGCCACTCTCACACTTGTGCTGGTGATGCTAACGCCGTCTCTTGCCCATAAAGTTGCTCAAAAAGCTAAGCATGCATAAAGGAATTAGTGCAGTGAGCGCTTGATATAAGTCATTGTGTCCTTATACAAGACACTTAACCCACCTTGTCTGCGATATGTGTGAATGTGTGAGTGGTTCTTATTTATTTATTTATTTATTTATTTGGTTCCCCATTAGTGCCAGAAATGCTATTGCTTTTCTGACAGTGGACCAGTCAGACCAACCCAAAGCAGCTGTGGCACTAGCCGAGTTGGATTTATGCATGGAATCACTATATTAGACTGATGCAATGTTAGTAGTAATCAATTCCATTTGTATTACAAGCTTCAGTCCTTCTTTAATGATTGAGCTTGCCCTGGTTTGGACTTAATACCCATTTTAGTCCTGATTTAGTCTGGAATTAGAGATATTTTATGCTTGTCCACATGACTATATTCGAAACTGTTTCAACCTTTAAACTGGTGTAAAACTAGAAAGATGTTTCGATTTTGTAGAAGTAAAAAATGCATTGGAATTTCATGTTCACGATTCCCTGAATATCAGAACAAGTCGCAGTTTCAGCTCAATAGATTCAGCTTTAATGCAGCAGATTAATAGCAGTAGAACTCTACATTAATGAATGTTGTTCAGAAGTATCACAACACGCATCTCAGTATTCATACACGTATTGCTATATTGTAGTATCGATATTTTAAGTACAGTTCAAATACTATTTCGATTTTCCCTGGCTATAACCCATCAAAGATTAGGCACAAATTGACCTGATCCCATATGGCTGGATTATGTAAGTAACCTTAAAAACATCTTAAATTCTGTGGCACAAAAAAGATATTAAGTGTCATTTTATAGTACCATTAAGTTACCAAATAGCTCTGTCATTGTCCATTTGTCACTCAGTATGTTTTGTAAGAGTCACATAAACCTATTGTCTCTGTGTCTTTATCCACAACCCCTCCCAAACATTTGATCAGATTATGCAACGTCAAAGTTTCAACCCCAGAAGCAAGACTTCAATCAGGATGAAAAGATATTTGATTTGAAAGGCAAGAGAGGGAAAGACAGATGAGTCCGGGACAGTGCAAGTTCTTTAATATTCAGGCCTATTCACTGCTCCAGATTGGGCTTTTTACTTCCTTAATGATAGCAATACATCACAAAGCTGGACAGACACACGAATGTTAGTGTTAAGAGTGAAGTTTTGGCTGTGAGACCTGTGAGATTTATGCAGGCTAGTGCAGTGTGAAAGGCACTCGGGGAGGTTTGATACCCAGAGGTCGATGGCATAAAACCAGCTGCTGACAACCGCGATTAAATGCAAGCTTCCTTTCAACAATGCGTGCGTTTCAACCACTAAAACATCAAAACTGCTTCTGTAGATGGAACTAGACAGGCTCTTTGTCATATCCAATACATATTCTATATTCAACTCCAATATCAGACGTTTTTGATCCCAATCGAATGCATTGGCAATTTTGTGAACTGAATATCATATTTATACAATAAAAAATGTATACAGTCACTTAGATAAATGCTAGAATAAATATATACATACATAACATAAATAAAGGACATTTGGGTAGAAATAACGAAACACATCTCTGCAAAAATGATGGTATAATTTATAGTGTTACTATCAGCAATCTTGTAAACATTCTGTAGTAAATCTGGAAAAGTACAGTTCTGACTGACATGTTTTGCTGTACATGGAGCCTCCATGTTGGGGTCAAATTTAATCATGTGAAAGCATCCCAGGAAGGTCTTTAGGTTTATTATTTTTGAACAATAAAGGTTGTGAGAGGACAAGGCCAGTGTGACATCTGATAGGCTGTAATTGGCCCCTGTAGACATAGTTTTGAGATTAGTTAAATATTTTAAAAACAAATTTCCTGTTTATTTTTATTGGATTATTTTACGTAAGCAGTTTCATTTGGAGCATTTATTTCAGTAAATAAGGCAAGAATAGGAAAATATCCATTTGAAACTCTTTTGTACAGTCAAGCAGGACCTAACTTACTGTTTTCAAAATAAGTAGTCTTTAACAAATGTCATGGATAATTCACTGAGACAATTATTCACTCATTTCATTTATTGTAACACATTTACCATTTATCTTACCATACTATCGCTAACAGCGGAGATGGGGTTGAACGTTTCGCTCAGAGACAAGAAAGCTAACCACTCTGCCTCAATGTTAAGCAAACATGCAAAACATTAGCAGAGGTGTTTCTAGGGAGTGGCCTGGGGGGGGCACAGGTCCCCCCTGAAATCCGGCTGGCCCACTTATATCATTGCAACAAATGATGACAATAAATAGTACATGGACACAAATATTTATAATTATGATTTTTTAAAAGTATGTATTCAGACAAAATAAGTGTTAATTTCTCAGAATTATTGCCTTAAAGATTTGGGCCGGTCCTGATGCCACCCTTTTGACTAAGCTGAGGAAAAGTATGGCCACGCCCCTGGTAAAGCCAACCTAATGATATGTTTAACTTGCTGTTAAATCAAATACTAGAAGTAATTTCAGCAACCATTTTTTTAGATTTAAAATAACTTTATTTAACACCTTAAGCTTGTAGCGTACAATAGCAGAGTACTTAATATTTGCCATTTTGACCCCTGTTTACAGCGGTATCACCCTCATTATTGGTTGTGAGAAGACGTTTTCTCCTCAGTGCCATCCTGAATGGACACCGGTGACACCAAACCCCATCCGGACCAGTAATACGAAGCCGCTTTTGTGATTTGACCTGAAAAAACACAGGTAAAATGTAAGGTGTCTTGCTGACTTTGTGAAATGCAACACTCTGTACAGTAACATTTCCACTCAGCGCTTGAGTTAAAGGACATTAGAGTCACTGTGAATGTTTTAGCGAGGGTTTTGGGGCTACATTTTCTGCAAACCACAACTAAGGCGATCGCGTAACCACTGTAATGTTGGTGAGAGCAGAAACAAGCCGCTAACCACCAAGAAAGTGGAATATTTTAATTATTTAGTAAGCTGATAAACTAGCTTCATGTGAAATAAATCAAGTACCATATACACAACCACAGGTCTTATGCGAGGTACGCAGGACAGACTTCATGACAACATTCATCACATTTTTAGCTGTTTAGACAGAAATCTGTAAAACATAATATTAAACAAAGATTGCAATAATTTGCAGTTAATTGGAAAAAGACAAATCGGTTACTGTACTGAAGCAGTGACTGTGAGCATATCAATGGGCAGTCACAAGGATTACTCAGAAACATATAACATACAACCATTCACATCGCAACTTAGGCTCCAATTCACCAAAGAAGGAAACTGTTATAATGTCAGGCAATATGTTTTTCAATAACTCATTTAACGAACTAAACAACATATGTAATATTAACACAAAAATCCAATGCTACGCCTATGCATAGAGTGTGAATATGAAACTTGAATTGACATTTTGAGCGTGTTACATGTTAAGTTACTGTCAAAATGTAGGGGAGACAAGTAAAACAGAAAACCAAGAAAGTGAAATGTTTGAATCATTTACTTTAATTAGTAAACATATGGTCTTGAACATAACTTAATAAATAAAAGTTTTGTTTTAGAAGCACACCAGTCCAAGCAAGACAACACAAGTCAAGCAAACCTTTGAGTCCCAGTCTGTTAAAAGAGGTCATCAGTCGTTGTTTATGAAAAATACAAGCGTAATGAGAGACACATCCGTAAAACCACTCTGTGCAGCACAGGAATTATTCATCAGGTGTCTGTTGACTGGACCTGAAGTTATGATCATCTGACATAATGCGTTCGACTTCTCTAACAGGACAAGAGACTGCCATGAGCAAAGCGTCAGGCCCCAAAGCACTCTGGAGATGAAATGACAGCACGTTACTTCTCTACAGGATGTATGTTGATGCTATAGCTGAGCCTTGACGACCACAGGATGTGAAGTAATGAGTAATGTCGGTATTTGCAGTATTGTTGAATTAGAGCCACCGCAACTGGAGGAGCTTGTTTGACAGTGTTTGTGCGTGATGCTATTGAGGAAAGCGGCGTCTGGGCAGTATCAGGGTGGACGCTGCCCTTTCAGAGGATTGTCTATCCCAGGGCGTGTGCCGCCTGATCCCAAGAAATAAACCTCAGCTACATCCTAAGATCCTCCCCTTGTTTTACTCGGCGCGGGGTCCCTGTCTTAAAACTAGGGTTAGCTTGCATGTAGGCTGCTACTCTCCAGCTGCAGTGTGGGGGTAAAGGAAGAACTGGCCCGGTTAAGAGAGAGCCAGAGCAGCCGCAGGAGCTTGGACTCCGATCAAACATGAGTCAGTAATGTCTTAGTCACTTCTTGTTTAGGCTGACTGACTCCATGTTGTTGGCTCCTTGGTGGAGTTTGTGGCAGCCCAGCAGAACGGCAAAGGCCTTGCGGAAGTCAGCGTTGAAGGCATATATGATGGGGTTAAGTGAGGAGTTTGCCCAACCAAACCACACGAACACATCGAAGGTGGTGGGGCTGATGCAGGGGAATGCCTCGACTCCTTCACTGGACTTCTCACAGAAGGGCACCATGCAGTTGAGGATGAAGAACGGCAGCCAGCAGCACACAAACACTCCCATAATGACTGACAGGGTTTTCAGCACCTTGGTCTCTTTCTTGAAAGTCACTTTAAAGGAGCTCTCGGACTCTGTGATGCTGGAGCCACGCCCCATGCTGTCATGCCGGTTTTTGGCACTTTCTGCAGCTCTCTCCAGTGCTGAAATCCTCCGAATCTGTCTGTGCGCGATCCGGTAGATTTGGGTGTATGTGATGATCATGATTATGACGGGAATGTAAAAGCTAATGAGCGACGTGGAGATGGCGTAGGTCCTATTCAAGCTTGAGTCACAGTTTTCTGGGGCTTGGACAGAAGAAGTACCATTCGATCCCAGCGTGTACGATTGAGTCTGGGCCTTGTGCCAGTTCAGTTGAACCGGAATGAAAGAAATTAGAAGAGACAGTGTCCAGGCAACACTGATCATCACATAGGCCACTTTTGGTGTCATCTTCCTCTCGTAGCGGAAGGGACTGGATATGGCCCAGTAGCGGTCAAGACTGATCACGCACAAGTTCAAAATGGATGCAGTGGAGCACA
The DNA here is from genome assembly GCF_026437365.1 of Eucyclogobius newberryi. Lineage (NCBI taxonomy): Eukaryota > Metazoa > Chordata > Actinopteri > Gobiiformes > Gobiidae > Eucyclogobius > Eucyclogobius newberryi. The sequence goes on along the minus strand of NW_027315735.1, from coordinate 26,727,170 downwards.
TAATGTCAAAAGCCACCCAGGTATCACAGAAGGAGCCAAAGGGCCAGAATCCAGCAATCTCCGCCACAGCTTTCCAGGGCATCACCAAAATAGCCACTAACAGGTCAGATACTGCCAGCGAGATCACAAAGAAGTTGGTGACTTTGGTGCGCAGGTGACGGAACTTGGTAACAGCTGCGCAGACCAGGGTGTTCCCCAGCAAAGTGGTGAGGATGAGCAAAGACAAAAAACATCCAGTTAGGACTCTGCTTGGAGGCGCCTCGTCCAGAATGCCGCTGTCGATGACTGTGGTGTAGTTCTGGACATCCATCATAAGTGGCTTTGGAGGCGCAGCTTACAGGGGCTACATCACATCAGAGAGGCAGCACTCCGCCTCTTCACTCTCCATCATTGTCTCTCAGAACATGAGTAGAGTTGAAAGGAGAATCCACATTTTGCGTTGCCTCTGGGAATTTCACTCCTTCTTATTCCCAGGACGCAGGCATTCCTCCATGTTGTGGGACATGGCTTTAGTAGATTGTCTGCATGACTTCATGGATCCTTTTTAAATTCATAGCCGGTCCTAGGGAGCAAAGAAATCAGTTTAGAAATCAGAAATCATAACACTGTGTTATAACATTCGTGTTTGTTTAAAACGTTGCTTTCCTCATTCAAAGCGGTTCGACCTTTGGACGTGCCGTTCTTGTGCACGGTAGTAATTCAAATTATAAAACCAAAACTACAATCAGCTCAACCCGCAAAGCTTTACAGTCAGATCATGTTTTATTGTACTCACCTTAGTGCGCGTGTGCGTGTGCTGTAGCTTGAGTAATTGAAAACAAATCCAGGCATCTTCTCGAAAAGAAGTCCAGTGGGTAAAGTCCAAGCAAAGGGCATCCATCTTCCCGTGAATGAGACTGCACCGAAGATCCCAGCATCAGAAAGGAAAAACAAAGGTGACTGGTTGAAATGTGTCTGACTTGTGACAGCGGCGCTCGCCCTGCTCCGCGCAGAGCCAGAGCCAGAGCGCGTCTATGACCAACACCAGGAGATAGAGCGCTCCGAGGCGCAGCTCCACGCGCACGGCTGACGCTGACCCATTCACCAAAGAAATGAGGTAGCTCTCTAAGCATGTGATCGTGGCCCTTCAGAGACTGATTATCCTCCTCTAGCTGAGCATTCACACACATAACATGATGTAGAATAAACAGTCAACATTCAGTCCACTACATAAGGACAGTATGACAACATCATCTAAACTCCAGCCTCGTCTTTCTGCTATTTGAGCTCAACTCCAAACTGTTGTTTAATTGAGCGAAGAAGCAGGTTACGAGTGAATTAGGGTCAGTTAAACGCACAGTTGCGTGTTACTAGGGCCACCTAACGGACGGAGATGCCTATTGCATTAGGAAGTGCCTGTCAGACATGCCCCATAAACTTTTAGTGAGGAACTGGCCTACGTTTATTACTTATCCTCGTTCAGTCATTGTATAGAAAACCTGCAAGGACATGATCTATCTGGAGTAGCCCTTATTAGCAATGATTTATTAAGAACAATGGGTTAGCTTATTCACCAAATCATGTTTTAAACCTATATTTTGTTTCTTTTGAAAACAGTGTGTAACTTTTCTGCAGGATGATACAAGATTTGTTTTCGTTTCTGCAATTTCTTCAACTTCCTTCTGCTCCTCAAACAAATATGGCAGTAAAACGGGAACCCCCACCTCCAGCTAGAAGAGACTGGCCCACTAACCCCGAAGACGTCTACCTTTTGACCAATTTATGAAAGCAGGAGTGGGAGAAGTTTATTGTCTGTCAATTTCTTCTAGACAGCAGCTTTACTTATTATATTTGCAAAAAAGGGGCCAAAGGGGTTAAGTACAATTTTGGCATTGTATAATTGAGTACATTTTTAGCCAAGTGAGTCAGCTCGAGAGGGTTAAATGGGTCAGTGTACCTCCAAATCTGCCCCTCCTGTGGGGTATTCCCGGCTTAGTAAGTGTCATTCAAGTCAGGAAATGACATAGTTGTAAATATTGTGAATGACACCAGACAACGATCAAAAAGTTGTGGCTTCGTTAGTAATACATCGACAGATCTTTGTGATTTGTCATGAATGTGAAGATCTTTAAAAGAAAAGAAGCAGACAAAAAAGACATCAGCCTAGGCCCCAAGGATTTGATTACATAAGCTTTTAACTAATAATAAGTAAATAAGTAAACAAACTGCAGTTCTTGTGGGTACTTCCCAGACAGAGGCGTGTACACAAAAAGCAGCGGTTCCCAACATTTTTTGTCTCAAAAAACTCCCGGGTTAGTCTCACATTTTCCCGAATTTAAGTAAATCTTCTTAACCCTTGTGCCCTCAAAGATAGTGCAAGGGTTAAAACAAACACTTATTAACAAACTTATTTTTTTACTATTACTATTTTTAAACATGAAACAACAAAATCAAACACGAAACAAACAAACAAACAAACAAAACTAAAAACACTTGTTCTTGTTGTGGACGGAGGGGGAGGCGTTCTGACGCCTGTGGGTCATCCAGACCCGAAGATTGCACGAGGGCTATAGTGCATAACAAGTTACATATAAGACATATTTCACTAAAACATAGGGAACATGATTATATCTAACATTTTACTAAACATTTTACTTACTTCTACCCTGTTTGACTATGTTGGTGAAGTTTATAATGTTACTTAAAGGTTGGACATGGACAGTTATCACATAAGTAGAGGTAGATCCACAACTGTTACCTAGCAACCATAATGTAAACTTGCCAAAATCCATATAAATTATATCCATATCAGTTATGAATTGACAAATAGCACAGTCGTGTCATTTTTGACACAGGAATTCTGTTTTAGAACTAAGAACTATTTTATTTTTCCTTCTGACAAACTGCATCTTGTAAATGTAAATCAAGATACATATTTACCACCAAACAAAGTAATAATTAGAAAAATATCAGAGCCTGTCATATGCACATATGCAAAATCTACTTCAAAGAATTTAGTTTAAATACCAATACATTTTTACCTAATTTTTTTTTATTTTTATTTTTTTATCTGAAACCATTTCAAGTATTTATTTGGGAAACACTGATCTATAACACATAAAACACATAAAACGTTTTATCCTTGTTGTCCATGCACAAATAAACAGGGCCCTATTTATTTTTTACAAGACTATTGTCGCATTAGACCCTTCCTGCACATTTTTGGATAACCATTATTAAAACCTTGGCCAAACACTATCTTCTTTTTATTGTTCTAACTACGTAAATGTGTCCTTAATAAAATAGAATCAATTGATAACAGTAGTTTAAACATGTTTTGCTCTCTGCCACATGCTTGGCCCACCCCTGCTGTAGATGTTCGGGCCTGTCACAACATTGGCTTGCGACCCCTAGTGGCTGGATTAGCAAAAAGCAAATACAACATTATTTCAGTCAACATATATAGCCTTCACTTCCTGTACACCTTTAATACCCAAACATGGTCAAAAAACAAACGAAATTGTCTTATAGAGTGTAATATTCAGTCCTGACATTTGTTTACTGCCACCATGTTCTCTCCAGTCACCGTACTGGAGAGAGTAGGGGATGTGGTCTTTTTGTGTGCAGCTTGCATGTTCTCTCAGTGGGTAGGTGCTAAAACATGATGGGTACATTTGGGGTCAGGATTGAAATAGAGATAATACATAAAGAATAAATCAGTAAATTCAATATATTAATCTTGACATATTGACTATAGATTGTGGTCTTGATTTGTTTAAGTATTGTTCCTCATTCTTTATTAGACTAAAGAATAGTATTGCACGGAATGGAGGGTGAGAGCAGCAATGACATTTAGCAAATTGTCTGAGCTGGAAATCAATCTCACGACACTGAGCCAGGCATACGTTCTGCCTCTTAAAACACTGCACATTTCTTGACATTTTTGACCGGTTTCAAGCTACACTTAAAATAAATTACAATTTGCCAATGAAAATAACCAGCAATGTAGTAAATGTAGTATGCAAAGCAGTTGTTTATTTAGCCATTAAGGTAAAATACCCTGAAATGCTCTGCTTAGAATCATGTCTTAGTCAGACTTTGTCATATCGTCACACACTGTGGTATATTTTGGTCTTTTCGCAAACAGGAAGAGTCAAAGATGCCACACCATGACGTATGGTGACATGGAGGCACATGGAAATTAATCAAGAATGAGTTTCGGTCAATGGGTTTGGCTGGCCATCGTCACATCAGAGACACGGAATTGTAGGGTCATTACCAGTTTATTAAAAAAACTATTATTACTGTATTTGATTGTTCACTTTTTTCATGGTGTAGGATATCTTATTAATATATACATTCATTGATTCAAACCTGCACTATAGTCCTGCCATTATCTACTACCTCAGTTTGAATTGGATTGTTGTCATTGGCCATGGTAAATGTTTGTGTTGTATGTAATAAGTGAACTGACAAGTGAGTGTTATTCCTTTTGCTATGATGGAGAAAAGCAGAATGCTGACATTGACTTTGATATTTATACAAATACTGTACACTGACAACCCACTGCACTGTAGAAAGCCACTAATTAAGTGGCCCTTTTGGGTTCATGGTTCAAAGTCCATAGAGGAAGTGTTTTTAAGTTATCTTGCAACTCTCGTTCAAACAGGAAGTCCTCTAAATATGTGTGTGCAGTAATGCATTAACTAGTGACTCACTAGTGTGCCTTGAGGGACAGTGTTTGAGGAAAATACACTCTTGTAAACTCCAGGGTTTGATTCAGGTCATAACTTGAGAATTTCTTCACAAGGTTACCCAATGGTGGAATAATGGTAACGTCACAGTTGAAAGTCTAAATTGAAATTACAGTTAAATACAACAATAAATGTTTCAAAAATGTTTATCCGTCCTACAGGTGACCATTGTAGTGGAAATACATTTCTTCTAACTGTTATCAAGAATAAAGTAAAACAATAGAGCGGAGTTGTCTTAATATTTAATCCTGTGGTTCAATTCCAAAATTTCCCCATGTGTAGACAAATAAAGGCAAATCTTATATTATAAACTGTGCCTCGTGTGGACTCGTTGGCCACTGTCATGGAGAGCCGATTCGTCCACAAGTCTGTTTGCTCCTACATTTCTCTGGTTTCTTTGCCTTAATTTCTCTGTCTTTATAGTTTACAGGTCAGCCAGGTGGTCACATGACCCACTTCAAATAGAAACATTTACAATTCTTTACAGGCAGGTTACAGGCAGAGAGGCAAATGGCGCAGGTACAAGGAGAACAAAAGATACAGAGGGTGATTGGTTACATTTACATTTTGACCGCTCGACACCTCAGAAAGACAAAGGGCCCGTCCTAGACACCCGGAGCTTCTCTCAAGAAGAAGTCACTCCTTGATCAAAAGAATCACAGCCCAGACATGTAATTGTCAGTCATATAGTAACAGTGGTTTCCCGGTGTGAAACTGAAACTGGGCCAGGCCTGTGTGTCCCAGTGTGTCCCAGACATGCCAACAGAGGACTCCCATGGAGTCAAGGCACCGAAGAGTCCACAGTGTCACAAAGCAAATGGGACAGATTATATTTTTCCATAACACCATGCGCTTTGTCTTTCTTTTTTTCTTTTTGGTGTGTTATGTAACTTTTCTGGTGGAGGGTCTGTTAATATTATTATTATTTTTTAGAATTTTAGTATATCTTTAAGAACGTTTTGACTTTTCTTCTTCTGATTCTAATCTGTGTTTCTGTACCTAATCTGTGTTACAACACTGGAATTTTCCCATTGTGGGACAAATAATGATTCTCTGATCTAATCCTATTAAAACCCATAATTACATTTTTAAAATGTATGTTTTTATTCAATATTTTTTGCTAGACAATAGATAATTGTCAACACAAATAATACTTTGTTTAAACTACTCTGTGGCACAAAAGCACAAGATCATTATTATTATGTATATCAATGCTTGCTCAATGCTGATACTAGTGCACGATTTCAAATTTGATTCTAAGAATTATTGCGAGAATAAACATTGCAATTTTTGTTGCCCTAAATTTTCTGCCCTTCTTGTTTTATTAACTCATTATTGGTCCTCAATGTGTGCCGCTGAAGGCTGCCTCGGCGTTTCGGTGCTCATTGTTTTGTCTGTTTTTGTTAGTAAATTGTGTGTCTGCTCTTACACTCGTGAAGAGCTCCAACACATCCGGACCACAACTCCTATTATTCATTGTTCAATGTTTTGTTGTTTGTGTTGCATCGAATCAACAGGACAAGTTCCTATGTTTGTGAATTTTGTTCATTGACAAATGGCAATAAACCTTATTCTGATGAAATCAAACTTTCTGAATGATCAATTTGACCTAAACAGCAATATGAAAAAGCACTTTATATTGAGGTTTTCTTTTTTGAGGAAGGGTGAACAGAAATAACTTAATTTAAGCTTCAAGTTTCTTTTAATTGAACTAAAAAAGACCTAATCAAATTTAATGAAACCTATAATCTTGACATTCGTAGTTATGGCATCAATTAATATCTGATTGTCAATAAGATGGGAAGCTGAATTGTGTAGAGACTTTATTTCTGACAGTCTATACCAGTGGTCCCCAAACTTTTTGACTCGAGGGCCACATTGGGTTCTAAAATTTGGCCGAGGGGCCGGGCCAGGAAAATATGGTGTGTTTGTGTGAACGAATGAATTACTATAAATTACACGCAAGATTTGACCTGTAAATTGTAACAAAGCAAACAAATGCAAGGCTCAATGTACAAATTGTTTTCCAAATGCATTAAATAATGATTAATTTAATTACATTTCAGTTGAATAAACACAGCAGGAAAATTGACCTTCAATTTCAGTGGGAACAGTGTTGTTGATCTCCCTGTTTTGCATCAAAGTCTGGTGTAAGTTTTGTTGTGGACACTCTCAGGATCGATCCTTTGGTGTTGGTCAGTGAAGCTGGATCTGTGATGGGCTTTGTTAATGTTCATGACACTGAATGTCTCACATATGTAGGTCGAGCAGAACAAGACCAGCATCTTCTGTACGTCCTCCGCAGGTTTTGTTTCGATCAGTGAAGCATTAAAGTCGTTAAGTTTAAGAGTGTTGGACTGTTTTTTTATTAGCATTTCCTCTACCCATAAATGATCTAGTAGTAACAGCATGGAATGATTAATATCCATGAATAAAAAATCTTAATAAATGTCACCAGAATATGCAAACATTTTGACTTTAATGTTACATTTTTGCACTTCTGTCCTTCTCACTTCTCCAGTGGTTGGACACTTCGTCCAGGTTGATGCTTCTTTTGCTTCTTGCTGTGACTTTATGCTCATCAACTGCTCCAAAATGTGCCACTTCATGACCATTTCTGGATGATATTATTGTGATAAAATGTGAATATATGAGTATATTTCTGTGATGTATTTTATCTGCATAATAGTGATATTTTATCTGCATCATTAGTCTAAGAGAAGAACGGGTGTGTGACAAACTGCATTTGTTTGTGAAGGTATCATAAAGATGGGCCAAAGAATGTTGCCCCGGGGGGGGAGTTGCACCCCCCTTGCAGGCTTTATCTCTACGGAAAAATACCAAGTGCCTTGATGTGAGGCTGACCAATGAGAAATGTGTTCTCGATGTGTTACGGAATAGCATCGGTGTATGTCTAATTCCATGACAATTATTCATAAACTAACAGGCCACACCTGTCATAAACTGCACGTGCCCACGTTGTAACATGAGATATTTACACAGAAATAAACGCAGTTTTTATGCGTCTTTTAAACCGGGGCCTCGTGGCGCACGCGGCGCAGCAGCGGTCGCTTTAGTCCTGCTTTAGAACAAATCACAGCTGTCTCTAGTGTCCCCTCTGTCCCCTCTGTCCGTGAAGACTCTGTGTGAGCTGATTTACCTGTGTCTTCACATCTGGATCATCTGCTCCCGAGCGCATACTCATCGAGTGAGTGTTACTGTGACATGAGATATTTACACAGAAATATGGTCCAGATAATGATGCACGTGTGTCTTTTGACTCGTGAGTCAGGTCTGGCCAAGAAAGTCTCATTTACACAATAGTGACACGCCAGTTGTCTATTGAACGTGCCCTATGGTCCGCGCTGCGCTGCGGGACTAATAAGACTAATTTCTCAGTGAATATGATTCTGATTGTAATAAAACACGCAGCGTTTTGAAACTAAAAATGTAGAGAACACGACGTGTCCCCTGGAGAGTGCTTCTACTGTCCATAAGATCTACAGTGTGTCAAACACTTGTGCCCCAATGGCCGTTAGTGGTGAATTTTATTTTCTGCGCGCCATAGATCTTATAGAGGGAACAGTGACATCTCTTGGGGAAATGTGGGCATTACAGGCGAAAGGTAAAGTGAACGGCCAGCCACTCAGTATCTTGAGTTTGACTCCGACATTTCCAAAAAAAAATAAATTTTTTTTTTTTTTTTTTACTATAACTTGGACAAGCTTGGCGGGCCGGATTGAAACGCCCAGTAGTTTGGGGACCACTGGTCTATACTCTAATGGCTGGTATTAAAAGAAGTACAATCGATCTGAACGCACTCAGAACAGACTTGTTTATAAAGCGTGGGCATTATAATGTTTAGTGTTTTGCGTAGTCAAAGAAGAAAATGGCACAAAGTGAAAAATGCATATTTTTATTGACAGCAAAATATTAAAATTCAATATTGATAATAAATAAATTAACTTAAATTCCCAATACAAAAATAAATAAATACATAAATATATAAAAAGTCAAATAAATAAATTCCTTTAGAAATATTATTATAAAACTATTTAAACTGTATTTGCAGCTGCCTTTATTTTAGATGGTTCTTTTTCTCCTTTTGTTCAGCTTCCTCAGGAAATTGATGAATTGGGTGAATGGCTTAAACTCTTTTGTCCTGGACATCTTCTCCGATGGACATTCAGACTTTTTCACACCCTAAAACATGAAGGGTAAATTTCCTGTTCAGAAACGTGTTGTTTGATAAGACATGTGTGAATTTACTTGTTGTGTTTTACTGACCACTGAAACAGATTGGTTGAACTTATCCAGGAGGTCTAGAATCTCTCCTCGGAGGTGCTCATGCTCTTCTGCCACCGTCACAGAGCTGAGCATGGTCCTTAGGAGCTCCTTGAATTCAGGCACACAGTCTCTCTGCACACACAAGGGCAAGTCACAAGCTTTAGTACACATTTAAGAATAACAAACAAAATGTGTGTTTATTGTACCCTGCCTTAATGGAGAACGCTACTGTATGTTATTTTCTTGATTATTTTCTTACTCAATGCTTTTGACTGATTCATGCATGTTTGAGTAATCCGGAATTGTCCTGAATTTGAGATCTGATTACTCTTGATTCTCTTCACCTACACCCTATCTTCTACTTATTTGCAATCATTTTTCGAAAATAAAAATCTTCACACATTACTTGACAGTTGTACTAAATACATGCCATCTGCAGCAATTTATCAGAAAGGCAAAACCTCTTAAAATGTTTCAGATCTTCAAGAAAAACTATGTATACAGAGAAGTCCTAGTAAACAGCCTCTTCATAAGTGAAAAGGAAGATTAAACAATTCAGTCGCCCCCAAAACTCCAGCTCAACTTCATGTTCTTCTTTTTGCTTTTGTCTACATAAATCCTTTTAATCCTCATAAATTAATGTATCCATTAATACAAAATTAAGTAAATTAAGCCTACAACAACTTAATGACTAAAAAACTACAGAAGTGCAGCTTGTTATGGTGAAATGCTACTATAAAGGTTTAAGTTCAGCAGTTTTGAGCAGAAGGTAAATGCCCCATTTCCATCTTTAAGCCTTTTAGATCAATATTGTGATCACTATGACCACAGTGTAAGCTATGCACAGTTTATCCAGTTGATTGCAATCTTCCACTAAAATGCTATTTATATTTGTTTCATATTGATTAGAACCAAAGCTCCGACACATTAGCATTTTATTTCCTTTTACAAGGGCTTATACTAATACTAGGTATAAAATCACTCAACTGTACGAGAATAATTTGATCAATACTTACAGTCGATGTTTTCATTTTTGTGGATGGCACTTCCAGTTCAGACTGCTAAAAATGAAACAAATATGTTTTCACCTAAGATCACGTAAATTACAAACCTAAAACAATCAAGCCTTGTACTCACCAAACTGCTGTTCTTTGTCACGTTATTATTGAGTTTGCTTAGTCTGGAGATGAGCTCGTGAATAGTCAAGTTACTGCATTGTACTGGGAGCTGAAAGTACACCAGGGTCAGAGCAAGAAGAAGTCTGATGCTGCGCGGATATCTCTCCATCTCTCTCTCTCTTTCTCTCTTCCTTCAAGTCTTGATGTGTTGGTTATAGTGTGAGCTTGTCATGGTTATATACTTATGACTGCCTGATGTCATGACACCTACACGTTTGAATATCATTTGAGATCTTTGTGTGGGCTACTATTTTTTTACCTGAAATAACGAATGGAATACACTGGGAAAACACATTTACTCCAGAAACAATTTTTTTTTCCTTTCCAAAACAATTAAATACTACTTCTCCAAGCTATTTTTGAGGCCATACTTTTATTACTTGAGTCATATTTAGTTGAACAGTATTCTTAGATGAGTAAAGTCTATTTTTTTCCCTCAGTGTGAGTAAATCTACAAGTGACAAAAACTTCATGTTGACATAATACAACTACTTTCTTGCACTAATGCTTCAGATATGACTTAGTTTTTTCTCTCTATTTTAATGTATTTCTATGTAATTGTTCTTTCAATTACATCAAGTTCACATTCAGTTACTCTTACAATTACTCTTATCTCTTCTTCTACTTTGTACTAATTATTTTTGAAGCAACGTTACTCTTACTTATACATTAGAGTAAATATTTGTGTCTGTCTCAACTCCGATCGCAGCTTTTAGTTTGAAGTATTTGAAGTATATGACAAAATCTGATCTCATCTAACCTAAAGCCTTTTTTAGTTAGATTAGTTATTGGCCAGGAATTAGGCCTTGATAGACTTTAGTCCCAAAATGTGATTTAACCCTAATTCATATCACTTGTAATGTAAATCTGTTAGTGCTGATATATGCTGATGTCATGAATAACATCTAAAGATCGAAGCAGTTTCACTTTGCTTTCTAGTAACAATTTAACCAATTCTGGGCAAAAAAAATCAATATGTTTCCTCAAGAGAAGACAAAGTTGCGAAACGTAAGATCTTGCTCTATTTTTGATAGTCTCGCTCTGTGTTTTCTATTAATAGCTGCAGTGTTAGTTAATGTCTTGTCAAAATGACATCAGTGAAACAGTTGCTGCTGAGGCAGGGATGGGAATACCCCTTAGTGGACGGAAAAAGTTTCACCCATTAAAAGTTTAAACTAAAATTATGTTGTGAAAGTGTCATCAAACCCACAGCTTCAGCTACGCTGCCCTAGGAGTAACTATGCTGGGGGAAGTATGACAGCTTGAGCACTATCCTCTTCTTCTGACTACTTATGCTATCAAACAATATTTATTTTTTGATTCCACTTGCAAACTGTTCACCGCCTTCTTTTCTTTCTCTCACTTCTGAGGACCTGTGGACCCAGATGCCCCTCCCCTGGTGAAGTGGTCCCTGCCCTGTGTGGACGGTCCCTCATCTGCCTGAAGAGTGGCTCCAGTTCGCCTCAGTCGGTCCCTCATCTGCCTGAAGAGTGGGTCCAGCTCGCCTCCGACAGTCCCTCGTCTGCCTGAAGAGTGGGTCCAGCTCGCCTCCGATGGTCCCTCTTCTGCCTGAAGAGTGGGTCCAGCTCGACTCAGACGGTCCCTCATCTGCCTGAAGAGTGGGTCCAGCTCGACTCAGACGGTCCCTCTTCTGCCTGAAGAGTGGGTCCAGCTCGACTCAGACGGTCCCTCTTCTGCCTGAAGAGTGGGTCCAGCTCGACTCAGACGGTCCCTCTTCTGCCTGAAGAGTGGGTCCAGCTCGACTCAGACGGTCCCTCTTCTGCCTGAAGAGTGGGTCCAGCTCGACTCAGACGGTCCCTCTTCTGCCTGAAGAGTGGGTCCAGCTCGACTCAGACGGTCCCTCTTCTGCCTGAAGAGTGGGTCCAGCTCGACTCAGACGGTCCCTCTTCTGCCTGAAGAGTGGGTCCAGCTCGACTCAGACGGTCCCTCTTCTGCCTGAAGAGTGGGTCCAGCTCGACTCAGACGGTCCCTCATCTGCCTGAAGAGTGGGTCCAGCTCGACTCAGACGGTCCCTCTTCTGCCTGAAGAGTGGGTCCAGCTCCAGTCTCCTCGTGTCCGTCTGTCCGTCTGTGAGAGTCGGATCTCTCCTTCACTGGAACTCCTCCAGGTTTCTACGCTTTTTTCCCAAAGAGGTTTTTTTTTGTAGTTTTTCCTGGCCGAGAAGGAGAGTCTAAGGACAGAGGACCCTGGGACATCGTCCCTTGCCACCACAGACATTGTCTGACTTCATCGCCACCACAGACATTGTCTGACTTCATCGCCACCACAGACATTGTTGATTCATTTCTCCCTGTGGCCCTCAGAGGCAACTGTTGTTGTGATTTTGGGCCTTACAAAAATAAATTGATTTGATTTGATTTGATCAAGGAAACACTTGACCGAGGTACCAGCCTTTTTCTTTCAGTGTGAATGCTGGTGAGCCCAACATCCCTCTTCTACAACTAATAATGATCTTATCACTTTATTATCCATCAGTCGAGTTTTATCTGTCCCTAATCACTGATCTAACCTTAGTAAGATCAGTAAAGGCTAAACAATGTCCACCATTGACAAGATATTGCAACAGCCCTAAATAATTCAGAATTTTAAATCCTGGGTCAACCTTATGCAGCTTAGTAGAAAAAGATTCAGTTGTAATCATCTGGACTCAACAAATGCAGTTATGCAGCTTATTTTATTGCATTAGAGCCAATATCTGTTGTTGTTTCAGTGCAGCCAACATGATGAAAATGAAATACAGAATAAAAACATTACATGACATTTGGATATTCTTACACTCAATGCTTATTATGTGTGTTTTGTTTTGTGATTTATCTGAGAAGTTGATTACAGATTAGTTGGTTCAAATTCCATTAATGGCCTTCAATTTAAATTCGTAACAATTTGATACAATTAATTGCTTTTATTGCATCCATAAGTTAACATTCCTCATGTTTTGTTCATGTTTAAAATGTTTATTTAATGTGTGACCTTTAACTTGGCCTGGTGGAAGTTTTGCTCTACTGTGGAAAAAAGTAAAAGTATTCAAATGTTGAATACTTTTACTTTTTTACCCTAAAAGTACATTTTTAGAGTACTTTGAGACATTGCTTGTCTCCATTAAGAATTGAGCTGTAAAGTCTATATAAAGAAAAGTACAGATACCTTATAATTGTAGTTATTTACAGTACTTCGACTATTTTGCAACTTTTCTGCAACTTTAACAAAGTGGAAAGCCATTGAACTGAAATGGATTTACAAGAATCTTTATGTATTTATTTGTTTATTGTATTTTTATTTCAGATCATATTATTGCAATCCATTAGATGTGTGCTAATTGTTTTTAAATGTCTTGGTTGAGGTGCAACTATTTCACAAAAATACACTGCATGTTTCAACAATTTAGTTATATTTTGAAGTACATGACACCAAGTACATTTAAGTACATGACATAGCACCAATTGCCAAGACCAGTTTCCTAAAAAAATGTGTTAAGAGGGCCAAGTAAAAAGACTGTCCAAAACCGCACACGTAGTAAGTTTCGTGAGTCATTTGGTTTGTAGCAGTGGGCACACTCAAAATGGATGTGCTCTGGCCTTGTCTCACACCATCACATTTGGATAAGTTGAGGTGTGAGATGTTCCTCTCCCGTGCGACACAGGGGAAACTTTATTCAAAAAAGATCAGTTAATTTGAAGAAATGTCAGACGTTTATGGAAATCAAGGTTCTTGTAAGCGGTTATGGTTTGATTTGGTTTCAGTAAAGCAGTTAAAATTATACTGCTGAATTTGTCGAACATTATCGAGATGGTGTTCTGATTACCAAAAAGTGTGACAAAGTTTACATTTATGGTACAGGTGTAGGGGAAATGTTACGGGTGTTGAGTAAATTCACCTTTGGCATAGTTTCCTTTACACACACAGTTGTTGTGCGTTCACATTTCATTGTTTCAGTTAAGTTTATTTAGGCCCACAGTGAGTCGGTGAAATGGTGTGTGCTCTTGGACCACCTAAATGGCAATTATGTGGGCCACGACTCTAAAAATGTGTAACTCAGAAGTGAAAAATATGTGTATTCAAAATATCAAATATTGGCCTCACAGGTCTACTTATGAGAAGACATGATATGGAAACAAAACATAGCTGTTGGTGTGATCCAGCATTTGTCCAGGAGTGTCCATTGTAGAAAAAGATTCAGTTGTATAATCTGGACTCTTTTTGAAAAATTCTTGCCTGGTGGCAGTTGCTCATGTGTTGGTGCTCTGTGAACATGTTGCTGTATTTTAAATCTCTTTTGTTTTGTAAATCACTGTAAATAAAATGCACGTGGGTCTGCACCATCTGAAACCGTCTCAGCTCTGCTCTGTCCTCGTCATGGCCGCTGAGGTTGCTATCTGGGCGTAACACCCTTGGATGAGAGTCGAAACGTATCGTTTAAAAACTGTGTCCTACAACTGAATCTTTTTCTTCAATAAAACATAGCTGTTATTTCAATACCTATGATAGTTGTCATAAACAGTACATCTGGAATTTATTCACAGTGTTTCACTTTTTCCACATTTTGTTCACCGTAATCACAACTTGAAAGAAGGTTGTTTGAACACTTTGCATATTTGTTAAAAAACAAAAATTTAAAAAGCACTTGTACATACGTATTCACAGCATTTGTCATGACACTCAACAGGTGCTCAGGTACATCATCCACTGGTCATCCTTGAGATGTTTCTACAACTTGACTGGAGTCCACCTGTGGTAAATTCAGTGTCAGAGCACAAACCAAGTCATGAAGTCAAAGGAATTGTCTGTAGACCTCAAAGACAGGATTGTATCAAGGCACAGATCTGGGGAAGAGTACAGAAACATTTCTACAACATTGAAGGTTCCAATGAGAACAGTGACCGCCATCGTCCATAAGCTAAAACAGATCAAAATATATTGTCTGATGAAACAAAGATTTAACTATTTGGCTTGACTAGGAAGCATCATGTCTGGAAACGGGGTACTGCCCACCTGGCCTGTATCATCCCTACAGTGAAGAAGAATGGGAGAAAGTGCCCAAAATAGGTGTGCCAAACTTGTATGGATGTACTGTATAATACATTTATTTTGAAATTTGGTCTCAGGTTACTTTGCACAGAAAAAGTCAGGTCTCAATGTCAATTTTTTTTTAAGAAACCCTGATCTACAAAATGTAGCATAATAAGAATATTGAATATATACATATATAAATATTATGAGGTGCCTTACCAGCTCAATTTGGGGTGCAGGAAGAAACATGCTCCTAATGATTTGTAAAGCTATGATTTCGTCTGTGTTTGATTACGGATGTGTGGTTTATTATGCCCAATCAATGCTGGCAAAACTTGATATTGTTCAGGCAAAAGCTATGAGATTGTGTACTGGGGCTATGAAAACGACCCAGTACTGTTGGTGGAGGCAGGTAAAAATCCTTTAAGTCTACAGTGCAAAAAAACAGCTCTTAATTATGAAATTAAAATGATTTGGGAACTCACCTCTGTCTGGGAATTTAATCAGGTTGCAAACTCAATAGATTGCATTGTGTTATTGGAGACGTTAAATAACTTGCTTTTCATGGTGATGAAATTGTGTCCTGGCTGGTCCTGGTCTATGGCATGAGACCCATGTTGATCTGTCTATAAATTATTTGGGGTTTCTGGGAAATCAGGCCCCTTTCATGAATGTTTATCTCAGGAGTGAGTGGGGGAACTGCAGGGCTTGGCTTTCATGTTCTCCCCCTAATGCTTTGATGCAGTCAATGGCTCTCGGACAGTCTCTCTGTCCTTTCAGCTGAGCTGATGGCTAGACCACGCCCAGATATTGTGAATGAAATCTTGATAATGGTTTATTGGTTAGGGATGACTGGATTCAGTTTGAGGTTCTTGTGGGTTCCAGCTCATGCTGGTGTTGAAAGAAATGAGACTGCGAACAGCCTTGCTAAGGCCAGTTTAAAAAACAAAATGCAGGACATTACTAAAAGGCAATGGCTAATGTCACTGGACTCTCACATCAGGATGTTGCCAAACTGGCATGTCTTATGCTGGGCCACTGTGGGTTGACCAGTGGGTTGTCCCTCATTTGAAAGCATAATGATGGCTGCTGTGAGCATTGTGCTGTGAGCATTGTGTTCATCACACTCATACGCAGAGAAGAGTAAAGCTATGTTCAGAGGGCTTTCTGACTTACAAGTTAGTGCCTTTTCTTAAAAATAAAAAAAAACATATTAGGACATGGAGCTTCCCCAAAAGTGAAGGGTATTTTGGTGATGGGTTTCTTGAGAGAACGGAGTATACTATAAAATCTAGAAAGTGCAACTAATCATAAGTTTAAGTGTTTTATCACCTGTCAAGTGGAAAGCAGCCATCAATCCACTAGTCGTGCCTAGCCTGCTGTGGAAAGAAATGTCCACTACGTGTCGCTGTTCAACATATTTCACCTGATTGTGCCACAATGCGCGCAGAAGGAGCGTTGTTTGTCTTTTTTGCGCAGCTGTTCTGCGCATGTGGCACAGTGCTCTCTTTCTCTGTAAATTCGCTCTATAGTCCTTATTAAGCCAATATGCCCCCGAAAGGCAAAGGTGGTAAAGGAGGAAAAGGTCAGTGTATTTATTTGCGGGATTTCTGCCCCTACATGGGATATTTAGCGCCTCAAGCTATAATAGTTACAACTCCCTCCTAGTCTCTGTGAATGAAGCACATGCCAGTGTGTTAGCAGTGGTTATTAAATTATAGTAAGACTTTAAATCTTTATGTTTTATTCGTGAACTTTCAGGAGCAGCATCTGGAGGCGCAGAGGCTGATAAGAAAGATAAAACACCCAAAGGAGGCACAGCTGTCAAGGTAAGTCTCATGTCAACATCTCAACAATCACAATATGACACACAGGAAAAAGAGCGCCTGTCTGTCTGTGTCACTCATCATTTTATCAAACGCGTAAAAATAAACATTCGTGGATGTAACTTATGGAGGTTTGTGTGAGTAATGTGTGATTAAAGCAGTGTTCACGCTGGCACACTCACCACGTCAAAATAAACTAAAAAAATAAATAAATCACGACTAAACTTAAGCCCATGGAATGATTAATCGACTAAAAAGCTTAGGACCCACCGCCCGAAGTGGCACCCTCAAACCTGTAATAAATGCATCAAAATAAGTCACTGTATTTGTGGACCACCAGTCTATGGCCCTCTGTGATATCTATGCTTCAATATGTGGCCCAAGGTGAAAAAGGTTTAGACACCCCTGGACTATACTAAGAAATCGGACATTTATGTTTGTATGATTTATATTTCAGGTTCGTCACATTCTGTGTGAAAAACATGGCAAGTGCATGGAGGCAATGGAGAAGCTTAAAGCAGGAGTTCGTTTCAGCGAAGTAGCGACTCAGTACAGTGAAGACAAAGCCAGACAAGGAGTAAGAAAACACACACACACACACACACACACACAAATTTGGATTAATCAAGTAGAAGTAGAAGTAATGGTAGAAGTAATGTATTTTTAGAAAATCTGAAACAAATTTGTTACAGAGCTGAAGTATATTCAAAGTAATGTCAGGTGTAATGACATTAAAACAGAATCATATATAAGTCATATTTGAGACTATTATTATAATTGTCTGGTGTTGTTATCCATCATTTTGTGAGAAGGAAAAGCTACACTTATCAATTATTCATAATAGCAGAGATAATTGTAATATTTCCGTTTTTTAAAATGCAAACTTCCTGTGTTACTTTCTATTCAGGTTGTCAGAGTAGATTAAACACCTTCTCTTTCCAACAGGGCGACTTGGGCTGGATGACTCGTGGGTCAATGGTAGGACCTTTTCAGGACGCCGCGTTTGCTTTACCTATCAGCTCCATGGACAAACCTGTCTACACAGATCCACCTGTCAAAACTAAATTTGGTTATCACATTATTATGGTGGAAGGAAAAAAGTAGCTTTATGCATTCACTAAAATGTCACCTTTTGTACATTGCTTAATCAAATTAAATGTGTTCTGCAAGGATTTAGATATGAGTGAAATGTCATACTTATACCAAAAAAATAAAACATAGTCTTCTGTCTTACAAAACTGCATTACTGTACCATCTTTAAATGTGCTTCTGCTGTTTATTTTTGATTGTTTCTTAAACCATAAGCTGCTGGAAAAGCTCACTGATGACAAACATTTGTCATCAGCCTGCATGAACCTGTATGAATGTATTGCGATTTTAATCATGTTAAAGTTACTCATAGATGATATGTTGTGTCAATGAGGGATAAAATAAAAGAAGAAAAACTTTTATTTGTTCTTCAATGTGGAAGTTCCAGTGTTGCAACACAGTTCAAGAACTGTAGGAGAATAGAAACCTGTAATCAGGAATCCAGCTAAATAACTTAAAATATACTTAAATCTGACACACAACATTGTGCAAGTAGATTATGACTATATGGCTACAACACTATTATGTACATTAAGTGGCTTTGACTATGGGCATGCAGTATTTTGACAAAACAAATGGTGAGTAAAGTGTACCAGTGGTGATTCATGTTAACAATGATCAGCCTCCAACCAAAATATTTTTTTTATGGAAATTAATCAACCAATACCATGGTACTTATTGATACATGTTTTTTATGAAGTTGCTATTTAAAGTCGGTAAGTGAAGTGTCACTGCTTCGACGTCAGGCACACGGCCCAACCGCTAGAGGGCGGTGCAGCTGTGCGCAGCTGCAGGAAAGGTCCATTGACGTGTTACGTCAGCGTTACGCCCCGATGGTGATTGGCGAAGGTAAGATGGCGGCGCCAGAGGCGAAGGTAAGATGGCGGCGCCAGAGGAGCCAGAATTATCTCAGGCGCAGACAGAAAAACTCCTCCAGTTTCAGGTAAATGTGCCGATATGTGCATTAACACAAGTTTACGTTTGTGGCAGTGTCTTTATACACCTTAGACCACGTGAATAATCAGCAAGTGGAATCAGTACGTGCGTTTAAACGCATTTTGCTCTGTGAACTTCGGTGACGATCCCCAGCCCCCAAACGATACAGGCAACTTGAGTCAAGCCTGGCTAATGTTAGCATCGCTAGCTCTCACTGCTAACAAGTACAGACTTTCAGGGCCAAATGCGGATTCAAACGCTCTAACATCATTTGGATCGCTGTTTTATCTTTGTCCTTAATCGAGCTTTATCTAAAAACCTCACTGAAGGCGAGTTTTGATGATTCAGTGGAGTTTTTTCAACTTGGTTTGCGGTGGTCGAGCTGACGTTGCTGAGTTAACATTAGCAAAGCACTGGTCGAGCTGTCACTACTTTCTGACACCATGTAGTCAACGTTACGGCACTACAGAGTGTTCATGAATGTGTAAAGAAATACAAACGTTTAAGTGCGTAATCCTCATAGTGGTGCCTGTTGTGGCCGTGTGTGTGTTTTCTCACTAGCTTTAGCTTTACCCGTCATCCTGCTGCAGGACATCAGGGTTTTGCCCTTCTTCAGTAAAAAGTCCACTGTCAATTCTGGTGATTGTATGATTTAAATACTGGCCTGAACCTCTAAACTAAAATATTACCACAATATTTTGATATCCCTGTGTTTCAGAGGGATACAAATCTTGCACTGTTGCCATGATGGATAGCATGGGTTTAATTTTTTTCTTATAAGCAATATTTATTATTACTACATATGAATCACTTTTCACCATTCATAATATACAATATATTGTTTTGAATTGAAAATGTCTATTGCAACTGTTATATTTTGTCTGAAACCCATTAATTAACAATTATTTATATTTTTATATATATATATATATATATAATATATATATATATATATATATATATATATATATATATATATATATATATATATATATATAATTATAATTGGTTATTGCTACGTAGCCTGGTTTACATATCTCTGGTTGTCCTTGTAATGTGCACTACCTTTTGGTGCTCTGAACCAACTATTTTACAATTTATTTATTTTTGGATAAGATTAGGTTAGTAGGTGACGGATCTGTTTTTTAAAGTTAAAGCTGCTCACAGGTTACGGGCCTAGTCTGTAGCTAACGTCCTAGAGGTGGAAAGTCACCGCCGCAATTCCATTGGGATGGAAAGTGAACATCAAAATGGATACGCTTTATGACATACCGTGGAATATTAAAGCCAAAGGAGCGACATTTCCATGGAAACAAACAGGAGAAGGTTCCTCTTGGCCAATAAGAGTCCATTTTATAGCAATGCACTATTAAGTTTTCTTAACATATTTTTAGTGCGGAAGCAGTTTGTTTGCAGAAAAGTCACGTACTGTTCCTTTGAGGCTAGCCCTTTTATCTGAACCGAACCTTAACCTTTTGCCTAACATCTAACCATGAATTTAACCGTAACCGTAACCTGTTTCCTAATCTGTGTCTGGAGTTTATGTCCAAGCCCAAGACAAATCTCTCGGGGACAATAAAGTTTACCTTACCTTTATCTAAATTATAACCCTGTTCCTGTACATGAAACTGAAACCCACGACTAAAGGCCTCCTAAACGGTTTAATTAGTGTCTGTTTGAATATTATCGGACATGAAGGCTGATTTGAAGGCTCATTGTCTCTCTACCCCACAGGACTTGACTGGTTTGGAGTCTATGGACCAATGCCGCCGCACTTTAGAGCAACATAATTGGAACATCGAGGTAAATACAGTGGCCAAATCCAACCCAAAAATGTGGACACATCTGCGTTGTCTGTAATAATTCAATATCGCTCTCCTTTTGCCAGGCCGCAGTACAAGACAGACTTAACGAACAAGAAGGAGTGCCCAGTGTTTTTAACCCTCCACCTCCCAGACCATTACAGGTCAATACAGCAGACCATAGAATATATAGTTACATCGTATCGAGGCCACAACCCAGGGTAGGCTCACAATATACTCACAATATACACATCTACTGTTGTGCTTGTGACGCTGTGGCGTATCCGCAACACTTACCCTCCCATATGAAGACATAAACTACAACCTTCCTCAATATTGTCTCTTAAATTGCAAATGTGCTTGTTTTTCCAGGGGTTGCTAGGATGGAGTTACTATATGATAATGCTGCCATTCAGATTTACATACTACACACTTCTGGACATATTCAGGTACTGAACAAAAATGACACAACAATACATTTGAGTATCTTTTGGAGTGCCCGGTTATGATATTTAGAGGATATCCTGTTAATCCAGCAGGAATGTGTCTGTAAACGTATTAGTTTAAGTTTGATTACGAGACAAACGTGAAATGTCTGTTAAATTAATCATTAAAGTGCAGAAATATCACAACATTTTTAATCCGCTCTTTTTGTAGCATTTTAACTATAAACGCTATCTTATCTTATCTCTATATTCAAAAGTAGCATCTCTTAAAAACAACATTCTCTGTATCATCTCAATTCGGATACATTGCCCACCTTTACATACTGTGATTCAAACATTGAGTCATTTTGTTGCTGTGTCCCAGGTTTGCGCTGAGGTTCGTGAGGCCAGACCCCCGCGGCCGCGTGACGGACCCTGTTGGAGACGTTGTATCTTTTATTCACAGTTTTGAGGAGAAATACGGCCGGTCACATCCTGTGTTTTACCAGGGAACATACAGCCAGGTGAGGTGCCAGGGATGCTGGGAAACACGAGGCTTGTGTGAGAGAAATGGTTCGTTCAGAGTTTGAAGTATTTCTCTGTGGACCTCGCTTTTGATGAACATTTTAGCAAAGTGTAAACTGATTAGAACAATGCACTAAGTGATATTACTGTTCTGTTCTATCAATCTACCGGTCATAAACCTTTTAGTACACCTCACTATAGCTGTTTGAATTAAAGGGGCACTATGTAACTTTTCTGGTGGAAATCCTGCCTGCCACCTGCTTGTCTCCATGGAATGGAATTCATTCCATGGAATGCGAGGAGTCATTGCTCTCGCATGGTTTCTTCTTATTATTATTCTCCGGTCTGGAGAGACGGGAGATGGCGGAGGAGAGTGGATCGGTGGTCGAAGACGTTCTGGACGGCGTGGAGGAGCAGCCTTTTCTGGCTGCACGTGCCCGGAAACGTAAAAAGTCCCTTAGCTCGTCAGAGGGTTCTGGGAATGAGCAGCAGGATGAGGCTGAAGCTATTGATATCCGGAGTGAGAGCAGAGACTAAGGTGATCATAAAGCTTGCACAGGATAGTGCATCCTTTAAGGAGTGGAATTCAGTGGCATTGTCAAAGAGCCTAACTGTAGCTGTGGGAGTGATCAAGAGTGCGAGTGTCCTTAGAGATGGCTCGCTGCTGGTCGTGTGCAAGGACGCGGCTCAGCAACGGAAGGCGATTGGAACTAAACGTCTGGGTGGAAAGGACATTCTTGTGTCTGATGCTGAAAGAAACACGGTCAGAGGAGTTATCGTAGGCGTCCCTACGGCGACGTCTGTGGATGAAGTTAAGGAGAATTTGACTGGAGCTACGGTGGTGGACGCTAGGCGGTTGAAGGTGACCCGGTCTGGGGTAAGATGTGACAGCTTGTCGGTAATGGTAACACTTGAAGGGAGGTGCCTGCCTAGTAAGGTGTTCATTGGGTTCATGTGCCATGACGTTAGGCCATATGTTCCACCGCCCCTGCGTTGCTTTAAGTGCCAGCGCTTTGGGCATATTGCAGCGGTCTGTAGAGGGAGGCAAAGATGTGGTAAATGTGCAGGAGATCACGAGTATGGGAAGTGTGACGTGGGAGCAAAACTGAAGTGCTGTAACTGTGGGGAAGAACATAGCTCTGCTTACGGGGGATGCAGGTTTAGCAAAAGAGCTGCTGAGGTGCATAAAATAAAGGTCTCTCAAGGTATAT
Organism: Eucyclogobius newberryi; assembly: GCF_026437365.1. Lineage (NCBI taxonomy): Eukaryota > Metazoa > Chordata > Actinopteri > Gobiiformes > Gobiidae > Eucyclogobius > Eucyclogobius newberryi. Next base: position 26,704,130 of record NW_027315735.1, on the reverse strand, counting down.
CCTATGCAGATGCAGTAAGAAAGTTTCAAGTAACGAGTTTAGAGTAAATACAGAGAGAGGAGCCAGCGCTGCTCCCAGCCAGGGCGAAATGAGAAAGGCCAGCGTGGCTCCCAAGAAGTGTGACGGTTTCAAGAGTGGAGGTCCCAAGTGTGCAGGTTCCAGAATTAATGAGAATACCCTGGTTGTGGATAGAGAGGATTTTGTACTCTTTATGGTGGATGTTGTAAACTGTGCTGCTCAGACTCAAAGCAGAACTGAAAGGATCAGGATCATTGCTAAAGCTGCAGGGAGATTCCTTGGAACAAAGGAGCTTGATTGGGCAGATATAGAAAACAGGCTAAAGGCGCTAAATGGGAGTCGGAGTGATGGGGGTCTGCTTTTGGGGAGTCAGAGTGATCAGAGTGACGAGATGGGGGTGGGGGTGGTCTCCTGTCCTCGCCCAGTCTCGTAGACACACGGCTACCAAGCAGCGACATCAGTGGAAATATTAAAGCCTATAGAATGAAGCCTAAAGAATAAAGCTGTACGGTGGAAGCATCGAACGTCAAAGAAGGAGAGGAAGATGAAGAAGAGTCTCCCTGGAATAAAGCCAGTTGTTGTTGTTGTTGTTTTATGGCGGTTGACATCCGAGTGTTGCATTACCGCCAGACTTTATTCCTTAGACTTTGTCGTAGTCCTAAAAGTTCTTCTTCCAGTGCCTTGACTTCCAGTGCTTTGTCCTCAGACTCTGTCGTAGTCTGTAAAAGTACTCCTTCCATTGCTTTGGTGTTACAAAGCCCATGAGGTCATGATATGTCTTTGTGACTAGAATAGTTGTTGTTGTTTCAGAGACCAACCGGCTTTATTCCAGGGAGACCCTTCTTCATCTTCCTCTCCTTCTTTGACGTTCGGTGCTTCCACCATACAGCTTTATTCTTTAGGCTTCATTCTATAGGCCCCAATATTTCCACTGATGTCGCTGCTTGGTAGCCGTGTGTCTACGAGACTGGGCGAGGACAGGAGACCACCCCCCCCCCCATCTCGTCACTCTGATCACTCTGACTCCCCAAAAGCAGACCCTGTTGGTCTCTGAAACAACAACAACTATTCTAGTCACAAAGACATATCATGACCTCATGGGCTTTGTAACACCAAAGCAATGGAAGGAGTACTTTTACGGACTACGAAAAGTCTGAGGAATAAAGTCTGGCGGTAATGCAACAACAACGACGACGACGACGACGACGACGACGACGACGACGACGACGACGACGACGACGACGACGACGACGACGACGACGACGACGACGACGACGACGACGACGACGACGACGACGACGACGACGACGACGACGACGACGACGACGACGACGACGACGACGACGACGACGACGACGACGACGACGACGACGACGACGACGACGACGACGACGACGACGACGACGACGACGACGACGACGACGACGACGACGACGACGACGACGACGACGACGACGACGACGACGACGACGACGACGACGACGACGACGACGACGACGACGACGACGACGACGACGACGACGACGACGACGACGACGACGACGACGACGACGACGACGACGACGACGACGACGACGACGACGACGACGACGACGACGACGACGACGACGACGACGACGACGACGACGACGACGACGACGACGACGACGACGACGACGACGACGACGACGACGACGACGACGACGACGACGACGACGACGACGACGACGACGACGACGACGACGACGACGACGACGACGACGACGACGACGACGACGACGACGACGACGACGACGACGACGACGACGACGACGACGACGACGACGACGACGACGACGACGACGACGACGACGACGACGACGACGACGACGACGACGACGACGACGACGACGACGACGACGACGACGACGACGACGACGACGACGACGACGACGACGACGACGACGACGACGACGACGACGACGACGACGACGACGACGACGACGACGACGACGACGACGACGACGACGACGACGACGACGACGACGACGACGACGACGACGACGACGACGACGACGACGACGACGACGACGACGACGACGACGACGACGACGACGACGACGACGACGACGACGACGACGACGACGACGACGACGACGACGACGACGACGACGACGACGACGACGACGACGACGACGACGACGACGACGACGACGACGACGACGACGACGACGACGACGACGACGACGACGACGACGACGACGGCATTTTTGACATTAGCCGCGGGTCTGTTGCTAGGTGACGGAGGTACAGGGAGGAGGAGAATAAACTATAAAGTCTTTAGGCTTTATTCTTTGACTTTATTCGCTCTGTGATAAACAGGAAGTCATGTTGAATCAAAGTGGCGCCGCCACGTTTGACTTTTTTTTCAAAATCGTACTTGTCCTAGGTTTTTTGTCCGATCGAGCTAAAACAACACTTTTTGCATCTAAAGACATTGAAATTAAATAAATATTCGTAACACGCCTTTAAAAAAGTCACGCCTAATGGAATTGATCTACGGAACTCATATTTCTATCACTAATGCGTTTTTATGGTCTGATTGGAAATAATTAATATCCATGTAACAAATTATTACTCTTTAGCGCCCCCTACCCATTGTGTGAAAAAGTCAACATTGTCTGATTTGTTTGAAACTCATGGATTATATTCGCCTCAAGACGGCATGAGAAAAGTGCAGTGCAGATATTGTGTATTTTTCACTATTGGCCAGCAGGGGCGCAATTAATGCCTTTACTTCCTCTTTTATTTTGATGGGACATTTCTTCTCGTGCCGCGGTCTTAGCATTAGCATTATCGGCGGGTCGCTGTTGCTTTTTCCCTGCTCAGGTCTGCGTTCAGCACGATCTTGCAATTTGTCAGGACAAACAACTAATTGAATCGCAAACTACGCAATCATCAAATCAAATCAAATCAATTTATTTTTGTAAGGCCCAAAATCACAACAACAGTTGCCTCTGAGGGCCACAAGGAGAAATGAATCAACAATGTCTGTGGTGGCGATGAAGTCAGACAATGTCTGTGGTGGCGAGGGACGATGTCCCAGGGTCCTCTGTCCTTAGACTCTCCTTCTCGGCCAGGAAAAACTACAAAAAAAAACTCTTTGGGAAAAAAGCGTAGAAACCTGGAGGAGTTCCAGTGAAGGAGAGATCCGACTCTCACAGACGGACAGACGGACACGAGGGAGACTGGAGCTGGACCCACTCTTCAGGCAGATGAGGGACCGTCGGAGGCGAACTGGACCCACTCTTCAGGCAGAAGAGGGACCGTCTGAGGCGAGCTGGACCCACTCTTCAGGCAGATTCAGGCAATCATCAACGGTGAATTACTGAGCGTTGTTTGGTATGCTGCAAAACGCAGCAGAAAACATGGACGCGCAGGTGGCGAGAGCCATCATCCCCGCTAGCGCAGCTTTAATTAAGATTGTTTTTAATTAAAAACAAAAAGAAAACCATGCATTCTTACTTTGAGCCGGGTCGCCTCTCCACAGAGCTGACCTGTAACTTGACCTGGTGTCACCGGCTTGTCTCAAAGGAGATGAAAAATATTCGAGGGCAAAGCAATAACCGCTCATCTTTGTTTATAAGATTCTTTATGTTGAACATCAGATCAAGTATTTATCAAATGAGATCTCAGGACGTCTTTCCATCCCAGTCGCCCAGAGTCAGGAAAAAAGGGCATTATCTTATTATTATCTTTTTTTTTAGAACTAATGCATTCAGCAACGTTGTTTCCTGTCTGAAGCGCAAAACGCAGACTATTTCAATGAGATAATCTCATGAATTCAAAGCACTTGTTAAATGTTACTCACAATGCCAGTGCTCTTGCTTTGCATAATGTTATTCCATATTGTGTGGGTTTTTATACATTTGTTTTATATATGACATTTTGGCAAGATATTTTGTTACTGTTTTTTTTTTTTTCATTTGGAAATTAGCACTTGAGCCAAAGTCTGGAACAGTTCCTGTTAATATTAATGTTAATTGTGCACTGGCCCTGTCTCAATAAATTAATACAAATATTTAACATGATACTCATAGTGCACATTTAAAGATTTCTCTATTTATGATGTCACATAATGAACAGTAACATTTTATGTTGCTGTTAAGTGGTTACAAACCTGCAGTTCTGTTACTGTTGGAAACTGTTGTTGCTCCAGTCCACGCCCCATGTCCTTGAAACCCTCTGGTTTTTGGTTCTTTTCTCTTTCTTTTTTTCTGGTTTTGTCTCACTCGCCTGATAAAGTTCAACTGAAAACACAGGGTTTAAGATACAAACAGACCTAAAGAGTGTGGTGCTTGTTGGAAATGCAAATTCCCTCTTTGTGAAACATGTACCGTAAATAAATGAGCTAATCAGTGCAAGTGTAATATTAAACTCACTCTTTGAACACCATTCACAATGTTTTTGTGCTTTGTTGGTTTCAGGCATTAAATGATGCCAAACGGGAGCTTCGGTACCTCTTAGTCTACCTTCACGGAGACGACCATCAAGACACGGACGAGTTTTGCCGGTACTTTCTCTTTTGTAGTTTTTATATTTCATGTGTTTGCGTTATTATGCACTGATATGTGATGATTTTGGTATTTTACTCTGCAGCTCCACGTTATGTACAGAAGAGGTCATAACCTTCATTAACACACAGATGCTCTTCTGGTCATGTTCGACCAGCAGACCCGAGGGCTACAGAGGTAATTTCACTAATACACCTGCCGAATCTCAAATGTGTTCAAAGACGATGAAAAAGTAAATGTGTGTTTTTAATTGAGACCTTGTACTATGAGTCAAATGCACGCGTTTGGTTCCAGCGTCTCAGGCCCTGCGGGAGAACATGTACCCGTTCCTGGCCATGATTGTGCTGAAGGACGGGAAGATGACGATGGTGGGCCGCCTGGAGGGTCTGATCCAGCCCGAGGACCTCATCAACCAGCTCACCTTCATCATGGAGGCCAACCAAACATATCTCATGTCGGAGCGCATGGACAGGTACAGCTCAGAGCCCTTCATCTTATTGAAGAGAAGATGATTTTATAGTGTTATTGTTCGGATCCATCACTGCGTCGAGCTCTTTAAATGTAAGATGATTCATTACAAATATATTGCTGTGGAAAGCGATAACAAGATGCTAATCTGTTCTAAAACTAGTGACGGGAACTAGTATTGATATTGAAAGAATTGCAGATTTAAGATAAGATAAGATATTCCTTTATTGTCCCACATGGGGAAATTTCATTGGTGCAACGCAGGTAGATACAGAAGAACAGATCACTTATAGGAAGTCTAAAAAACACTTTCAGTAGAAGATCTCCTATAAATAAATAAAAACTCCCATAGACAAATAAATAAATACCATTGCGTGTGATCCCGACAGTAATTGCACATGAATATGTGTCACGACAGCACATAGACTGCACATGAATTTCACAGTAATTGCACATGAATTGCACATGAATTCCAACAGCAATTGCACATATGACAGAATTGCACATCAGTATTAGGTTAGGTCAGTATTGCGAGTGTTCAGTACTAACAGTTTTTGTTATAAAGTCTGACAGCAGCAGGAAGGAAAGACCTATGGAACCTTTCCTTCACACATCGAGGGTGGATCAGTCTCTCACTGAAGCTGCTCTCCAGAGTGGACAGAGTGTCCTGCAGGGGGTGACACTCATGGTCCAGCATAGACAGGACCCTCCTGTCCCCCACCTCCTGCACCGAGTCCAGAGCACAGCCCAGGACGGAGCTGGACTTCTTGATGACTCTGTCCAGCCTCTTCCTCTCTGTGATGCTGCTGCTCCAGCAGGCCACACCATACAGGAGGGCCGATGCCACCACAGAGTCGTAGAAGGTCTTCAGGAGTGGCCCTGTCTCTCCAAAAGACCCGAGTCTCCTCAGGAGGTAGAGCCGACTCTGGCTCTTCCTGTACAGTGCGTCTGTGTTATGAGTCCAGTCCAGTTTGTATACGGTACTTGTATGAGTCCACTCTCTCAATGTCCCGTCCCTGGATGTTCACTGGTGAGGGGGCAGTGGGGTGGCGTCTGCGGAAATCCACCACCATCTCCTTGGTCTTCCCCGCGTTGATGAGGAGGTGGTTCCGCTGACACCAGTCCACAAAGTCCTGCGCCAGTCCTCTGTACTCCTCGTCATCGTCGTCCGTGATGAGTCCGATGATGGCAGAGTCGTCAGAGAACTTCAGACATGACACGGACAGCTGTGTCCTGCAGAAGTCTGCAGTGTAAAGGGTGAAGAGAAAGGGCGCGAGGACAGTGCCCTGGGGCGCCCCCACACTGCAGGTCCGAGTGTCAGACACACAGTTCCGGGCTCTCACAAACTGGGGTCGGTCTGTGAGGTAGTCCAGGATCCACTCTGCCAGGTCATACTCCACACCAGCCGTCTCCAGCTTGTCCCTCAGGAGCAGCGGCAGGATTGTGTTGAAGGCGCTGGAAAGATCGAAGAACAGAATCCTCACAGAGCTGCCAGGCTTTTCCAGGTGAGAGAGAGAGCGGTGCAGCAGGGAGATGACGGCGTCCTCCACTCCGATGCCAGACCGATATGCAAACTGCAGCGGGTCCATGGCTGAGCTCACGGTGGAGCGGAGGTGGTCCAGGACTAGCCGCTCCAGTGTCTTCATCAGGTGGGACGTGAGAGCCACTGGCCTGAAGCTGTTGAGGTCTTTGGGGCGCGGTGTCTTAGGCACAGGTACCAGACAGGAGGTCTTCCAGACCTGTGGTACCACCCTCAGCTTCAGGCTCATGTTGAAGACATGCTCCATAACTCCACACAGTTCATCTGCGCAGGACTTAAGGAGCCTGGGGCTGATGCCATCAGGTCCTGCTGCCTTCCTCACTTTAATCCTCTTCAGCTCACTCCTCACCTGTGCTGCTGTGACAGTCAGTGGTTGGCAGGGGGACCGTGTGCTGGGGGGATGGGTGAGTCCAGGCGAAGTGGGGAGCTGATGGTCCAGGGCAGATAAGCGAAGAGGAACATGCAGGGCATTGTCCAGCTGTGGAAGAGGGAGCATGCAGCTGTGCAGGGGGAGGGGCGGGTGACCGATCAAACCTCAAGAAGTGAGCATTTAAATCATTCACCCACTGTAGATCCCCCTCTGTCTGGGCAGGGGGGATTTTGAAGCCCGAGATGGTTTTCAGGCTCCTCCACACTCCCTGAATGTTCTTTCGCTGGAGCTGCTCCTCCATCCTCCTCTTGTAGCCGGCCTCAGCCTGCCTGATCTTCCTCCTCAGCTCCTTCTGCACAGTCCTCGGCTCCTCCTTGTTCCCTGACCTGAAGGCTCTCTTCTCCTCCTTCAGCAGAGCCTTCAGTTCACGGTTAATCCATGGCTTGTTGTTTGGAAAACACTGCACCGTCCGGGAGGGAACAATGTTCTCAAAACAGAAGTTGATGTAGTCCGTAAGATAAGATAAGATTTAGCTAAAGCTTTTAATAATTCTTCTGGTATTCAAAACTGTATAGAGTATTTTTCTTCCTATCCATTTCAAATCAATGTGACCTCAAGTCTGTTGCAGCTCAAGTCCTGGTTTATTTCTGTTTAAAGTCAGTTTTGCCCCTGCTTTCGCCCCTACTTTCCCCCCTGCTGATTTTAAGACAAAGGTTTAGTCCTGATTCACTCTTCATCCAGAGCTGGGTTAGTTCTTATTGGGATTAATTCTTCTTTCGTCCTTTTCTCCCTTTTGTAGTACATGCTTTTCAAATCCTATTTCTTATATTCAGGCTGAAATAACTGTCATTGAAGTTCATAAGCCTAACAAATATGCACTTCACAGTAATACTAATGGTTGTAGTTGCAACATATAAAAACAAGTTTAAACCTCATTTAGTCCTTTATCCACTGCTGGTTTTGGTCTTGATTTTGTTGTTGGCGTAGTTCCACATTCGTGCTACAAAGGGACAGCTGTCCTTATTAAATTAATTGTCCCTTTCTTTTTCTCTCTCTCTTCAAAAAAACAGAGAGCAGAGGAATCAGACCCAGGAGATCCGTAAGCGGCAGGACGAGGAGTTTGAGGCGTCACTCCGGGCCGATCAGGAGAAGGAGAGAAAGAAGAAAGAGGAGCAGGAGCAGAAGAGGCAGGAGGAGGAGAAAGTGCGACAGTGCGTCCTCATGGAGGAGCGGAGGCGACGGGTCAGCGGTGCACTGTTGGAAGTACACACCGGGACGCCGTTCTTGGTGAATAACGGTGTTCTCTTTCCACAGAAACTTGAAGAGGACAAGGAGAGGAAGTCTGAGTGTCTTCCTCCGGAGCCACAGGCAGACGATCCAGAAAGTGTCAAAATAGTTTTTAAGCTGCCCAACAACGCGCGAGTGGAGCGGCGATTCCTCTTTGGGCAGTCGCTGACGGTAAAGTACAGCAGGTTTTACGGCCCATACATGTGCGACTGTATTTTTAACATGTATCTTTTTTTTTTTTAAAACAGGTAATACACGACTTCCTCTTCTCTTTGAAAGAAACTCCAGAGAAGTTTCAGATAGTTACAAACTTCCCTCGCCGAGTCCTGCCCTGCCTCCCGAGCGAGGAGCAGCCCAATCCCCCCACGCTGAAGGAGGCGGGATTAAGCCGCTGCGAAGTCCTCTTTGTTCAGGACCTCACGGACGATTAATGCATACCTCCAGCGAACACATTTCTCTCCAACATCACCCCATTTTTCCTTTTTGTTAATGGCCATATGCACAAGGATGATAGACATTGATAGAAACATACTTTGTTTTCAGTCCTTGTTTGGTTGTTTACAGGGTTCCCAGTAGCCTGGAAAGTCTTGAATTTTATCAAATAAATCTTGGAAGTCCTCCTTTTGAACTCATTTGTATTTGCAGGGACAGAGACTGTTCAGAGGTTTGTGTTAGTTGCGTAGCTTCATAAAAACTGCATAACCAAATTTCCATGAGCGCTGGCAGCTGAGAGCCGGCTGTATGATGCTGTCTGGTACCAAACTAACAAGACTTGTGATGGTTTTTGCCTTGTTGGTTACTGAGACTTCCCCATCCATTGCTTCAGCCTTAAGTTCACACAATTCCTCCGCTGAGAGAACAGGCAGAGAGCTCCTGAGTGTTACCGACATGTGAGGGGCAGCTGTAAGACTTCAAGGAGCAGGACAGTGCTGTTGGACACATGACCAATGGGAACCCTGTTTCAAATGAGCCATGACATGTATATAAGTAAGGTATTTATGGACCCCTGATCTACCATATTCAACTGTTTTTTTTTACTGATTTGTCATGAGGAAATGACCAAATACAGGTTGGTTACTATAACGCAGACTGCCTCAAATGACGTATAATTGGAAATGCAACACGCCACAGTTCTGACGTGGTTGTTTGATCAAGCCGAGCACAAGTCTGCGCATAGTGTGCCTGTGTTTACTCATAGATGCCTGTTTGCCTGTACCATCTGAAAAGGCTCCTGTAAAGATGTAATTTTCCCAACTATAAATTAAAACCTTTTAAAATGCGGGTTGTCAAAATTGCACATTGCTTATTGTTTGATTATTTTAATGACCTCAGGCTGCATACATCAAAACCACGCCACAAGTGTTTAATCAAGCCATTGGGCATGACAAAAACTGTAAAAGGTTAATCGATTTGCACCTATGATCAAAAAGAGGCCTTTAAAAATGTGAGAATAGATTCTTAGCTTTACATTTAGCTTTTTCAGAAATGTTGAGTAAAACATCAGTGTACTTGGTATACATTTATTAGTGAACAACCCTCTCAAATCAGCCACAATAAAAAAAAATATGATTGCACTACTTGATAAAGCATAACTAGCAACTTTCATTTAAAAAAAGTACAAATCTTAAAAATTTCAAACAGTATACAGATGTATATATTACACGAACTAGTTATGTTAAATGCTACAAACAATATGCTTCCAATGGAATGAAAAATTAAAACAATAAAGAACCATTTCCTATATAGAATATATATTAGTCGTTTTCTCCCTCGCCCAATACAAACATGGAAAAAATGAGGTAACTGTAAATGTGCAAGTACCAAAGCAAAACATCTGCCTACACACAACACATGCCCTGGCTCTGTTGGCGGTGGGAAGTCTGGTGGTCAGGCGAGGCCCCCTAGAGGCCAGGGAGAGTAAGAACAGTAAACCACTATCCCACCACAGCAAAACTCATTGGTAAACAATAAATGGCATCTACGGAGCAATCAATCACAAATCCTAAATAAATTTTAGCTGCTTATTGGAACACGTTTTTGCACCATACAAGCTGTGAGAGTATTCAGAAACCCTTAACAGAAAGACTACAAGACTCTATTCTCAGTTGTCACTTAGGTTTGAATGGGCTATGCTTTCTTTTAACCTGGTTATTGGATATTGTCAATTAAATAGATACTCTAAACATAACAGTGCCAACATTAACATGAATTAAGGTTATCTATATGTGAACAATACATTTTAAATATTGATACACTGAGCAAGAGCCTGGTAGAGGCAGTAACAGTACTACACTGAAGAAAGTATGACAACACTGAGGTTCATTTTTTAATCCTTAAACTCTACTGATCTGCACTGACAGTGTTTCGGATATTAGTATAACATGCTTCAAGAATACATGGGATCCATGACAAACTATTGCATTCACGCAACGTGAGATTTCATACCTAAAAGCAGAACACCTAGCACCTTGTCACTATGGCTTTTGATAAACTACAGTAGTTTCAGAGCGTGTTTTCAGTCATCAGGGCATTAACAGGAACTCAATGTAAGAAGAACTTGACTTAAGACCAGCTTTTTTCCCTTATAAAATGAAGTTAGCGCAATAAAATCTTGTAGTCATTCAGTTCTGTTAAAAATGTGTGCAGTACAATGCATGGCAGTTATCAGCTGAGCGTTAAGATCCAAACACCAGAACCCAAGCCAACTAGAGCTAAAATCAGTTGGATCTGGTTGACACGCATGCATATTGTGCACCATTAAATAGGTCCCCACCAGAGTTTGAGAAGTCCTCCACCAGAACACACTTGTAATCTTTTTTTTAAATCATGCAAACACCTCGGAGTAGATCTGGGAGTAAAATAGGTAGATAGAACGCACTGTGGCACGTTTAGAAACGAGATCACAACCGCTATGCTTAAACATATTGTCTGAGTACAAGAACAAAAGTCCAAAGTATTGAATAATACACTTGTTATGAGTAGCAGTGCCTCTTTTCAGTGAATACTAATATAACTTCTGTATTTTTTTCTTGCATGCCTGTCTTAAACAATGTCTTCTTTACTATTTCAGACAAAACAGAATATTATAATTGATTACATTAAAAGATTTATGGTCTGAAGAAAACGACCAAAACTAAACTCAGATATACCTTTTCATGGCATCCAATCCATTGGAAATGGACTCTTATCCTTTGTTTTATATACCGAGAGGCCCTGAGTATTTTTTTAAACTTACAATATATGCCAGCGAATAGATATGTACACATAGGTTATTCTCAAAGCTGTGGGTTAAACTTATTAAATGGCTTCTTTTTTCTCTTGAAGGTGGCACACACACACAAGACTCACATTCACTTAAGAAACAAAAGTTGAGGAAAAGGCGAGACTCCTCACAAGCGGCGAGGGTCCGAGGCCTGTTAGTGCTTACTGGGGCAGTTAAGAGACAAGAGTTATTACAAAGCAACAAATTCATCTGTGGCTCTTTCCTCCCCATTTCGTGTTTTTTTGTGTGATCTAGAAGTCTAACAGTGTTCCTTCACTACTGGACACTCAGCCGTTTGACCCCTCCAGATCACAGGACGGGGACAGCGAGCGACACCAGTGACTTCTACACGGACATTCTTCTGTCTTCAAAGGTTTACCTAAAGCATTCACGCTGACACTACACATACAATAGCATTACCATGGCCTAACACAATGACCTGACCAAGTCACCAGACGTAACACACACCAGACACATATAGTGCTCTGTCTGTTTCCTTCAAGGGATTTTCTCTACAAGATAAAATCAATAAATAAACTTCTTGTAAACTGCATACGTTCAACAGAGGAGAAATCAACTTTTTTTTTCCAGGGTTAACAACAGGTTTGTGCTTGTCAAGGTCATTTGAAGGCAGATCAGTAATTTAGAACAACAGGCTATATCTGTAGAATGGAGTTGGCTCACAAACAGAAATGAAAAGCCCAGTGTTCCTAAAGCGGAAGGAAGAATGTTTGTAAAACTCCCTAGCGGCACATATTGCTTTCTGCACAGGCCTTCGTTTACGGCGGTGTGAGCGCAGCCGCCTGACGTCCACTGTCTTCTAAACACAGTGGAACCACATGCTAGTGTCCCTCACGGCGCCTTCTCCACTAGCAAGCAGTTATTTTAATATGCTTCTTTGTTACTTCTTTTTCGTACATTTAAGATTAAGATTTTGGTGGCAATGCTTGATTAAAATATTGCTAATCTGAATCAACAGTTCATGCAAACCCTAGCATGCTGCCCTGTATCCAGTGGTTACACAATGCATTGGCTCTGTGAGCAGGACAAACAGTATGCACACACGTGTGGTACAACTTGCCAGAGGAAAATGGCCAACGTGAAAGATGGATGTAGCACTTGTGCAGTTTTGTCCAATGACCTCAAAAAGACGCAGTCTCGAAATCCTTTTTTTTCCAGAGCAGATTATTGGGGGCACAGAGCAGCACCCCACAGTTACACGGCCTGTCACTTTGCAGTCCGACCTGGCGCTTGAATCTGCATTAAACCACAGCAAGTCACACATTCACAAAAGCATTGGCAAATCTAACATAAGGTAAAGGTAAAACTGTTGAAATGATCAATACATTATTGCAGAACATACATTATTAACAAGTCACTTAGCCCAACACCTACGCAAACATGCATCTATGATGGTCAGGCGGTGCCCCCAAACACAGATACCCATGCTGTGAAGAAAGCCCATCCCATTTCTGCTAATTGCACAAAGTGTCCAGCCTTCTTACCCCAGGCTCCCGACCAGTCCAACACTGTTCTTGTGACCACAATCAGATCCAAATCAAATTGAAACCCTGTAAACAAAAGCAGCGAATAATGCATTGTAGGGAAATCTTTGGAATCTGTGACAAAAGGGGCAGAGACAGAAGTGGCTGGCAATCCACGACTGTGGCTTTAGGCTGCAATAGGCAGTGGGTTTCATGAGACTCAATGACGCACAGCAGAGGTACAACAGGCTCCAGATTTCCTGGATTGCTTTTCATAGAGAAAGGACAGGAGTGGGTCGGTAAGCTAAACACTGGAGGCGCAGGTTCAGGCGCAGAGTCTCAGCCTCAGGACAGAGTGAAGCACAGTCCAGCAGGGGGCGCTCACTCCGCCTCCCGTTGCACGTCCGAGGCATCTGCTCGGCAAATGGGACAAGTGCGATTGGTCTGCAAGTTGACACAGGACATGAGACAATTTTAGTCAAAAAAGATGATGTATATCTGGCACAATGCAAACATGCAACCTACCTTTAACCATTTGTCCACACACTTCGCGTGGAACTCGTGGTTACAAGGTAATACCCGAAGTAGCTGCCTACACTCAAAGTCACTAAAGCATACAACACACCTAAGAGAAAAGAAAAGGGTCAGTTTCAGATCTATAAAAGTCTAAAAATCCCAAACAGATGCCTAATAAAGAAGGGCTCACAGCGTTTGTTCAGAAAGATGATTCTCTGAGTTGAATCTGTACGATGGAAGCTGCTCTATATCTGCTTTAGTCAGTCCACGAGGTTTAGCCTCTCCCAGTCGCTCAGCAAGATTCAACAGTGCCTGGAAACGAACAAACAAAATGAAAGATCAGAGCTAGAGTTCCTGGATACCCAGTGTAAGAATTTAGATCATTTGTCCTTTACTTGTATTTCTCAATGAAACATTCCCACACAAGAGCCATATTTACACTATCATACTATGTGTACTCTCATTTTGACATAATTATCTAATTTGGGCATAATTCTGTCAAACTGGCTTCCAGTGTCACTACATCTGCCATTTAAACATCGTCCTCTCAAAGCATACAGACTGTTTATTGCATTACGTTTACCTCATAGTTCTCCATTTCCACATCATCCACATCCAGATCGAGGCTTATGGCGGGGCCCACTGCCGTCGGAGGCACAGGAAGCATTGACCTGACCAGAGAAAGAGGGTTGAGCCACATGGTGAAGTTTACCCATGTTTATCCGTGTTTTACTCACAGGAAGTAGGGGAGGAAGCCGGGGTAGTAGGATGGAGGAGGAGGTGGAGGGGGCAACGGCTGCTGTGGCCGGTATCGCTGTCGCCGCGGCAACATGTGGGGGTATGGCTGAAACAAAACAGGCGCTGGTTAAACCTCACCAGCCAAGTCTAAACCCAGGGTCATGCCCTGATCTTCCAGTCAACTCAGTCTCTCCTTTACCAATGTGTGTCTCCAGTTAATTTCCCCTGATGTTGTGCATTAAAATAAGCATCACACGTGTGTGCATTTTTGTAAATTTACATTTTACTCCATAATATTTAATTTTATTATTACTGTAATTGTAAAAAGTTTAGGAAGTGTCCAGGTTTCCTTGAATAATAAGCTTTTGTTTTCAAGTGGATTTCTCATGAAATATAGTTGTACTATAGCATTAATCCAGTGAGTAATAAATTACATGTTTATTTTTGTTTATCTAGTTTTGCAAGTTAATCTTTTGTCTGCATGCTAGCGAAATCAGCAGTGGGTTATATAATTGTGATGGAGATTGATTTCTGAGGTTTCTCTTAGATACAACACAAACCTAATCAATGCCATTTAAAACTAGTGAAAATTCTTCCTCCAAAGTCTGAACTCTGCTCCAGACATATTATAGATATGTTTTTACTGACAGGGCATCGGTTGTGGACCTCTTGATTCAAAAGAGCTGGTCATTGACAATTAGAAATAACAGAATCTCAATTAAAATGCGTTTAAACTCAGCTTTACATTTAATAATGAAAGGTGGGGCGCAATAGTTGATGTAAGAAAGTTAAAGGCCTTGTGTTTGTGTGCGGAGCAGACCGTGAGCCCAGAAGTGTGTCAGTGTGTGCTTATGTAGGTCGTACTAAAATAGTTCCTGCTCGGTCCGTTTCTCTTACCACTCCAAAGGGAAGCTCCTGATGCAGAGGCTCTTGAGGAAGATACTGTAGGGGCAGAGACGGAGGCAGCGCTGGTGGGTGGTGGGACGGAGGGTACGAGAAGGTCCCTAGTGGGTGCTGGTCCCCTCTTAGGTCCACTTCATTGTCCACCCTCTGCAGAGGCTGAAGCAGGACACGACCGTGAACACACACACTCACACACAAACTCTACTGGCCTCAAAATGACAACACAACGTCCTCCAGTACTTTTGCCACATTCATTTGCTCTCGCAAACTCGGAAGCTCTGACCTCTGACTCCAACTCGGGCCCGAATTTCAACGAGAGATTTTGTTTTTTTTTAATCACACACTGGTTGTTCTAAAATACATTTCCATGGCATCAGCAAAGACATTCATGTTTAAATTAAATGTGTTTTATTGTTGCATAAGCCTTTCGCGAGCTGCTCTAATGAAGGCGGGTGCTTACGAAGTTTCCGAGATTACATGAACGCTGCAGTTAAAGGTACACTATGTAACTTTTCTGTCAGATATGTGGAGAGATGAGTTGCTCACAGTAATAATCCTGTTAATTTAAGGATGTACGGT
This sequence comes from Eucyclogobius newberryi, assembly GCF_026437365.1. Taxonomy (NCBI): domain Eukaryota; kingdom Metazoa; phylum Chordata; class Actinopteri; order Gobiiformes; family Gobiidae; genus Eucyclogobius; species Eucyclogobius newberryi. Next base: position 26,688,433 of record NW_027315735.1, on the reverse strand, counting down.
TGCAATAACATCTCTGGTGCCGAGCAGGTAGCGGTACCTTCACTAGAAAAGTTACAAAGTGCAGCTTTACTGTTCAAATGAGATACGGGCAGGTAAAGTGTTGGTATTTTTTAACTGTAGTTTGATCAAATCTGTAGAATAAAAAGGACCTGTGTTATAACCATCACATTATAGAAAGGGAAAACAAACAGGCTTTCGAAATGAGCCGAGTCCACTCACCATGCGTGGGTGCTGAGGCTGTAAAGGGACAAACTGGCTCAGAGGTGTAAGGTGCGGTGGCTGGTGGGGCGGGACAGAGGGCGTCGGGTGCAATACAAAATGTTCGCTGGAGATCAGGGGCGGGAAGGCTTGATAAGACACTGGCATATGCTGCATGGTGCATGCCTGGATGAGCTGAAAGAGACAACACGGACAACATGAACCCACGCGTTAAATCTTATGTAGCGACAAACTAGCAAACAATTTATTATAACAATTAGTTATTGTTTACATGCCGAGTGGTCCGGACTTACTGGGAGAGCTGTGCAATTAATTTCAATCTTCAATGATATGCTTGAAGTTGACAGCCAATCCTCAGTTAGTAAAAGCATGAGGTTTGGAGCTGAATTCAGACATTGGAGGTATATATATATTTATTATTCTCTTTACAATTTCTTGTGTTAAATGTCAATGATTAAAATTCTGTATTGTTAATGTTCAGGAAATTAATATTGAAAGACATTTTTATATAATTTTAATTAGATAAATTGCTTTAATTAGATAAAAATAAATAATGTGTGATCAGGATTCTTTTTATGTTACATTGCCCAGCCCTACTACTTAAAAATAAATAAATGGAACTTTGACTTTATTTAGTTACATTTATTAAACCTCAAAAACATAAGAAAGCCCAGAAGAAGCAGCTTAACTGTGAAGTAAAGACTGTTGCTTCATTACCGGACCACTGGGCGAAAACAAGCTTAAAATACACATAGCTTTTTTTAATTACAGTATGGCACTTAATGATTCATTTCTGGTGAAGAGCAATGTGTTACATAAACCACAACACGGACAACAATGCCACAACACAAGCCTCTTTAAACAATCTTTTCCAGCACCACCAAATATTACAGTGAAGCGCGACAAGTACCACATTTAATAAACTATGATTGATCGAGGTTCATTTAACTGTGGTCACCTCGCACACTACAAGCAGCTCACTACTTTGAACAGTGACAGATTGCATGGCGAGATGGTGCGCTACATGGATGCCACTGACATTTGGGCTCTTCCTTTTCAAACTCACAGGAGGAGGAAGGCAGCAGAGCAGAGAGAGCTGTCCGCTGAACATTACCGAGCATGCTGGCAGCTGCTGAGTGCTGCACCCGGGAAGGGGCTGCCCGGTGTGGATGGGGAAGCCGTGGGTCGTCACCGTGGTAACAGTGTATGATATTGGGACCGATCCCTGGTGCATCTGCAGTTAGGGAGACAACACGTTTACAAATGACACGTAAATTCACACATTTTGTACATGAGAAGAACTCAAAACTGTTTTCTCTGTTAAAGGGACTCTTCCTCCGACAATAAAACAATATCCACTTTCAAACTGCAACTTAAACTGTGCATGAAAAACCAAGCTTGCTTTTTATTGCCCTGTGTCATCTTTCTTGTATTGTTTGGTATGTGTACATTTGTATATTTTCTATAATCTAGCATGTACACTGTAAATTAAATGAACTAATCTGCTGTATCCAATTGTATCACTGCTGGGAAAATGAGATACAAACCCTAAGCATAAAATTGCACATGAGGCAATTTTATCTTGGGTCAATACCTCATTCTCAGCCATATCAATATCTCCATGATTAAATCAGATGTCATTCCTGATGCAAAATACTTTCCATAGACCAAACCAAAGGTGGGGAAGGAAGAATTATCTACACTACATATTTATTAAAATAAACGTTCTTTTAAAATTATATTTTTGGCGGAGGAGCTTAAAAAAAAGTTAAAGTAAGACTTAATTACTACAAAAAGAAGTACCTTTTCAGATACTCAGATTACTGAAGTCTGGAACACATTCTTTACTGGTATACAGAGCTTAACTGCGGGCTGCACTTTGGGGTCCTGATTGAAGTAAAATTTGTCTCATTCACCTTATTTCACACTTCACACTTTTACTCCTGACTGCTACTGACCCGCCCTTCCATTGTGATTCACACTTACGGTCTCGGTACAAAAATATTGCAACATAAAATGCTCAGTGTTCATGTGCACCAACAAGCTTGAAAACTGTTTTATAGTCTGTTTATAACTTATTTTGTCTTGAAAATGGCCCCCCTAAGCAAAATCCCACAACTGGAGAAAGGGCTACAGATAATGGCCGGAGCTGTGGCAACTTCCCGAATAAGATGAATAGACAAAAAATGAAATATAATCAGTTTGAAGAAGTGGATTAGCCGGATTAGCCTCCTCTCATATTTGCATAAGTGAATAAGAATTTGACTTCCAGTTGCAATGATTGGTGTGTTCTATCATCATATTGCCTTTAACCTGTCCTTCTAAACTTGCAGCGTGGAGAGAGCAGCTCTGTGCGTTACCTGTTCATGCAGATCCACCATGATGGGGCTCTGCTGGGGCAGGTGGGCCGCAGGGTGAAGCATGCGTGGTGCTGCGCTGGTATGGCTGTATTGTCTGGAGTCATCTAAAGGAACCTGTTGGTGGTGATGCTGAGAGAAAAGCAAATGGTGCAAGTTCTCATCGTGAACCAGGGAAGTGTGCAGTACAGGTCTGTCTCGACGGCCCCACTGGCGTCTCACTGGTGGGCTGCAGAGAAATGCACAATAAATACAAAACTCAGAGGGAAATGGCTGCACTTATCCTGTGTATTGATCACTTCTAGTTAAAATGTTGTGAAATATCTGGCAACAACAAGACATTTTCAACACAAAATAGAAGCACTTTAGGTCAGAGACTAGTTCTGATAAAGTGGAAGAACATTCTAAAACTGTTCAGGAAAAGTTGCATTTTGTTCTGTTGTGTGACATATTTTTTTAGTATCCAAATAATAATGTCTGATGTGACTTGTGAAGCCTGTGTCAAAAGTGCATGCAGACCTTCTCCTGAGATGCACAGGGGTGTTGCAGGGCTCTGCGAGGAACCTCCGGGGGTTTAAGGGGGCTGTTGGTGGCAGCCTATTCACTGCTACTTCCCATGGTCGCATTGGTGACGTCGTGCAGACGAGTCACACGCCGGGAATGGAAAGTGCCCAGTGGAGGCACTTGGATGTGGCCTCTGATTGTCTACACCCTGTAAAAAACAACATAAAACATAACTTAGACAACAAAAGTTACTTTCATTCTACCTGCAACGCGATAACGGTGTTAAGTATCAAAATTCCTAAACAAGTTTGTGTTGAAAACTACAATACATCCCCAAAGGTTTTTTGTCATCATTGTGGTACTGAAATCTTTTGAGCCTATTGTTTAGTATCAAAACTTATTTTAAATTTTAGTAGTGATGCCATTAATAAGGAAGGATGCAAGAGAAAGTTTTAACATATTTATTAAAAAAGTGGTATAAAAAGAAAAGTTTCAAAGCTTAATTCTACATGTCCAAAATAAAAGATTATAAGGAAGCTTGGAATTTAAAAAAAAAAACTACACAATTCTATTATGAAATTAAAATACGTTTTGGCAGCAAAACAAATGCATTCATTCAACATTGATTCAAGATTGGTTGATCTGCGAAGCCATTTAGGCCCGCGTCCCTCGTATTAAAAACACATCCCACTTTTTCACTGCTGCTATAGATTACTATAGAAAAGATCATTTGTGTTTAATTTTCTAGCAAAGAAATCAAGACTTTTTGGGGTGCATTTTGCCATTCCAATCCATCTGTGTACGTGATTGATAAAAACGTATGATCATCTATGAGCTTAAATGTACGTGGCTTCGTGTCATTCATGTCCCATCCTGTGAATAGATCCATGGTCCCACCCCATTCATCCACTTGTCCCTCTTTCTTCCACAGTTTCTCCCCGACTACACATAGGGGTCGCTGTGGAGCACCAGAACAAAAACACGGAAAGCCATGTGCTCAGAGACAAAGCAACAACAAAGACACAGCAGAGAAAGGAGACCGTGGGCAAACACAGGACTGGAGGTTTCTTCTCGAGATAGTCTGTGTACCGAACAAAACCGAACTGAGCATTGCATTTTTGACATAACAACATAAGTCGCAGAGGGTTCGGCTTCCGCGCACGCCCGACCTCAGCTGAAGGAGAGCTGCTAACTTTAGCCTGGCTCCACTGGCTTTGTTCAACACAACAGCTGCAAACAGAACATAAGCAAAACCCCATGTCTAGAAAGAAAATGTGCAAAATTTGACTTGCTTTTTAGGTGTGGAAATGCAATGAGAACAACACCATCACCGGTTTGAATCACAGATAGACAAACGTATACTGATGATTAAGCTACGTTATTACTGAAGTCTGTTATCAATCACTGTGGACTCAAAGTTAGAGCGTTTCTAAACATTTTCATCGCGTTTTCAGTGGAATTTCTCGACAAAGGAACATTATTTTTTTCACCGTTAACCGTTACACCCCTAAACTGCTCTGATAAACAGGGTTAGCATGTGAAGAGCAAGCACAGCACTACTTTTAGCTTGTTTGTGGGGGATGGTTTAATCCAATGTGCCTCTCCTCTAGAGTAGAAACACTTTGCACGTGTCAACAGTTTTCAACCAAACAGTATCTTACCTGACAAAAGCCAAACGCGAGATATTTTTGACAATGTCCCCGACGGTGGTGCTAGTAGCCTGCTAATGCTAACGTGCTAACAAACGCCTGTAGTTGCAGCATGCGGGGCCGGTTGTGTCCGGCGATGGAATGAGGTTGCGGGTGAGGTTTCGCGGAGTGGTCCCGGAGCTAAAAGTGCCGACGAAATAAGTCGAATGTGACAGTAACTAAGCAGCGACAACAACACTCCTTGGCGCGTGCATGTTCCTTGAATCGCATTGTTATGGGTAGGCTCCGCCCCCTGCTCCGAGTCGACCAATCGCGGCGCGGCAAAGTCAGACAGCGGCCCGCCCACAGACGAGCAGATACAGCGGATCAAAACAACAAGACAGCAGCTGCTTTTCCTGTGCGTTAACAATGTGGACGGTCATCAGGCAGGAAATGAATGAATGTCAAATGAGCCACAGCTCTAACAGGTGGCAGGTCATTCGATTATTACAGTAAGTTACAGTATAGTTTCCCCCAGAGAACAATTTCCATCATGGCATCAAATGGATAGACGTCCCACTGACTCAAGCACACGGATTGCAAACTATAAATAACACCACGATTTACAATCATAGCCTACATACTGTGACACATCTGGCCTAATAATATAATGGACCAAATGAGCTGTATAGAAATAGTTAACTGTAACTTACACTTATTAATCATAGGCGTGTTGGCTATAGCCACTTCCTCTTTTCCTCACATTTAATTATTCAGATGTAGAGACTAATTAATTATATTGGGTGTGGGCTAATATATTTACAACATTGTAACTCTCATCAATGAAATTTCCCCACGTGTGGACAATAAAGGATTATCTTATATTATCTTATAAACTAGTCCAAATCCTCAGGGTTCACTTTACTTTAGTTTGGGACAATGTATAAACCTGACCTTGGAAAAGAAGATTCACAGTTCTCGCTGACTCTGCAGTAAATAAACCTGTATAGGCTGATGTCTGATGTGGGACTGATGAGAAGATGCATCTTTAACCCATCTTCACCCCACTGACAGTGGATGAGACACAGGACTACATGGAAGCAGGTCTACCTGGGAAGGCCTAGTATCACAATAGCAATACTCATGTGGGTTAAACAGACTTGAGCAGTACTTTATTGCGCACCCCGCTGCTTTAACCGCAGCCCTGTTATTGGTTCGCGGTGCTCTGACTCTCATTGGAGGCCAGTGTCCTGCTGTAGACACCAGCCGCTTATGTAACGTTGGCCTCGCATGATCATGTCAACCTCTCCATCTTTAACACGAGTAAATATGCCTTTATTCTGCCACTGTACAGTCATTGACATATTAGCACTATGTACTAATTAGGTTAACAGTGTTTTAGGCCTTATTCTTTCAGAACCAATTAGTGCAACTAAACTACTGAATACTGCGTGTGCTTCATGGTGGAGACTTTGCGCATTTCCAAACCTGCACCGAACTGAATCCGAGCCCAAGGACAGTGATGTGCCACATACAGCCAATGTAAACATTACAACATCACTCGCGGTAGCAGCAAAACAAGGAGGGGCTGGAGGGGCCTCGCGACCAACAATTAGCCTCAAATACGCAAACTCTGCACCCCCAAAACACGAAGAGGGGGCGCGAGAAGGAGCGGAGCAGCGCGGTTACCTGATTGTTGATAAGCAGTCATTGGATCCCATTGTTTCTCTTGTAATGTTCACATGTCGTCTAGCTAAGTGCGGCATCCTGTGGTCAGCTGTTCGCGAGTGGTACATTCCGTGGGCTTCACCACTGACGATGGAAAAAAGGTGCTAAATCTGGCGTCCTCTGGATCTGCGCGTCTCCGGCCGCCGCGCCGCGTCTCTCTACGGTTCACGAAACCCAGACATGGTTCCTTCCCCGATTGTGTTGTTCTTTAGTCTTCACCAAGCAAGCTAGCTCCGCTCTTGTTTTGGCGCTCTGCTGCTCCTCGTCACCCCCCCATTTGTGCCAATTTCCAGAGCAGACCGCGCACGAGCTGCCATTTTTACCGTAATGGAGCAAACACGCGCAACTGCCCTCGAAGTTTCAAACGTTCATGTGAAGACTGGAGCAGGACTACCCTCCCTCAGAAAGGAGACATTGACTCTATATGACCTCCCTCTTATGTAACCATAACAGCCAATCAGCCAAGAAGCCTATAGACCGTTTTATATCAATACAAATATTACTTAATATTAATCTGCGTTTCAGTTTTATGCAGCTAAAATCTGGAACAGTCTTCCTGAAGATGTGAGACAGGCTTCTACTCTGACAATGTTCAAATCTAAGCTAAAAACAGTTTTGTTTAGCTGTGCATATGACTGAAAGGATTTTCATTTCACTCTTCTCTTTAATGACTTAAATTGTTTTAATTAGTTAATTTTATTGTATCTGTAATTTCTTTGTGATTTTAATGCATTTTTCCTGCTGTGTGAAGCACTTTGAATTGCCTTGTGTATGAAATGTGCTCTACAAATAAACTTGCCTTGCCTTAATATTACTTTGTCCAATAGCATAATAATAACCAAATGGCTAGATACACAATCCAGCAATAACTACTAGCCTATAGCTGCCTGTACCCTCAGCCTCAGGTAAAATCGGTATCAAAACATCCATTCTATGTACAGTTCTATAAACAGTTGCCGAGTATCAGATTTCAGACAAATCAGGTTCATACAATTCCTATACAAATACATTTAGTGTGCAGATAAACATACAGTATGGTCATTTGCCTGGGTGCACATTACATTCTTACAATTTGAATCACTGTTTTGGTGAAAGACAACACCGCTTTTGACCCCATTTGATTTTCCTTTACTATTTCCTGATTTGATTTTACTGGAATCTCTTTGGCAGAGATAAAGGCTCCACCTGTTATTTGTGTCAGTCTGTTGCCTTGACAGTGCTGTAAAACCAAAGTCTATAGAGATTAGCCTACCGTAACAACATTTACAATTTAATTTGAGTCATCCACATAATATATCAGATACTATTAGAACATTTCAATATTTCCACTTCAGAACGCCAATGATTTATTAAAGCTGATATAATAATACTGTTACAAAAAGGCGTAAAGCCCTTAAAGTAGAACCCACACACACCAAACGTTACACTCCTGTATTTAACCACAGAAGGATTTGTTGATATTGTTGCTATTCTAATACATTACATTAATACATGCATTTTTAACTCCCAACTATGAGGCAAAAATAAAAAGTTCTGTACTTTACATAAGATATCTAAAATCCCATATGGATTATTTTATTTTGTATAAACAAAGTGATAAAAAAAACATAAGTAGAAAAATGTGTGATCATTTTTTTCTTCGTTTATGTAAATACAGAATAAGTTTCCTTCTCATTTTAAGGATAGCATTATTTTTCTCAGGAATAACAATTTGGAGTAATTATAAACAAGTTCCCCATTGCGTTCTTTCTCTTCTAGAAACATGCCCAACTCCACAACGTTGAAGCTTGAAACGTTTTGAATCAAAACATGAGACATAATTGTCTATTGTTCTTTGTGCATTTTAGTTTCAGGCAGATGGAGCGAGCAGCAGAGGGTCATGGGAAGTGGATGGAGCTCATTAGTGAAACATGTGAATCTGTTGTTTCTGAAATAGGCCTTTAGTTCACTGGCCGCGCTGAGAGGGCAATGTTGAACCAGATTGGGTTTGCTCTTCAATGGATTCACTCAAATATTGATGTCGTGCCAGTGACAGTCTCATTCAGATGTGTCGGTGGAGATATGGACGGCCGGCTGACTTTGGTGAGATTTTGGTGACCGAAAATACTTTGTTAGCTTTTGCCTGTCACGTAATGAACCTCAAATCCAAATAGGAGATATATTGTGCGTGATGTTATTGCCCGTGAATTGCGTGTATATGTTAATGATTTATGTTTATGACTGCAGGACTATAATCACGTAGGTTCAAGATACAAAGGTCTCAAACAGGCACCAGGAAGAGAAGAGCTCCAATGTGAATGTCCTCCGGTAAGTTCTGCTTTTCAATTCCTCATAAATTGAAGAATCGTAGAAAAAAAAGACGGTGAAAATTTACATTAAAATGTCGTACCTAGAATAATAGGTTGTGATCTAACCTGAACATCTAAACGCGCATCAGTAGGCGTAAATAGAGTCTATTCAACTTCAGTCATGAACATCCTCTTTATGTAGGCTAATGAGTTTTCAATAGTTTCACTAAAAAGATCAACGCAATCCTACTTATTGTTCCTATAATATATTTTTATATTACACGCTTTTTAATTTCACGTGTTTGTATATGATATATATCTATTTAATTTTTGTAAAGAAATACAATGTAGGATGTATTATTCAGCTATGACTCAGGAGCAAAACCACTGTTCGTGATGCAGTGCTGGGTGTGACCTCACATGAATCTGATGGTGTTTCTGTATTTTTGTTGTTGCAGAAATGGGGTTGATTTATGTTTGTGTGTTATTGCTTTGTTGGTCCGGTGTAACAAATGGTGAGTAAGACTAAGAAGTGTTGTTTTAATCAGAGCTAATCAACAATAGAATAACAATAAACTTGTGATTTTACAGCAAATCGGCTTCCTAACCTTGATGAGAACTTGTACTCTGTTTGTGAGGACGTTCCGGTTGGTATGTATTATGAGTATATATCGATTTACAGGTGCACTCTGTAACTTTTCTGGTGGAAGGACCCTCATCTGCTTGTCTACATGTTATTGCTTTGCCTAGAATGTTTCACAGTAAGACAATAATGATCTCCATAGAGACAAGCAGGTACTGCCACCAGACTAAGACTAACAACTGCATGTTTTTTTAAGGTATTTATTTTAAGCAATAAAAACAATGCTATGTTTAATGTCATACTGTGGAACATTTCTGAGAAAGCAAAAACATCTCCATGGTGGACCCCACACTTGAAAAGTGACATATTGCAGCTTTAAAGCACCTCTTTTATTTGACATCAAAAATACTGTTCTGTTTTCAGGCAATGTTGCATTCACAATTCTAGCAACTGATCCGGACGGTGATCCATTGACATATTCAATAACTGGTGGGCTTTATGCCAGTTCCTTCAGGGTGGAGCCATCCAATGGGATAGTGTATGTGGCCAAGCCACTGGACTTGGAGGTTGGATAACATAACATTCTATTATTATTCTCACACAAGTCTACAATTTTATTTAAAAGTAAAATTACTATCATGAACAAACTCATTGATTATCTTGTGGCTTATACTGGTAAGCTTTTGACTGTATGTCTAGTTATACTTATTATCAGTTATACTTACTATACTTATTACTTACCTTTAATTCGATGTTTCTGTTTCTGTGAGACCCCTGCACGCTGTCTGCAGCTAATAATAAAGTAATGTCAACCCAGAAGTAAGATCCAAAAGCAGTGTTCTAATTGGCTGCGCTTGAGTTGTCCCCTCAGCTTCATGTCGCCATCTGCAAAAGCCGTTCTAAAGTCATGCACTCACCAGAAAATTGCCTGAGATTACTAAGATTTTGTGAACGCTAGAGTTAGATAAATTAAGTGTAAATATCTATTATAACGTTTGTCACAAATCTTTTGTAACAATTTAGCTGAAAAACTACCACACATACGGTAGATAATTTGAACAAATCTATTGTGAAAGACCTGTTTCATTATTTTAGGCTCTGGATCAGCCTGCCATGTTTCTGAAAGTCACAATTGCAGACCCTTTTGAACCGGTAAGTGAAATTTAACAACACCTTCTGACAAATACATGCTTTTTCTTTTTAAACTGTTGTTTGCATTTTGTGTGTTTTTTCAGACTGAATTTGAAATAACTGTTGTGATAAATGATGCCAATGACAATAGACCTATCTTTGAGGAGGGTTCATATGAGAAAAATGTTCCAGAGGTATGTTGTAAAAGATTTAGCACAATAGTATCTCACAGTAGTAGGACAATTCAACCCTCACTACTGCCATTAAACACTGCCTTAAGTTTCTATAGCCCTGTTGTTATGATATAGTATGCGTTGTATAGTGATTATGTATTTAACTCATTACATTAACTTAACACTGTTGTTTTTTTCTTGTAATTCTCCAGAACGCCGCAGTTGGCACGACTTTGTTCAGGGTAGTGGCTACTGACAGTGACACGGGTAGTGCTGGAATGGTTACATATAACATTGATGAGGTGACTATGATTTTCAGGAATGAAACAAAAATGTATATGTATTTTTTAATATATATTTAAAAATGTGTGTGTTTCAGTCTGTTCCTAGTTCTGGATTGAGTGTGTTCAGCATCAACTCCCTGGGGAATGTCATACTCGGGGAAAAGCTGAACTACACGTCACTTAGCACTTTCTATCGGATAAAAATCAATGCATCGGTGAGTAAGACACTCATCATATAATACAAATGCATGCAGGCTAACATGCCTTTAGATCAGTGGTTCTCAAACTTTTGACTGCAAGTACCACCTATGAAAAGATTTGGCTTTCTGAGTACCACCAGAGCTAAGTCTGATCCACTGGACTATTCCAGGTCTAAAAAAGGACTAAACCATTGCCAGGAAATTACTCAAGGAAGAGCAAAAAATGTGAATAAGATGTGCTCTAAATGAAGTAAACACTAGAACTAAAACTAGAACAGAAGAGTCTGCTTTATGGTTGTTAAGTATCAATCACACATTGTCTTCCTTTTGCAGGACAACGGAGGAGGTTGTGGTGCGACGGAAACATATCAGTCCAGTTCAGTCATTGCCTTCATCACGGTTTTGGACGTCCCAGACCTGGATCCTCAGTTTATTGGCATTCCCTACATAGCAGCAGTGGAGGAAAACTCGCCCATTGTGAGTTTCATTTTTTGAATGCCTTTATGATTTTAGATTTCCCTATTCAATTTTTATTTTGTATTGTCTATTAGGGTCAACCTGTGTTGACTGCCAATGCTGTCGATCCAGACTCAGGGATCAACGATAAGATAATTTACAGCATACAAAGTGAGCTACTCTATCTCATCTGAACAGTTAATTTAGTTTATACCCTGTAGCAACACACTTTCTTCACTTTACAGGTGCCACTACAGAAGGTCTGTTCCGTATAGACATGGAAGGAGTTATTACTGTGAACAGTGAGATAGACAGAGAGAAAATTGGCAGCACAGTGGAACTGACTGTTAAGGTAAAGTTTATTATTCTGAAAAAAAATAAAAATATTATTATTCAAATTTACTGGTATTGTCCTTTTGGTTTATTGAGCCTCAATATGCAAAACTATTTACTGCTCACCCTGTTTACTTACGCTATTAAACTTCAATTTACAAAATAAACTACTGCATTCCAGAGGTTTTCTTGTGACATAAACTTATGTCTCTTCTAAATACATTGCTGTAATAATTTCTTAATGCATTTGTTTAAACATTTCATATTTGAACACATCTAACCCTAGTTTAAAGTAAATAAATAACATACTTGCCATCATCACATTATTTTCATATTGCTGTTCTAGGCGACTGAAACCAACCTGAATATCCAAGGAGTCCACGCCAGTGCCACCGCCCAAGTGCGCATCAATATCCTTGATGTTAATGACAACAGTCCTGCGTTTTACAAGTGTGGAATCGAGTGTGTCCCGGCCAGCAGCTTCTCTGGAGAGGTCAAGGAGCACTCTTTGGGGGCTATTTTCATCAACATGACTGTGAAGGATGCCGATGCGGTGAGAGTTATGCTACATTTGGCTGTTCCATCTAAATGAATCCTCTGCTACTCCCTTTTTCTTACCGACTAATTCATCCAAGCTAAGCACCCAATGCAGTCATTCATTATTTTCAGCACATTCCCAAAACTTCTATGGATGGACAATATACAGTAAGGCAGTGCATTTTATGTTTTTTTAATCACACAATGGTAATCTGAGAAAGTTGAACTATTTTGTACTTTTGTTTATGTACTAAGTTGTACTACTAATATGTGCACTTTACTACAACTGTACTAAAATGTGTGGGCCTTGTCAAAGGTGAGTAGTACTCACCTTTACATTTATGTTTAGTTACATTTACAAATACAGCCTATTCTTTTACTCATACTTGAGTAAAAGTTTTGGTTCCTCTTCCCACTGTGAGTAAGTCTATCACTGACTAAAGCCTTATGTTGAGGATGACATGATTTGAGCCTTTGTGTTTCTTCCCATGCTCCTTCAGAGATATTTTCTTTTTCTATTTTTTGTGTATATCCTTTGAAAATACCAGCTGTTGTGCATTAAAATCAAATTATGAATCAGATGTTACATCCAGACAGTTGATTTTACTTGGCTAGTGGATTCCTCAAATTACTCGTACTTGAATCATTTCTTGGATCACGACTTTGTACTTCTACTTACACCCACCTCTGGGCTTCGATATAGTTTTAAACATCTTGATATTGACATCAGTAAATATTGGCCCCAACAGCAAGGCAAATATTGGATATTGATATGGGCTGAAAAACAATCTGCTCCCGCTTGGGCCCTTGTCTCATGTTCAGTGTCTGTAAACTCACCCATGTCTTGAACACATTTGCTTTTGTTTTTACTCAAATAGTTTCATCACAAAAATCCCTCACACTCTTCAGCCATTTCCATCCACTTATACACTAACATACGCTGGTTCATTGACCACAGATAATTCCTGTAATAAGTGCTGATTAATTGTTGATATTTTGCAGAATGCCGAAACCATACTCTCCCTGGATGGACTCTATAAAGACGTGTTTTCAGTGTCGCCTGATCTTGCCTTTTCCGACAGCATCGTGCAGCTGGTTGTTAGAAACTCAGAAGAATTGGACTTTGAAAAAATACAGCAAATGACTTTACAGGTACCAAAGTTATTCTATACAAACCTATCTGTCAATATATTATTCCTAGATTAGCGAAACGTTCACACTTGCTTTGAAACTGGTTTGAGTTGATTAGATCAGTCCTGATTCTGACCTTGTTTGGTCCTCCTGTTCATGTCTAGACCTGGTCTAGTCCACGTTTATATAGAGTTCAGTCTGTGTTTAGTCCCAATTTGGATGTGGCGTGTGCGCACCCCAAAAATGTCAAATTTACACATTTTGGCTGAGCAACACAGTTTCAATACTTGCTTTACAATAATGTAGTAATTCATTTTACGGCTCGATCTGTTGTTAATGAAATATATTTTGTCCATTATAGAACTTATAGAAACTAGAAATGAGTACTGCTATTGTTTGCTCGTTGATACAATAAAAATAAACACAATTTGCTCCTCTCTTTCAGGTGATTGCTGTGGACAAAGGAAACGATATCTTTCGCTCCATTGCAGACGTCACCATCGACATCCTCGACACCAACGACCACAGCCCCACCTTCACCAACGACACGTACTACGCCAAAGTGCCCGAGCACTCCGAGGATGGGACCATAGTGGCCACCATCACTGTGAGTTCATCATTATTACTGTATATCTGAAGTTATACGTAAAGTATTTGTGTATTCCTGGCAATGTTTTACATTTGTTATTTTGACCTTCTTCCATACATCTCTCATTACAAGTACTTTAAGTACTTTGTAACTTTGGGTCATAGACCATCAACAATAACTTGCTATATGTCACAGATGCACAGACAAATAATCAAAAATAATTACAGCATCAAAGCGAAATATGTCGATTGAAATTAAAATTGTGTTTTATTTTGGCTTCAACTTGTTGTGTTGCTTTCAATGGCGGTTGGCAGCAAACTGAAAAGGTGCATTTACCTCCACCTACTGTAGTTGTACGTCTTCAAAGCATGTGTTTTACACGATGCCATTAAAAAAGAGAGAGAGAGAGAGAGAGAGAGAGAGAGAATGAAAAAAAGAAAAAGAGAGTTTAGGTTCCTGCCATTGCATATTGCATTTGCTTTTATTACCATAACAAGAAATCCTGTGTAGACTATACTGTAAAGAAGCTGAGGATAATAGCATTTATTTTTTGTCCACAGGCACAAGATCCTGATTCAATGGACCAGGGAAAGATCACATATCGACTTCTACCTGAGAGCATGTACGTCTTTAACGTGTACCAAAGCTATTGTTCCTTTTAATGTGTTTAACCTTAAAGCTTTTAAATGTTAAAAGCACCCTTAATGTAACTAATCTAGTTGCAGAGGGTATCAAGTCAATTTTGATAATTTAATATGATCTGTTTTATATGAATCACAGCAACACATTTTACACATTGGGGCAGTGTTTATCAAGATACAATAAATAAAGGACATATTGCAATGTTGATTTCAATAATTATTCATCAATAGCCATTTTATTAATAGACGGGAAACTCAGAATCAGAATGAGAATAAGTTTATTGCCATTTATCAATGAACAGGATTGACGGACATAGGAACTTGTCCTGGCGGTTCGGTGCAACACAAACATAACACTGAACAATAAATACAAAAACAATGGACAATAAATAACAAATAACTACCGGGTATTAAAATGGTTAGGTAGAGTTAAAAAATAGACATGATATGTACACAAAATAAAATATGTGGTGCAATAAAACTGGACATTAAAACAAGAAGCATTTAGGATCTTTACAGCTAGTTCATCTGGATTAGGTGTTCCATTCCTCTCATGTCCAATTGTACTCCTTATATTTATGTCCAATGTGTTTTAGACGTCAGTACTTTGATGTGGAGACAACCACGGGCAAAGTCTTTGTGAAAAATGGTGCTCTGTTGGACCGTGAAGCCAGAGCCTTGTATTCAGTGACGCTACAGGCCCAGGACTCGGACGGCAAACCAGGCAGCACCGTCCTCGACATCACTCTGACCGACATCAACGACAACGTCCCAGTCCCGAACAGACAGACCTACCAGGAGTTTGTGCCCGAGGGAGGAAATCTGACTGTCAAAATTCAGGTGATTATCAAGTTTATGGGTGGATTCATAGAGACTTAGTGACGTTGTGTGCAAATAAAAAACACCAAATGGTTTTAGGATGTTGCTGAGGTTTTGATATACATTTGAATATTGAGTGGTTACAGTAAAAAAGTAAAGTAAAAGATAAAATAAAAATGCTACAAAAAGTGCTCATTCGAAATAGAAATGAAAACAAAAGTTATGTTTTCTTTCAAAAAAGGGTATGAGGTGATATTTTTGCACTATTTATGATACACTTTTATAGACATTCACATTTGATTTCTGTTAGATTGACATAATATTGTCTGACTACCGTTATAGGGATGTATATTTTTTGGTATTTCCCAAAAATTGCATCATTACAAGCCAATTACACTGTAAAAGAATATTTAAAAAATCAAGAATCAGCTTCAGTTACAGTTGAGAATCAGCTTTCATTACAAAATAATGACATTACCACACACAGACTCAACATATAGCTATAAGTAGAGTAAATATTGATTGTTTTATTTGTATTTATTTATTTATTCATTGTTTTATTATTTATTTTGCACAGGCCACAGACGGAGATGAACCGGGAACACCGAACAGTCAGCTGGTTTTTACCATTGAGCCAGGCCTCTTCAGTGCGAACTTCACCATCGACCCAGACACCGGAGTTCTGACCAACAATGGGCCGCTTGACCGGGAGGACATCGATCCATCTCAAAACGGCAAGATCGAGCTCAAAGTAAAAATTTCAGACATGGGCGTGCCTCGTCTGTCCACTTCAGTCCAAGTCATCATCAATGTGCAGGTGGGCCGCACACTACTCAAGTTACTGATGATGTTTTAGAACTTTCTTCATCTCAAATGCATTTTGTTTTTACGACGTTTAGGATATCAATGATAACAAACCAGTTTTTGGGAAGTCGTCCTATAGTTTCAGCGTAAAAGAAGGTGAAAAAGGTCGGTATTTACACTTTTCAAAACGGTATTTCAAGGGTTTAAAATAAACTTTAAACACGTGTAGACAAAAACATTCTAAATTCCTGAATGGAGGCAAGCGTGGACATAATTTCAATTAAGAAACTGGGATTAACCTCAGAATATCACAAAATATGAGGAATCAAGGTGGTATTGTCAAATGGAAAATCAGTGCCTGGTTTAAACACATTTACTATTGTATTTTAGATTATTTGTTTATTAAGATTTTGACAGACACTTTTGATAAAGCAAAATCCTGTTTTTTTTTTACTGAACAATAACATTCAGAAATGTTGTGCACATAATAGTTTTACATTTTACCTACATAATTTACTACAAATTTGTGTGAATATCAAATACAATTTTGAGGTTAGAAAATAGTAGTTTTTAATTGTTTTGTAATATAAAAGCAAACTATATAAGGCATTTGTACACTGGAAATCAAAACTTGTCTATACCAACGTTTTCTATACAAGATTTGAAGAAGCTGTAGTAATTTTCCTCTGTCGCCCAGGTTTATTTGTTGGCTCAGTTTACGCCGAAGACCACGACCAAACACCTGAGTTTAACCGCATCTCCTTCAGCATCATCAACGGAGCCTTTGGCAGCTTCACAGTCCGCAGCTCCCCGGAAGCACCAGGATACATCGGCAGCATCAGCGTGGACCAGGACATCGAGTTGGACTATGAGAGTCCAAGAAAAAGCTTCAGTCTTGAAGTGGAGGCCGCCGACTTTGCGCAGGAGAAAGCCAACGTTATTGTGGAAGTTCAGGTGCTTGACGTGAATGATGAGAGACCCGCGTTTCAACCAATACCTCCGGTTTCTGTTGAGGAGAACAGCAGGGAAACGGGGCCAATCGGGAAGTTTTCTGGAGTGGACAAAGACGGAAACCACTCTCTAATTTATAAACAGCTGTCCGTCGAATGTAGGTGTGCTGGGGAATACACGCCGTGCGACTGGTTTGAAGTGGAGACAAGTGGTTCTGTCATCATCAACCCGGGTGCAAAAATCGACTATGAATCCTGTGACCAGGCCATCGTGAAGGCTGACGTGATCGATCAATACACAGAGAAAGGAGAATCCATGAGTGAAATCCCAGGTTAGCAGACATAGTTACAAAGTGCACACGACAGCTTTGAATACACGTTTCACTAAAACACAGTAAAGATGATTATATTTGAGATTTGAGTTTTTTAGAAATCTTTCCCCAGTTTGACACCTTTAGTGAAGCTTAATCTACTTCCTGGTTGGACTCGAGCAGCAGATGTGACATAGAAGTAATTCCACTGTTACCTAGCAACCCTACTGTAAACAAGGGCCTTGTTATGATTTGACAAACAACAATAACACCTTTATTTTGTTCAACTAGTGTTTAAACTGTCAAAAAATGTGTCTGTTACGTGTAAATTGTTGCTGCATTTTCAGTGGAAAGTCAAGAGATTCTGTTGTAGAATTCAGCACTACTTCCTGCAATTTTAAACTGTTATTTTTCAAAGTTTCTTCCCAAACTGTAACTTGACTTACGTAAAACTATGATACATATTTGTCACAGCTGTAATGCCACCAAACAAACTAATAATTTAAAGAAAAAAAAACTTTTAACCTGTCATATGCACTTTTGGCTCTATAATTTTGTCTCAGCCAGGCTTTTTGTTGCTGACATATAATATTTATTTTAGGGGAGATGGTGATAAATATTCTGGATATGAATGACAACACTCCAGAGTTCGTGTACTCCAATTCAGTATTTGGTGAGACGTCGATATTATAATAGTTTATGTTATTGAATTCATAATGACTGACTTTTCTCCTCATGCTTTAGTTTTGGTGTCTGAAAGTGCGAGCAGGGGGACATCTGTTGGCGGAGTCAGCGTATGTACATCGTTTATTGCCCTATGATTTATCTGAAAAGCAAAATACTTTCAAAGCTGAACTTCCTGATGAAACAAACTTGTAATATCTACTTAGAGAATTCAAAACTTTACATTGACTGATATTAGTAATTATAAAAGACTTAATTATTATTATTATTATTATTTATTTTTTGCAGGCTATAGACAGGGACAGTGGTGCAAATGGCCAGATCGACTTCCAGGTTTCAAAAGTCCAATTCCAAGACCAAAATGATAAAATTACAGACATGAGGATGCAGTTTACTGCCATCACAACACAACAGAAAGATCTTTATGTTGGAATTATTCAGTGAGAATTACTTAAACATTTGAAATGCATTTATTTTCAATGTACTAATACAATTTACATCTTCACAGAGCAACTGAGGAGCTGGATACAACATTAAAAGGCAAATATTTGGTGTCGGTTGTGGCAAAAGACACTGGTGGCCTCACCAATACCACTGTTCTCGACGTGAGTAAATGGATATGTATTCTATTGTAACATGGAAAAAAAGTAATATTAATATATGCTATTATTAAAATCATCAGTCAAACACAGTCTAATCCTGTTTTTTTACCCTTTCTTGTCAAATTGAACTAGTAAGTAATTTGTTCTCAAACTAATACTAAGAAGAATGTAATAGTCATTCAGCCATTTGTCCCTTTCTTTGTAAACATGCCATGGATCTTATTTTTGCTGTGATGCTTGGCAGATCTTCGTTATTGACATTTCCTACAAGATTCTACTTCGGTTTAACGCTCCCTTATCACAAGTTCAAGAAGAGACATCAGATATCATAAGGTACTTTACTGCGGCACTATATAGTGACAGTAAAGGTGTTACTGCTATTTCAAACAGTAAAAATATACTTCTTCATTCATAGAGCTCTTACGACTGCCACTCAAGCTGCTGTTACAGTGGTGCAAACAAGATCAGACGTCCCTGAAACAGTCAAGTAAGTTTTAACTTGACTTAATATTGTTTGTATCTGACACTGTGTTGTTTGACTGTTTAGGGATATTAAAAGTTTCTAAAATGTCTACTTATTAAAAAAATATTATTCCAACCTAAAGTTTTATGTATAGGATTTGATTGTGCTTTTCCAAACTCTAACCACGGTCCCTCAATTCTTGTTTTGAACCAATAGTGGGCACACTGTTACTGCACATGACACTGTATTATGTGGTCAGAAAAAAATATCTGGTTGGAGAGTGCCAAATGATCATTTAATTGAGAATAATCAAAACACATACATTGCTGGTACATATATGGGCTACAAAAGGCTAAAACAATTTTATAGATACAATTTGTGAAACAATAATTTATACATTTGCTTTGGAAATAGTTGTTTTTATATCACCCTTTTCCCCCCGCATTACATATGAGTAATGTGTAATTTTCTTTTCTTTTTAAACTGTACCATTTTAAAAAAATATTATATTATTTTTACAGCCAATATTTGCTTTATGTAACATGTCCACTAGGTGGCACACGTGTTCTTATTTCTAACCACATCGATTCTCCAGCAAACTTATGTAACAAATGAAATACTGCTGCTGTAACTCAGCAAAAACCTGTTATTTTCCCCTTTCAGGGCCACAGACATCACAGTCATGGAGGTCTATTTAGTTTATGGAAATGGGACGGCTCTCGAATCCAGAACTGTGGAGAGAATACTGTCTGAGCCTGACAACTTTATTCTTCTGTCAAAGTATGGACTCATCTACGTTGTAAGTACAAACTACGTCACACAAGCTGGATATTTTACACCAGCATTCTTTAATAAAATTGGCCACCTGTCTCAAAATGTACACAAGCATAATGGAGTTTTCCAGCCAGCCCCCATTCAAAACAAGCACATAATAGTGAGAGAATCAAAGCTATACTTCAATTGTGTATGTCAATTTTTACTGCATATGGGGCCATAAGTAAATAGTTTTATTACTTCCCTGGTTTTATGACTGATCTGGTGCAAAAGCCTAAATGTTTGATCTGCTTCTTAGGGCACTGTGGACCCCGTGGAGACAAAAGTGAACCCTGTATTGTACGTCCTGTTTGGGATCGTTGGAGGTCTCATCATTGTGACCGCTGTCCTCGCCACGTCTTTCGCGTGTACTCGCAGAAAGTAAGACAAACAGATATATTTGCTCTCATGTTTTGACATCATATCTTCTATCTCTATTTTTTCTGTGTTGTTAATATTGCTTCTTCTACTTCTTAACAATTTATACTTATTCTTCAACACAGTATTATATAAATGGATCCTATTAGGAATGTCATGATATATCTTCATGAAACAGAAGATTTCTGTTTTACGATTATTTTATTTTGAGAAGAAACATCACGATTATTCACAATTACTGAAGACAACAGTAAAAGTGCTTTAATTTCCATTTTATTCCTCAAGTTTGTGACCAGCTTTAA
The DNA here is from genome assembly GCF_026437365.1 of Eucyclogobius newberryi. Taxonomy (NCBI): domain Eukaryota; kingdom Metazoa; phylum Chordata; class Actinopteri; order Gobiiformes; family Gobiidae; genus Eucyclogobius; species Eucyclogobius newberryi. The sequence continues at coordinate 26,667,525 of NW_027315735.1, read as the reverse complement.
GAAATCAAACTTTATGAATGACAAAATAAAGTTAATGTTACCTAAGCGGTTACATTTAGATAGATTTTTTTGGCTACAGATTGATCAAAAGACTCAATATTCATTCTAAAATAGTCACAATGTATTTTTTTGGGTTCTTACAATTTTATTTTGACCAGAATAATTACAATTATCGATGAATAATAATCTTGACTTTCCCAACAGCTACAGAAGGAAGCTCAAAGCAGCCAATGCAATGAAGTCTGCATCAGTGATGTCTGAAAACCAAAAAGGAGGTCCAGTGGTACCAGGCACTAACCTGTACACCATGGAGGGGTGAGCGCCTCATTCACACTATTAGCCAGACACTAGTTTAAGCTCCTGTTGTTCTCCAAACCATGTGTCACTCACTGAGGTGTGCAGGGCTTTTTCTCAAAAATGAACATGACATTTTGACGAAGGCAGAGAAACAGTGGGCAGACTGACCTGTGTGATCTGATTCAATAGACGGAGGGCTGTAGCTGAAATTATAATTAACTTTTGATCATAATGTTTGTCCTGGCCAGTGGATATCATCAACTATAGGTCACAATATTTTGACATGGCATTTGATATGTAATGCACCGTTCACCAACATGTTATTACATTGTATTTAAGATTAGATATACACGTTATAACCATTTGTTTCACAGATTTTTTAATGAGGTTTATACAATGTAAACTGCATGGTGTAAATCACACAGGCACTTACGCATTACAGTTTATTTAGACAGTGCCATTTCATGCAAATGATCAGGAAAACTAATGTGCTTGAACTATCACGGATCAAAGTTCAAGGGTACTTTATTCGTACCAACAAGTACATTTTTTGGTCGTGATTCAGCCTTTTCATTCATTCACATACATTTGCACCTTAATAAAGCAAAAACAGTGCATAGTGTAGGCCAAAACAAATATAACACCATTAAAAATAGTAAATAAATACAGGCTCATGTGGTAATAAGATAAACACAAATAAGATCATAGTTCAAAGCCCTGATGACTGATGGAACAAAGGTACTTTTGCAGCGCTTCCTTTTACCTGGTGGGGGCAGTTGAAACACATGATTAATTTGGAATCTGCAGTCTCTGAACCTGCCTAGGATAAAGAGATGCAGGATAAAGCTGAGAATCCCATGTCAACTTGTTGGCCATGAACTATGTTTATTTTTCCGTAGAGCCAATCCTGTGCTCAACCTGAACATTGACCCGTCTATTGCACTGCACTTGGAAGAAGACAGCGATGTGGATAAAGTCAGGTAAATCTGATTGGATGATTTTAGATCATGTGATCCGTCGCTATGGTTACACGGAGGCAGGATCCCTTGGCTCCACACAGCATCTCCGTCACAGAAAGTCTGAGATGCCTTCCACTACAAAGCACTGTACAATAACACTACATAATGCAATGTCAGTCATTTCTTGTGTGACTTGTGTAAATTAATGGCTAAATGTCAGTGTTAGTTGTTGTCTATGTTTGCTCCAGTGCCTAAAGAAATATTTTTTGATTTACACTATTCAACATCTTAGCCCTTCACTTCATATGTAACAGTACACACATACACAGTACAAATATTTAGCTATGAGTTGAACATATTTTGAGTTGAAAGTATATTGTACATGAAATAGCATGAGAACAAAACTATATCTTGAAAACGCAGCCCTAATCCAACTAATAAAAATGTCCCTTTTTCAGCCTGAATTCCCTGGACAACAGCGATGACTCGACTGTGTGTGAGAAAGACACTAAGCCCATCATGGTAAATGAACATGTACAACATTAATTTACATAATAATTTGTGAATACTTTTACAGTCTAACAAAGCTCTTGGTTTTTAATTAGAAGAAGATCCAAGAGGAGGACGAGGACAAAGATGGACCGCCCAAGTACATCGAGCCCTTGGGTGCAGCTTTAGCTCAGCGGGACCAGAAGATTAGCTCCAAGAACCCTCTTCTGGGTGACACAAATCCCATATTTGACACCACAGACCTGTGATAGGGAGGTTAAAAGTCTGATAATGACAACCATTCCATTTAAGCCTTAAAGGTATCATATCCAGGGAGGAAATTACCATAAAATGTCTGTGTGAAGCCCAGTTATGAGTTGCATTTTATGCACTCTATCCCCACATACTTTTGACCTCACAAATTCAAAGATTGTGATGATCTCAAAAGAAGGTTTTGAAGAATTCAACTATTCTCCAAAAGAAAGAAAAAGCCAAATTGGCAACATGAAATATCTGTAAAGTTTACCAGAACCCAACACCAATAAAAATGGAAGATGACGTACTTCCCTAAAAGCATATTTATTTTCACTTGCAAACAGACAATATTGTTGCACAAACTATTTTGTTTGGAGAACCTAATGATGTTTAAAATTTGCTCCAACTTTGAAAAATGCAATTAAAAAAAAACTATTTATGTAGAAATATCTAATTCAACAAAAAGGTTTATGCATTAAATCATGTGTATCACTCCATGCATATGTGATATCTGTAAAAATCTAAATTTTGAAATTGTAATCTTTCTGCTCAATAATAAACTAATAAGTGTTGTACCAACAAGTGATTGCAACTGTGATCTACAGATACATCTAATGTCTGCAAATTGTTTTATTTTAGGATGTCTCTAATACCACAACACCAACACTTAAAACAACCTTTGAACTTAAACATCATATTCTTTGAATCAATCAAGAGTTGTTTTAAATTACAATAATAAAACTGGCACCAAATCTTCATCGTGCTTATTTTTCACAAAATCCACAGCACAAAATGCAGATAAGGCTGTGCTGATGATATTGACAACACATTCACAAACAAAAAGAGTTTTTTTTTTTTTTTTTTTTTCTTAAGGGAAAAGGGAAGCTGGTTGCCATGGCTTCATTTTGCCTGTGGTGCATTAGGAAAAAAAACAGCTGAGGAGTGAAAGAAGACATTGAATGGTTTCAGTGAAACAAGCCATGGAAACAAGCAGATGATGACACTGGTGAATTGTGGTCATTTTTCACAAACCCATTCAACTGTCCATTCACCGTAACGTGTGAAAAGAACTAGAAACAAAACCAGTTTCAAGCTTACGACCTCTGCTGTGTGTGTGCTTCTTGCTTCAAGATTTCAATACCTTTTATGGTGAAAAATGTATTGAAATGTGTTGCCTACACAAGGAGACTTTGTAGAGGTGCCACGCCACCCATGTGTCCATCCACTCACTTTAACAATAGCAATATCATAAGTCACAGCATTGACTTAAACAGCAACAGGAAATACAGTTTAGGAAACTGAATGGATCCATGAAGGAAATTCAAGGTCTGACTTGATAATTCAAATGTCCTTCAACACATTTGGTAGTTTAAAAAAAAGAGTGGATACTATTGAGTCGCCATAGGACAGTTGGTACATTATAATCTTGATTTAAAAAAACACTAATGGTATGATGAATGATCTTGTAAGTCCAAGAGAATACAACTTTTTGCAGGCAAGGTTCACTAGATTACATATTTGCTTTTTGGTCCACTTATGTATCCGGTGACGTCATTTCAATTTGATTGTCAGGTTATGTCCCCCCCCCCTCAGTTCTTTATAAGAACTTTCGCCACTTTTTTCCAGATGGCATTTACACTGTACAGATGTGAACAAAGTGTCTGCTTCACTCAGTGGTGTGAGCTCTGGAGCAGCAGTGTGGCTGCTGGATGTTCTCCATCATCTGTCTGAAGGGGTTCCTGCGGCGGCAGCGGCGGCTGGACTTTTCTGCTCTCTTTCCCCGCCCTTTCCCGGAGCCTGTTGCCCGGGGCGATGCCTCAGAGGGGCTGAGAGGTGTGGCTGAGGGGCTTAGAGGAGGCGGAGGGGGCAGGGTTGGCTTCTTCTGCTTTTCCACCTGTTTTTCCAGGTGTTTCTCAATGGCCGATCCCAGGACGGACACCTCCACCACAGCTCCATACACCTCCCACGTCATGCCCTTCTCATCCCAACTCACCTCCTGCACCGACTCCTCGCTCTTGTCTTCTTTATTGTTCTTTTCCTGTTTGTTTTCCTCATCGGTTTGGTTTTCTTCATCTCCCCCCACTCTTTCACTCCCTTCACTCCCTTCACTCCCCTCACTTCCCTCACTCCCCTCACTCCCCTCACTTCCCTCACTTTCCTCTTTGGTGTCTCCAGCTTTCTCTTTTGGAGTGTCCTTCTCCTCCTCTTCCTCCACAATCCTCTCCTCGATGCTGGGACACTTTGTTATTTCGGGAAAGATGGTGGCGGTGGGTGTCCGCGGGGTCATGGGGGCTGTGGCCACTGATCGATACTCCACTTGTTGTCCAGCCTGCAGCTCTGCGTCTTTTGTCCCGGTGCCCACTGCTCCACATTTGGAGGACACAGACGGGAAGCAGAAGGCCTGGTCCCCTTCTGGTGGAGTCATGGGGCTTGTGGCAGCTGAATGACACTGAACCACCTCCAGACTCACCTAGAACAACAAACACAGGGTGAAATTAGACACACTGCCAATGAGAGGTGAAACCAAAGTACAAAATGTAATGACTTATTGAAGGAAGAAAGGCAAGTAATATTGCATATCAAATATGATTAGATTCAACTTTAGAATTAAAATGATGTTATGAAAAACTGAGCTAGAAATGCTTATGTGCATGTATCTGTCACATCCCACAGTCCTGAGAATAAGGTGTGATCTAATTTCTACAAACCACACTGTTGATTATGGACATTTTTGCTATCATTCTATTAAAATGCATGTTAAAATGTGATTTTTCTGGTATGGGAGTCTTTATGTCTTTATGGAAATGTATTTGGAATGTTCCAAAGTATTGCTTTTAATCAATTACATGTGTTTAAAACCTTGAAAGGGATGTATTCTTAAAGTAAGCGGGGTCGCCTTCCCACTCCATGGAGATAGATAAGATTAATGCCAAACGATGGCAACAATTCTTTGTTTGGTTCACCTATTTTTAGTATTTCCATGTTGTTTTAGCCAAATGACAACACCATTTATCATTTATGTCAGACTTCATGGGATGATGTCACTGAGATGGGACCCATGCCAGACACGAGTAGGAACATATAGGCAGCTTTAGCCAGTGACTCAGCTTCTACAATCAACCCATCACAACAGAAGAGCGTACACACATCACTGAAGACATGGTTTGTAGGGTATCCCAAAGTGCGGGGGGTTGTGAGACGATTTCAAGAATATTTGCCAGAACCACTGCTTAATTCTTTGGTTACAAGCTTGGTTTCTATGGTTACACTGTGCAGTTAAGTTCTCTTTTCATACAGAGAGACTGTTCTGGCATTCTGGACATGGCATTTTACCGGGAATTATGTGTGACATGGGACTGGGGTCTAAATGACTGTGCGGGACAATTTAAAGGATGGTCGCACTATTTAAAATACCAATTTTACAAAATGTGATGTATTTAACCCAGTAAATAAAACAGTAAAAGTTCCTTCTCACCTGAGTCCTCATGTTGTGACAACCAAATGGAGCAGGTGATTCTGGCACCCCGTCTTGAGGATTTTGAGCTTCCAGCGAGTGAGACGACTTGAGTTCACTCTTTGTAGGGGGCTCTTGAGTTTCTATTTTACTTTTTGACATTTTCTGATCATTTTTCTCATCGTGACTCTGGTTCTCCTCTTCTTCACCCTCCACTAACTTCACCATTTCTGTCTCAACTGGACCTTGGATGTATGAGTGAGTCTTATCCTCGTCCTCGTCCTCCTCGGCGTTGCCATGTTGCGTCACCAAGATTGTAATGTCTTGATCCATGCTCCCCATTCGCTTCTGCTTACCCTCTGAATTCATTACAGTACCAGCAGGGCAGTTGGGCGAGCTCACCGGGGCGCCACGGCAACCCAAATCCCCACTCTCCAACTCTTTAGATGAGCTTAATTTCAAAGCCCCACTTATCTCTGACTCAGGTGGATTTATTGTACCAACTTGGCAACCCTGAGAATCTTCACTTTTGTTTTGCGCTGATTCCCGGCTCTGTAATGACGGGAAAGTGCTAAAAAATGGTGTCTTTGGGGTCATGGGTGATGTGGCGACGGAGCTATATTCGACATGTTGGCCCACTTGAAGCTCTGCATCTTTAGTGTCAGTTCCCACGGCCTCGCTTCTCCCAAAGGAGCTCGGAAAGAAGAAGGCGCTGTTATGGCCGCCCTCTGGAGGTGTCATGGGACTGGTGGCAGCTGAGTGACACTGGACCACCTCCAGGCTCACCTACAGACCATTAAACACATGGCAAAGTTAGATGCACTGCAAACACGCAAGTGGAAATGCAAAATATTATATGACATATAGAACGCTCCTTTAACTTTTAATGTTATCTATTGTTAAACTAGAATTGTTCAGAATCAATAAAGTATCTACATTAAAGGTGCACTTGTTTGTCAACATAGAGATGGTATTTCTTTGCTTGGAATGTTCCATAATACAGCAATGAAGCTGCCTATCTTAAATGTACCAATTACAGGTGTTTTTTTCTTCTTCTAAAAAACACATTGAAAAACATAAATTCCTGCTGTGAGTGGGCTCGCCTCTCCACAGATCTGATCTTTAACTTGGACTGACCACCTACTTATCTCCATGTCATAGTGTGGAAAATTCCAACACAAAGCCATAATAACATCTTCATGGAGACAAGCAGGTAGCGGACCCTTCACCAGAAAGGTTAGTAGGGTCTACCTTTAAGCAAGAAATAGAACAACAAAAAACGTTTTCCGGGTTTTCAAATCCAAGGCTTAATCATTGTGCTTGACATTGAACCGTATAGCCTGCTGATCAGTTCTCTACATGAATTTTAAGTCATCTACGTGCATTTTTCACAGACATTTACCAATAATTGTCAAGACAGACCTGAGTGCGCATGTGGTGCTGTCCGAGCGGAGCAGGCGATCGCAGGTCTGTGGCATCAGGAGTCGATGGTACAGCCACTGAAATACTTTGTTTCTCCACCTTCACTGTATCCTCGTTGTTGTACTCCATTTTTGGCTCATTTACTGGTTCTGTTGACTCTACACTAATGTTTTTCTGCGAGGCATTGGTCACGGTGGTGCCATCTGAGCTTCCTGGATCCTCTCCATCTTCTGCCTTTTCACCAAGCAGCCGGTCTTCACTCACACCTCTCATTTCGTCCTTTAGAGTGCCCATTCTACCCTATTATGGATAAGTACCTGCAGGGCAAAACACCAGAACTGATACACAGTCTTAACACAAAACCTCGAGCTATACAATAATAGCATCATGTTCCAGCTATGAGATTTAAGTTGCATTGTTTTTTTTTAAACATTTTTTACCATATTGTTTTTGTACAGGAATGTGCAGTCGATAAATGAAGAGTGCAAACCTAAACATAAATCCTGCAGCCCTTGTGAACGTCGTTTTATGCTTTATTTATTACTCTTCAGCAAACAAAATCAATCTGTTTCTACGGCTGCTTTCTACAACTGGATGAATCACTAAAATTTTACACTGGATTCTAAAAATAGCTGCGTTTGTTTATAGCCAACTTTTGACTGAGCTCATTCCTGCAAAAAAACAAACGAGTACAAATTGAATATGCATTTTGTGAATTCAGCAATATCACCATATGACGGCAGTATCCAAGCAGCTTGTGACAATTTTACGTGTTGTTTTGTTGATGATGAGACGTACCTCAGCAGTCCAAGTGAGTCTGAAGTCTCCTCATCGCTGCTGGTCAAATCAAGATGAAAGAATTGGGGAAATCCGGAGTTTCTGAGGGTCCACAAGTGTCCGTCACAGCAGCAGTGGATAGAAAGTGATCGCAGAGGCTACAGGTTTGTCTCTAGAAGAATCTATATCAGGCAAAGCCCTTGCTCTGTCTGTTGAAAAGCTTCACATTTCCAGTTTCCAGGGAAACCACAGTCGGCTCTGGCTGTGAGTGGTAATGTAATGACAAAATCTCCCCTCTCCGCTCTAATCAGCGCTAAATCATAGTAATTAACTCCAGGTTCTTACAGCAACACAACTCTGACTGTAGCGCCGAACCTGTAAAAAGGGTGTACTTCCTATAATAGAGTCAAATAATTAAAACAATATCAAAATCTTTCATGTAATGTTAGTGTCATATCAGTGTAATCAGGTACATGGAAGCTTTTGTTTTTGTTATGTGGGATCTCGTATGACTACAATTAGTCATAGCAAGTCCCATGACTAATTGTAGTAAATGTGGTGCACATACAAAGTCAAACAATCTTGTTTCATTGAGAGAATAATGTTTGGTGCTCGTCTACATTTGATACTTCATTCATAATGTTGCACATGGCTAAATTGTAGTAAATCTAATGTAAAATAATTACATAACAAATCTGGTCAGCAAGAGAGTGAGTTTCAGCTAAAAATGGTCCAATTCCACTATATGGCATAGGGAAATCTTGATTTAGTTGATTGGAAAAAGCAAGTAAAAAGGAACGCCCTTTAGAAACCTTTTATCTTTTTTTAAGACAATTCAAGCAACAAGTGTGGGATTTGAAACAATTCTTAAACGCATCATCTTGACTTAAATAACATAAAGCCGAGCTGAAGAAAGCGCCCAGAGGAAGCCGAGCTGTGCCACCCACACATGCACAACACTTGTCTTTCACGCTTTCTTCCAGCTCCGCGCTCCTTGGCCACACACTTCTCTGGAGCCGCAGCCATTTTCACCTATTGTGTGAGGTTTTATTCCCCATCTCAATCTTGTCTTGTTTTTACAGTGTGTGGCACTTGTCTGGAGAGGAAACATGTAGTCAGTCATGCACAAGATTCTCTCTGCAATACCAATTTGCGGGCGCTGTTGCGTTGTCATAGTAACCCCTTTGATGTAGAGAGGCTCACTCTGGGCAAAGGTAGGAGCCACGAATGCGCCACAGACAGCACCCTCTATTGCGTGTGGCAGCAACGGCATGGCCACTGTCAATCAGGCTGAACAGGGCCACGAGTTTTAATACCGAGGCTTAAACTTAGTAACGGAAATATAAAAGCTGTATATATTAATAACAAGATATGTATTGCTCCGATTATAAGTAGTCTTTTCTAATCATGGGTTTCAACTTCCTGTTTATGCTACATTTTGAGGACTTTTCCCATTCAAAATACATCATATTTTGTTTCAATTGTTATATAATCGTTATGGCAACCTAATTTCTCCTCATTCTGAAACCCATGGAATGGCTTTATTGGGCCATTTTTTGAGAGACTCCCTGTATCTGGACTTGAACACAACTATTTAACACAACCACCATAAACACAACCATTTCTTTAAATAAAAATAAAACAAGAAGTGCATTAGTTCTCCCCTTTTCTAAACACATGTGGGGGATTTTCACTAAATGCTTTGTACAAAGTACTGTATGCCTGTAAAATGTATTTTGTCTTGAGTTTAATATAGCTCTTCAACACATGGAATGCAATTTAACTTTGACCCTCTGAGGCTTCTGTACATAATCTCGACGTACTATTTGTTCGTGAAGTACTTAATGCTTAATTGTAATGATTAAAATCATGACAATTTTCATTGTACATTAAATTGTATTATTTGTAAATTGTAGGCATTCATCTCCTGCAGTTATTAGAGTTAAGACTGTATTGGTGGCACAAGATTAGATTAGTGGCAAAGCAATAACACCCTGAGTAAGACAAGCACCTGTAATCAATGGACTTACAGCAAGTCCTGTGTCAATAAAATATGTGATTTTATATTTTCTACAACCACAATAATCACTATGCTGTATGTAGTTTAATGCTATTGATCGTCAGGGTCCAAGAGTGCTCTGCAAGAGAATTATCATGTATTTGTGTGGATTTTTGGTTTTAGTATTTCTGTCTTATATCTCTTATAAAAAGTGATATCTGCTAATATTTGCCCAAGTTGCCAAGCCTTCTGAAAAACTAAAACCTGCAAACTATAAGTCGTGTTGAACTCTAGCCATGGACTTTTATTTCACAAAATATTCACATAAAATATAATGAAAAAATTACAAAGTTATGATGATGGAATGTACTAAAACATGTTTAGTGACTTTTCATGGATGCCAAATACATTTCTGGCACATTTCTTCTTCTTTAGTTCTTCCTTAGATAATGTGGATCATTTTGAGTGCAGGCTCTGTCCAAACTCCTTGATGTTGTCTGAGGCTTTGTCCGCAGCTTTGCCAATGGTGGCTTGGGTCTGCCTGGTCACCTCCTGCGCAGCTGCAACGAACATACGGTAGTCACAACTGGGCTGAATGACATTCAATTTGAAGCTCGATTCAAAGAACAATTGTAACCCGGCGGTGCAATAAGGAGAGTTGTAAAAGTTCAAAAAAGCTGCTTTAGTGATAAGTGTAGTGAGTCAAATATAGCTGAGTGATTGGGAGAAATAATGAGATTGTCAGAAAAAAAATAAATAATATAAACTCTATTTGTGAAGAAGTTTTTTTTTTTATACCATCTTATACACATTAATAACAGTATAGTTGAAGGGATTTGCTCAAGAAGGGATGGAATCATATTTTAACAGATTGGGCTTTTGCAAACACAGCAAGACGAAAAGTGAATTGCAGCCCTTTGACATTTTCAAACAGCACTGATTCGTTTTCGCAAAAAAACACTTCAAACACTCAAACTGTGCATCCAAAAATGGAAACTCCAGTAGCAGCGCAGAGATGCTTTACCTGCGTTGACCGTTTCTTTGGAGGAGTCTGCCACCTGCTGCACAGCCTCTTGAGCTGCTTGCACTAAAACGGAACAGAAACCCTCACACTTCAAGACCTCGTGGGAAATCTAATGCATTTTTGACACGTTTTCAAAAGCACATTTCACAGTTTTATCTTGTGTTACCGGTGTTGTCGGTAACTCCCTTGGCTGCGGAGTGGCTCGTGCCCTTTAGGCCCTCAAAGGATTTCTTGAATGAAGCCATATCTGTTTTTGTCCCAACGGCAACGCAGCGAGAGGGAGGCAGCAGACGAGCTTTATACCCTCTGTTTGGGACGGGACAGAGCAGAAGGATTAACCCAAACAAAACCAGCTCACTCGGACTGGCATCTCAACTATGGGCCCGGCGCGTGCTCAGCAGATTCTGTGAGCCAAACCAGGACAGAGCAGCAAAAAGGAAAGGGAAAATAACACTGACAAGCACAAAATAAAGTACTTTATACTTCTTCTAACAGTAACTTTACCAGCAGTAGTTTGTCAAATCATGGTAGCTGTAGGAACATTTATTTTCAAAAGCAACCATGCTCTTTTGAAAGGCATGTGCTCAATTTGTCTGTGTAATTACGTGGGCATAAATTTATATTTTCATTGTAGCATGTTAAAGAGCAGGGAATAACAGAAGGGGAGCCCAAACTTTTGAAACATTTGAATCTTGGACCCCTGAAATAACTAGCAACTAAGCCCTGACCTTCCCAGCAAAAAACATTTAAAATCTTGTTTAATATTCTTCATTTTGATATTTGTTTGTGGTATGTGACCCAATTTAACATACAATACAAATTAAAATTATAGTGTGAGATCATCCTGCGACCCCCAGCTCATGCCTTGCAACCCCATTTTGGAGGCCACTGCCATAGAGCGTGGCTCTGTGAATTATCAGTGCTTGTCAGATGGCTCAGATTTGTATCCATGCTAGTGTGAAGTGAATGTATAAGCACCATTGAAGTGCCTGTATTCTAGTTAAGATAAATGTTCTTTACTTTCTGCATTGTTTGGTAAAAGCGGATAAATAAGAAAAATATTGCGTCTGTAATACATGATTTAGGAAATTATTTGGAAAAAAATAATGTAAAAGCTACTGACAGGGTCACCTCTGTTCGTCCAATCAGGTCTTTCCTTCCTGCTGCTGTCAGACTTTATAACAAACACTGTTAGTCTTGAACACTCGCAATACTGTCATATTCATGTGCAATTACTGTCGTGATCACATGCAATGGTATTTATTTATTTATTTTATCTTTATTTCTTTTTCCCCTCCATCCCTTGTTGGGAAATGGGAGGTTTTGTCTATAGGAGTTTTTGTTTATAAGAGTTTTGTTTATAAGAGTTCTTCTATTGAGAGTGTTTTTCAAACTTCCTATAAGTGATCTGTTCTTTTCCTCTGTATCTACCTCTGTATCTTCCTGCGTTGCAACAATGAAATTTCCCCATGTGTGGACAATAAAGGATTATCTTATCTTATCTTATTCAGCATAAATCACTATGAAAATACCTGCCTGACACTATCCCAGAGACTTGATTCTCCGTCCTGGTGCAGTATCAAGAGTGAAAAGTGAATTGTAAGCAGAGTTAAAGGAACAGTACAGGGTTAACAGAATTTCAGAGCACAACAAATGACCAAGCCTTTGAAAAAAGCCCAAAACAAGTGACCACAGCTTCACAAAATCAAGTAAATAAAATAAGCAATTAATTTGCGTTGCTGATGCAACCAGCAATAATGAGATGTACTGATTTTTAATAGCATATTTAACAATAATAACAGCTTGAAAATCTAAAGGATCTGTTAAAAACTGTATTTCAATAATTACTCTTTTTATTATCGTGAAACAGAAAAAGTGAAACTCAGGAACGGGCTCAACTCTGGAAACATTTGGAAGCCACTGCGGGCGACTATCCCGGACAGTGGTTTCTGTGTCATGGAGTAGTTTAAGTGGGCGGGATTAATGGCTCACAATAAAACATGTTCCTGTACAGTTGTCACATTTCACTGGGAGCGTGTTTCTTTATCAGCTGTACAACAAGTTGAATGAATGTAACACACATATCCCAAAAATATATATTAACACAAAGTTTGAATCAATTACAGTGAAAAGTAATGTGTTGTCATTCCTGTCAGACGTGACTGGGATCCATCCTATTAAATATCGACCTTGGGAGTTCACAAATGGCATTACACAAACAATAACACAAAAATCAATTTCCAAACAATTTATATTCACCTTTTTGGCTTAATTTACAGATCTTCGGATGTAATTTTAGAGGACAGTTCAGATGAAAGAATTCAAGCCTGTTGACCACCACAAAATAAGAAAGTGTAAAATTGAATGTCAATTTATATAAACAAAAGCCAAGAAGTGGTTTTCTTTTTAGTTTTTATTTACAGAGGAATCATATGTCTGGCTTTACACATAAACCTTTATATGGACAAGTCCTGCAATTTAAAGCACATAGTGATATGACAACCATTATGATCTCAATACATAATATATCGACTTCAAAATCTTCACACCAACACACGCACACAAACATGTATACTTTGTCCATTTCTAACAGATTTACTGGAATGATTACAAGCAACTATAAAGATACAATGTAAAAAATCAAACAAATCTTACTCCAAAAACTCAAAAGCGTAATCAAAGTTACCCACAAACAGGCATTGTCGACACTTATAAGAGGATATTATTGTATTCATAACTGCTTGCAACCGGACGTAATCATTTTTTACACTCCCCAAAGTTTCCATTGGAAGCTGATGAACATCTATTGCACACTTCTAAATACAGAAACACACAAGTACAAAGTCACAAGCCCTGACGCTGGTCTCAATTCATTGGGAGGGATTCAAGGAACTGAGACTGGCGGGACGTCCTACAGTTCAATAAATACCTACACCCAAACACATGACATTAATAACATGACATTTACAATATATAATAATAAAAGATTTGTCTCGAAGGAAGAACATTTTCAGTGGGAATGCTTGTATTTTTAGATTTTCTTTTTTTGCAACAGGGGTGTAATTGGAATCGTATCAGTATTTGTCCTTGTCATTATTATTATTAGAAATATTATTGTGCTGCTGGTTGGATTGTGGCTTGGAGTGAGGCTTTTACGCCTCTGGTTCATAGTCCTGGCTCTCCTGAGAACAAAACACAAACAAAAAACATGGTTAGTTAGATTTTTATATATTCCCCACCCCCCAGAAAGTGGATATAAACCTTTCCAAACGTCTGAATTGCATGTGATTTGTATTTACTAGTGATCGGCAATATCAGTGATTCGAGCTGATTCAAAGTCATACTATTGTGAGTATAATGATATCAATCCGATACTGATACCAATGCGCTTTGAATTACCTACTATAAAGAATTTTAACTTATACACCCCAAATTGAACTAATTTAAAAAGGAACTATATGTGCAGAAAACCAAAAGATTTAAAACACTGATTTATTAAGTTTTTATATTTTTGGCACAAGTATTAATACTTTCCGATACCTCTGTCAGCATCAATATATCAATATTTGGTATCATAAAGCCCATTGCAAGTATTTACAATGTGCTACAAACATAATCCAGACTTAAAACATGAAATCATGCTAGATTTAAATCAGTTAGATTATTTCCCATTTGAAGCACTTTGGGGTTGGGGTCCGCCATCTGCTCGTCTCCAGGGAGATGTTGTTGCATGGAAGGTTCCACGGTATGGCATTATCTGTTTTGCATTTTTTTATTACAGTTTTTATTGCTAAAAACCAAACCTTGAAAAACATGTGTTCTTACAGTGAGTAGGTTGCCGCTGCACAGATCTGACCTGTTACTTGGCTCCCTGGTGCCTCCTGTTTATCTCCATGGAGACAAATACATTTAATGCCATGCTGTAGAACATTCTAGGCCAAGCAGTAACATATCCATGGAGACAAACAGCTGGCGGATCCTCCTTTATAGAAGTTATATAGTGCACCTTTAACCTACTATACATCTAAAAAAGAAACATCATTAGACCTCTCCATCACTTTTACACACGGAACAATTGATACCAGTCTGATAAATGATCGTTGTAAAATGATGATTGGATGATTGGCAGCAGGATCAACCCATCAAGTCCCATTAGGTGCAACTATAACAATTTATGCAAAGTCTCATAAAAGCAAATGGTCGGTTATTATTGGATCGTAACGGCTGCTTCGGCCTGGCTCCATCTGTGTGCAAAAAATATGGGCTCATAACTTTGGCCTGATTGCCTGAGACAATAAATAGCACAGCATGAATTGCATCTTATGTCCAGTTTAGTTACAGAATACAGAAAACCTGAATTCAAATGTGTGTTGTAACATATTCTGTTAACTGAATTCTGAATACTTATAATACTTTCACGTCGAGTTGCATAATATTATAGTGTACTGTAATATGGTCCTTTACTAATACAGGAAATCAAAGTTAGTGTTCTGAAAAGACACAGTACCTCACACGCAGTTCAACATGACAATCTGATACAAAATAAGTTACGTATTTTTGGTACATATAATTAGTTATTCGCCCAGCACAGTTTATATTACAATCTTATTGCTTGAGTTACTAATGAGGAAACTATCTTTAGACAACATTTATGGTTAAGACGGCAGTAGATAATGGTGATGTCACTATCTGCGATGCCAGCCAGACCTATGTTTGCCCAGCAGATGGCAGCACATCCCTTTCTACAGCTTCAAGGACGTGTCGTGAGTACATTCCTCTCATCCTCCCGGGCTGTGCATCCTCCTCCTCCTCAGTCACACTCAGAACACACAGACACGCCAAACATCAGAGCCCCCCGGCACCAAGAAGCCACTAAAGTCACAAACTACATTTAAAACCCCGTCACTGCCTCCTCTTCCGCTCGCCTGCAGCACAGACGCTCCATATTTACAGCAATGCAGGGAGGATGAGACCCTGACATCTACCCATGATGCAGCGGGGCCGAGCGCATCATCACCACACCCATCTAGACGCGGGCAGTATGGTGATGGTGGGAGGGGGTGGGAGGTGTGGGGGAGGGGAGTGGGCTTGCGTAGGTGGGTCTATGGGTAGGACGCACAGCCGACGAGAAATTCACTTTTAATTTATCTCCTTTTTACAGCTTAAATGATTCATCCTCAGATCCAGGACAGAGGGAACACCAAGCTCCATGGAAACAAACTAATACATCCAGCAAAACTGTACCGATATTCTCTCTCTCTCATATACATATATATATATATACATATATATATATATACACACATATATATATATATATATATATATATATATATATATATATATATATATATATTTCATTTTTGACTAAATAGGAGCCAATGCCAGACAGAATAAAAAGGCAAGATAACATTTTAGATTCAAATTGTAATTTTTCATTGTAAAAATGCCATTTTATTTCATATATTTTAATACTTATTTAGATTTCACTAGCAAGGACCACAACCCCAGATACGATGCAAGGTGTTTATTGGCAGGGGAGAAACATGAACACCACAAATGTACGAAGTTGATGCCGTTTTGGGTCTTCTTGCGATGAGGGCTGAAGGCTCCCGGGCCTCGATACCCCCAAAAGAAGCTTAACGAGGCAGTGCGGATTGGCAGAATGGAGGACGAGGAGGTAATGGTGTGTAGACCTGGAAAGTCATGGAGAACCAGTGCTCCACGATCCACGATATGAGGCGGTCAACGACGCCTTAACTGGAGGCAGATGTGGCAGCGCCAATGTGGGAAACGTTTGGTAGGAAACGTAGGGACCAGGCGTGGAACGACTTTAATTAAAGGATGAACCAGATCCTGAGTCCTGCTGGGAAGTGCCACTTGACGACCAGTGCACAAGGTCTGGACGGATTGCAAAAGGGCTCGGAATAGATCGTGTTACCACGGTAGTCCTGCTGTTTTAGGGGAAGACTTAAGCGTTGGTTGGAGGTCCTTGATGCCGGGGTGAGGAGAACAATTGTGGACAAGACGGGGGGGGGGTTGACCAGAAAGTTGACCTGGCATCCCGGTGCCGAGGGGGAGGGGTTTGGAAATGGAGGGAATAGAAAGACCTGGCATCCCGGTGTCAGGGGGAGCATAAGAGAGGGCATGAGGTAGAGATTTTTAGTAAAAGGTAGTGTTCATTGTTAGGGGGAAGGGCGAAAAGGAGATCTGGCATCCCGGTGCCTGAGGGGGAGAAATTTAGTAAAGGTAGAGATCATGGTTAGGGGGAGGACGAGGAGGAGATCTGGCATCCCGGTGCCTGGGGGAGAGAGCATGAGGGGGTAGAGAGCGAGCATGAAAGAGGGGGCATGAAGAAGAGACATACTTGTTCGGATTTGGTTTAATTTAGATATAAATGAGAAAAAGTGAGGCCTAGTGATCCAGGAAGAGAAAATTGCAACCTTTCGCTGGATAAGAGCGGGGCCTGGCATGAACCCGGCGAGAGGGAGGGAGAAGGAGGAAGGGGGAGAAAGAGAGCGCGGGTGAGCGAGAGCGAGGGTAAAGGACGGGAGGAAAAGGAATGGAAGGAATGAGGCTGGAACCTGGCGACGTAAAGCCAGAGATGAAACGCTGGAACCTGGCGACGTAAAGCCAGAGATGAAACGCTGGAACCTGGCGACGTAAAGCCAGAGATGAAACGCTAGAACCTGGCGACGTAAAGCCAGAGATGAAACGCTAGAACCTGGCGACGTAAAGCCAGAGATGAAACGCTGGAACCTGGCGACGTAAAGCCAGAGATGAAACGCTAGAACCTGGCGACGTAAAGCCAGAGATGAAACGCTGGAACCTGGCGACGTAAAGCCAGAGATGAAACGCTAGAACCTGGCGACGTAAAGCCAGAGATGAAACGCTGGAACCTGGCGACGTAAATCCAGAGATGAAACGCTAGAACCTGGCGACGTAAAGCCAGAGATGAAACGCTAGAACCTGGCGACGTAAAGCCAGAGATGAAACGCTAGAACCTGGCGACGTAAAGCCAGAGATGAAACGCTAGAACCTGGCGACGTAAAGCCAGAGATGAAACGCTAGAACCTGGCGACGTAAAGCCAGAGATGACACGCTGGAACCTGGCGACGTAAAGCCAGAGATGAAACGCTAGAACCTGGCGACGTAAAGCCAGAGATGAAACGCTAGAACCTGGCGACGTAAAGCCAGAGATGAAACGCTAGAACCTGGCGACGTAAAGCCAGAGATGAAACGCTGGAACCTGGCGACGTAAAGCCACCAGAGGATAAAACGCCGGAACCTGGCGAACCGGTGCCTGAGGATGAAATGCCGGAATATGGCAACGCGGTGCCCGAGGATAAAATGCTGGAACCTGGCACGCCAAGCCAGAGGATAAACCGCAGGAACCTGGCGACGTAGCCAGAGGATAAAACGCAGGAACCTGGCGACGCAGTGCCAGAGGATAAAACGCAAGAACCTGGCGACGCAGTGCCAGAGGATAAAACGCAGGAACCTGGCGACGCAGTGCCAGAGGATAAAAACGCAGGAACCTGGCGACGCAGTGCCAGAGGATAAAACGCAAGAACCTGGCGACGCAGTGCCAGAGGATAAAACGCAGGAACCTGGCGACGCAGTGCCAGAGGATAAAAACGCAGGGACCTGGCGACGCAGTGCCAGAGGATACAACACAGGAACCTGGCAACGCAGTGCCAGAGGATACAACGCAGGAACCTGGCGATGCACTGCCACAGGATAAAACGCACGAACCTGGCAACGCGGTGCCGGAGGATACAACGCAGGAACCTGGCGACGCAGTGCCAGAGGATAAACCGCAGGAACCTGGCGACGCAGTGCCGAAGGATAAACCGCAGGAACCTGGCGACGCAGTGCTAGAGGATAAAACGCAGAACCTGGCAACGCAGTGCTAGAGGATAAAACGCAGAACCTGGCGACGCAGTGCCAGAGGATAAACCGCAGGAACCTGGGGACGCCGTGCCATAAGATAAAACGCAGAAACCTGGCGACGCAGTGCCAGAGGATAAAACGCAGAACCTGGCAACGCAGTGCTAGAGGATACGACGCAGAACCTGGCGACGCAGTGCCAGAGGATACGACGCAGGAACCTGGCGACGCAGTGTCGGAGGATAAACCGCAGGAACCTGGCAACGCAGTGCTAGAGGATAAAACGCAGAACCTGGCAACGCAGTGCAAGAGGATAAAACGCAGAACCTGGCAACGCAGTGCCAGAGGATAAACCGCAGAACCTGGCAACGCAGTGCTAGAGGATAAAACGCAGAACCTGGCAACGCAGTGCTAGAGGATAAAACGCAGAACCTGGCAACGCAGTGTCGGAGGATAAAACGCAGAACCTGCCGGAACGTGGCAACGCGATAAAACTATGTAACTTGGCGACACGGTGCCAGAAGATTAACGATGGGGAAGGAGAGGAGGGGGAGAGATGGCAGGGTAATTTTTTTTTTTTTTGGATTTATTTATTTATTTTTTTAAATATACGTTCATTATTATTTTATAATAAACATACATACGTTGTATGTATTTATTTATTGTTATTTTGAGCGATGTGGGAGGGGTGAGCGAGTAAGGTGAATTAATTACTTGAAAGAGGTGAGAGTCTGGCTCCAAGGCTGGTGTGATGGGCAGCTCGGTGCGGAAGGAAGGAGACAACGGAGGAGGAAGGAAACGACGGAGGAGGAAGGAGACGAGGGTGAGGATACTTTACCTGGAGGAGCCGCTCCTGCCCGCGAAAATGGGCGGGGCAAAGCGCGCTCCGCAGTGGAACGAGAGTTAACGGGAATTGTGAGCGCAAAAGAGAAGTTTAAAACATCATGATTTGATGACGGTGCCGTGGTCTGGAGACCTGCCGCCGTCCACGCGGACGGTCAATGTAGAGAGAAATGACGAGCGCGTGCGGTGGGCGCTTAACGAGCGAGGCCGCGGGATGAGGCTGGGATGACGCGGGCGCTGGAAAGACCGGAGCGCTGGGAGGAGGGCGCAGGACGCACGGCGATCTCAATACCGGACTAGCAGAAGTGATGCGAGGTGGGACGCCGGAGCCTGGCTGTGAGCGAGAGCTGAGCCTGTGAGAACAGCTGATGGGACCGGACCGGTCCTAGTGGGACAGCAGTGGCGGATGGCCCGGTGTGGCTCGCCTGTGCTGGGCCGATGCATCGAAAGGAACGAGGTCGAGTTGATCCATAGAAAGGTCGGGAACGAGTGTGTTTTCGAGCGAGGCTCCCGCCGCCATGGAGCGTGTGCACGAAAATCACGAACACAGGTGTGTGTGATCTGGATGATTAAGTAGTGTAGCCGCAGGAAGGGGCGTGGTCCTGCTCCCGAACTTAAGATAACAAACTTATCTCCATTTATCAACAAGATGGCCAAAATAGTTATGTACAAGACCTGCATAATAATCACAAAGACTATATGACTTAAAACACATTGTCTTATATCTTTAACTGAATCAATACAAATCTAATTTCATCTGAGCGGGAATGAAAAAGGTCTGGTTTGAAAATAAATAAATCTTGAGTATTATTGAAGCATGTATCAGTTTTACGTTGTATTCACACTATTTGTTCACTATTCGTTATTTGCTCCAAATTTCAACATCTTTTAATTATGATGTGGGATTGGTTTAGTCCTTTTCCCTTGTTCAGTTCAGATTTAGTCCAGGTTTTGTTTCTGATTTAGTCCTGGTTTAATGCCAGTTTGTACGTGTTGAACGTGTGAACATTAAGTACAATACAGTACAGCTCAACACAATCTTAGAACATTATTACACAAAAACAAACTATTTCAAGACAGTTCTATGTAGGGCATGTTCACATTTGGGAACAGACAACAGAAGTAGGGAATAAACAAAGACTAAATCTGGGTTTAAAGTTGAGGTATACTTTATTAATCCCACATGAAGGAAATGTATTATCTGCATTTGACCCATCCCTCAATGTTGTTGGGGACACGTGTCAGGCTCAGGCACCCAGCTTGGCCAGGACCACCGTAGCTGGAGGATTTTACCTATGGTGCATGTTTTGGGTCGATGGGGAAACAGGAGCTCTAAAACAAGACCAAGTGAAGTCTAGATTGGGACTAAACTGGGCTCAAAACAAGACGTGAAGTGTGGCAGCATCTTTAGAGAAAACTACTTAAATTAAATTAAAACGTATTAGAACTGAATAAGTTGCATTCATTAAATTCTAGATTTTGATTAAATTGATGAACTAAAGGGGCCAAGACAGCTTTGGGGCCATTCACTGTTTTAGATAAGATAAGATAATCCTTTATTGTCCACACATGGGGAAATTTCATTGATACAATGCAGGTAGATACAGAGGAATTACAGTATTATGTTGAATAACTGAATGCCAAGTTTTTGTTTTATTCAAATAGACCCATACATTTCGAGATATTGACAAAAAAACAACAACAAAGAACCATCCTCCAGCTCAGTTTTAAAATATGAGTCATTTTCTAACATTATGACATCATGTGAAGCCAGCCTATTGTTTGAAAATGAGCATATTTCAGCAAATGTTGAGCTCGATGCACAACAATAGCCAACTCATTCCTGTACATAACAACATCGACTGAGTGTTATTTATGCCTTCTCAAAGCGCTCCTGTCCCTGTGCTGTTCCTGCCTTTTCCTTTCGCAGCCAAAATCTAAAAATAACTTTATGTGTGAGACTAAATAAATGCAAACAGCTCCACACGGGCTGGGCTCAGCAGAGGTAGGTGGTGCTATATTCATCTATCACTATAGTCAGTGTGGGGCGACTGGCTTGTGGAGACCTCAGCTCACTTCCCGGGGAGAATAAAGTGCTCTCAATGTGTGTGGGACGGAAGCAGAGGCCAAAGGTTTAGTGTTGCCGAGATACACTCCAGCTTAAAACACTGTAATGATGAGCTGCTGTGTGAGAGCGGGTGTTTGCTGGCTTCAGAGGATCTATTTAAGGAAAGCGTACGCGCGGGGTGGATAATACGATGTTATGAAATGAAATTGTGATGTTTTCCATAACCGCATGTCTTAGTGGTCAGCCTCCGTCGTGCTCTGAGTGAGAAACAGGCTGAACGGACCAACACAGGGAACTCAAATCGAAAGTGTGATCTAGGCTATAGCAGGAAAATCATTATTGTCATTATATATGTACTGTATATATCTTTCTACCGTATCGTCCACCCTTGTATTTAGGTTTGAAATAACTGAAAAAATATTCCTATACGAATGCTGGCCTAAAATTAATTAAAGTGTGTTACATAGTGAAATGTTAATTACAAAAAATAGCCACAGGGTTATAATACCAAGCCCCTAAAATCAACTGGGAAAATAATAATGGATATTACTTTTAAAACATGAATTAAAATGAAAGGAAGAAAAAAAAATGGATATTGATAAGGAGCAGAAGATCCAAAAGACACAAAATAATGTTAACGTTAATAATGTTCCACAGTATGGTATTAAATGTATCGATCGCCTGAAGTTACAGGTCGAATCTCAGCGTAAGAATGCATGTTTTACTTTTGTGTGTGTGTGTGTGTGTGTGTGTGTGATAAAACACAGTTGATTAAATGCTTGATAACTTCAATGACATACTGGGAAACATTGCATCCGTGGAGACAAGCAGGTGGCAAACAACTCACCCGAAACATTTCACCTTTAAAGTACATATTTGGACCATGAACATCTCTACATGTTTGACATAATAAATAATAAGACTTTTTTTTTCTATGTGTAGAGATTCATACACATAATTTGTACCTAGTGACGTTTAAGCTACTTTTCAGGAGAGGATTGTAGGAACACGGTTGGATGTATGTGAACCTAAAGCGCAGCAGTGAGAGGTAAAAGTGTGCAAACAGGCTTGTGTTGAAAGGCCAGTGTGGGAGCAGTGTCTGTTGTGAGAGCTGATTACCTGCTGGGACTCGTCATATGTCTCCCTTTCTGCCTCCAGCATGGCCTCGCCTTGGCCCTCCATGGCCTCCTGCCCGTACTCCTCAGGCTGCAAGGTACACAAATACAGGGCGAATTAACACAATCATACTAGCACAACACACATGGAACGAGAGAGACCCAGACTGCTCTTTATCTCATCTCTTATCATATTTGTGCATTGCTGCTTATTATTTCCACAAAACAATGGTTTACTTTTTGGAACAAACTGCTCTCTAACCCCTTTGGATGAAATATAATGTATGTAATGATGTAATGTAATAAGATAATAATAATAATGACTTTGATTAGATGAATTTGGCTTAACATGTGTATCGACTGTTCAAAGCAGTTGTAGGTAATTATTTATTCACTCTTCACACGAGATGGTGGTAGACTATTTCAGTAACCACAACTGAAGTGAGCTTTATAGTTTCAACCTTTTGCACTGTTGTTTTTGTGTGTGCGAGTTTATGGAGGTTCAAAAAGACAGAAGCAGCTCCTTGAAAACCAAACTAGTGGGTCACCATTTCTTTTTAAGTCCTGCTCTAATCAAATCAATTAGGTCAGGACACTCTGTATAATCCCATGTGCGGAGACGGTGGCTCTGTAGTGTTAGCCCACCGACATCATTAGCATTGGCAAAAACCAGGCAGTCAGGAGGCGCATCAAAACACAATCATCAGATATGATAAGAGATTTGAAATATGTCTTTGAAAAAAAGATTCAGGAGCAAGTGCTTTTTCATTTAAATCTCAGTTTCAATACTAAAGGGAAAACATTGATTCTGTATAGATTTTGATACCATAATCATTTTTTTAATGCTCTTTTTTAGGTCAAGGTTTTAATCAACCGAGACATTTTCAATACAAAAAACAATTGCATAAACCCTGTGGTCAGATAAAGCTCAAGAGCATTCTAAAACTGTTCAAGAAAGGTCACATTTTGTCTTGTTTATGGATTTATCCAGTACACAGTATACATTCATTTTTGTATCGCTATTATGGGATTTTTAATACTTTTGACAACACAGTAGCATCAACATTTGAGAGAAGACTGAAATATGAACGGCAAAACAAGAATCCCATGCATTTTTGAATACATTTGTAGCGGTCTAAAGGACAGGGTTAGCAGTTCAGTTGCAGTGCTAATATTTAATATAAAAAACACAGCATTTCAGTGAACATTTGTTAGTGAGATAGAGTCAGAGGTGATGTCAGCACCTGTTAGTGGTGCAAAGAAGAAGCTCATTATTGCAGGCTGTCAGATTCACTTGATTAGGGAGTCAGAGGAAGCGGCCATATAAGGAGGGTTTAGCCCGAGCCAAGACCTTCATTGATGCTTTGACAGCCTCAACAGCAAAAAATGAATATCTTGAGAATTGGTGGATATAAGGTCACAGAGAACAGTAAACGAGGGGAACATTTTAATCAAACTATTGTCAGGAAAGTGTGATTCTATGCATGGATGTACAGTGTGGATGTGTTTGAAGCTTTGCAAATTATATTCTGATTTTCTACATATTATCAGGACTGGAGATAAGTCCCACTAGAATAGATATTTTGCATGATCTAATTACATTGTAATTAGACTTTGACCTGCTATTTCTTACTTTCACGTCTAAAATTATTTGTCATTTGTTATCATTTGGTTCTCGATCCCTGAACAGGCCAGTTTTGAGTCTGAGCACCACATTTTGTTTCAGTTCAAATGAAAAGCGCTAGAGTATAATTCAAATGGACCAAGATGCACCTCACCAACCAGACAGACCAGAGTTTGCATTCTTTGGCCCGGATCACACTTGGCCAAATTAACTGGACCATCAACCCAAAATTGACAAAAGTTTGAGTCCGGGTCTGGGGCACAACAAAGTTTCACATTGGATCAGTGTTAAATTGTCTTGGTAGCTTTAGTTTAGAATTGTCTTAGTTAATATAGTTTTTTAATCCTTTTGTACAAATTCATATATGTTATTAGGGCTGGCAACAAGGCCCACTGGGAATAGTGACCTTTTTTTTTTTTTGCGTGATCCTACTTATATCATTCAATCAGACATTGCTCCAACTTTCACGTCTTTCTTTTCATTTATCTTTTATCAATCTTCCCATTTTTTGACTCTGTGTCCCCATGTGCCTCTCAGTGCGGGCCTCTACCTGGTTTTGTTCTCCTCTCTGGTTAGTTTGCGTTCCCAAATCAAACAAATCGCACCAGAGCTTGATTTAATCATACTGAGATCCAACCGGACAAGAGTTCCCTTCTTTTTTGGACCTGGATCAGAATTAGAATGCGCATTCACAATTGCCCAAATTAACCGAACTACCCAGACAAACGGATTCTGATTTGAATCAAAAGTATATTGTGAATGGACTCTTTATGTAATAATGAACCCGAAAGGGCACAATAGACAGGATCAGATAGGACCAATGCCGTGGCAGAAGTCAACATTGCCTTGCTTACTTATACTTTAGATTTTTCTCTGATAATTGTGTGGGTTTTGCACATGTAACAAACATATATAGCCCTGTATAAATCTCCTCTAGTTCCAATCACAGTTGTTCGAAACAGTAGAAAAGGCAGAGTTCAGAGCGGTGACATTTTCCGAGGTCAAAAGGTTTAGCGCAGAGGACCTATAATGGAAACGCCATGTGACAGAGAAAGATGATCCTTCCGAGGCGAGATTGTCTGGGTCAATTAAAGCTCCCTGTGAACTGAGGCTTCCTTAGAGAGTGAGGACAGATCTGTGGACAGAAACTGAACCGGCGATCAATCCTTGTGGCCTAGAGGGTCTGTGCACTTATTCACTTTAACTCAGTTTAGTTAGAGTTTATGTTATTTTTTGCCTATTTGTTGACAGGTCCAGACTTTATTCAATAAATACATACATAAAAACAATTTGATTTAAATTTAATTTCATCGTGTGGAAATGTTTTTGCACTAGTGAGTGACTATTTGCTTTTTTTTTTTTTTTAGTACAATAAGATATGGCCCAGCATAGATAGTAACGATTCATAATGAGCAGTTTAATGCTGGAAACTATTTGTTGAATATCTTGCTTATGATATTATACATTTAGAAACAGCTTATCTGGATTATCCTGCTTTAGGGTTTTTGTGTCAGTCGCATAAAGTACAATCAATATTATCGTGATATTTTCTATAAAAATACATCGCAGATCAAAAAGTGCAAAACAATGTAAACGTATTCCAGGCAATTCATTATTGAAAATGTCACTGGATAAAAACAAGTTAAAATCTATTACGGCAGCACTGTCTACTCCAAACTATAATAATAATCATCATCATCATAATAATAATCATAAAAGTAAAAAAATATCATTGATGTGAATTTCATACTACTACCACTTGGCTCAAAAAGTAAAGTCGTTACAACTCAAAACCAGCCATAATGTTTCTGACTGGAAAGTGAATAATCATGTTTATGGTCGATGTCTTTCTATTACCCTTTTCCTTTCTTTTTTTTCTAAACAGTGAACAGACGACACCTCGTGCGTGTTGGGATTCATTAGCTCATATATCTCCCTGCTGTCCAAAGCCGTGTCCGGTCCAGACTTTAATGACCACAGCCCAGAGCCTTCTGCCAACCGTAAGTGAGACCTGGATTTGGATCTCTCTCTTTCGCTCTCTTCTTTCATTCTCTTTTTTCCTCCCTCTTTTTGAGCGTCTGCAAAACTAGGCCTCTTCAAAACAAAGACCCAGAGCTGATTAGCGCCACCAGCTCCTGTCATTAGTTACTGTTTATCTTATATATGTGAGCTCCATACTGTCAGTGTAGTTTCATGAGTTGTTATTTCATTAGCTTATATAATACATTTACCACATTTATTAACACTAATGAGGCATATACAACTGTAATAAAAAACATGATTTTTTTTCATGCGCGCTTTATTGAACTGTGCAGTAATCCACTTTAATCTCAAGTGTATATGCAATATTCATTTTTTAAAACACACCCGTGGATATGGAAATACAAAGCGTGAATTATCCACGGATTTGCCTTCATTTATGGATTTGAACGGTGCAATTTTTCTTCTCATCAAACCATTAATTTATTGTTTTGTTATGTGAAAGGAATTTACCCATTTTAATCTAAAGAATGTACTTATTTCAGTCTTCATTTTATAAGTTTTAGTTTTCCATTCATGTTCATTTATTCATTCCATACCATTATTTAAACATACAATTAGAGTCGGGCGATGTGATGTCATAAAATGTAATGATCTTCTGACCCTGACAATCTGCCAGTCCAGAGTGATTGCATTGAATGTGATTAGATTCTGTGGTTTTCTTTATAGTGCAGCTTTATGTTCATACACAGACTCATCTGCGTCACACACTCTGTTGGTCAGCCTCTGTCCAGCGCTGAGTGAGTGACGGGTGGATTTCATGTACACACAGTCATGTATGTATAACTCCAGAAGAAAGCAGATGGTTTTACTTTCCACATAAATAAATACATCAACAATTAAGAAATGTTTTTATTTTTTTCAACTTTTTTTAAATACTAAAACTAAATTACTAAATAAATTACCTTAATGTACACTAATAAAGCTATTAACTCTAAACTAAAGCATGTGCTGAAGTGTTACAAGGTTGACGACAATGCCAGTACTTTGGAGGCTCTGCTTTTTGGCCGATGTATAGGGCCAATTTGAATAATTTTCCGCAAAATATATGTATATATGTATAAAACGTTGTCACTGTCTATACATTGCACTAACCTGAATTGAAGCAGTGTTTTCACTTTTTGTGATTTAAGCTTTATGTCCTTCCTTTAAGTAGATAGTCAACAAAATATTGACCTATAATTATCTCTACTTGATGCTGATTTTGATCCACAATGACAACAAAAACATAATTTTCTTAGACAACAGAATGAAGGAAAGGTCCAGAAAGGTTATTTAGTTTTTTTCCGGATTTATAATAGTTTCAGTATCAATTAGTACCTAGATATGTATTTTACTATTAAACTACTATGTTGTGAATATAAATGTAAGTGTGGGTCATTTTCTGGTGGTACATACGTTCATGTCAGATGGAAACTCGTCTTTCTTCCCCAGTCCAGTGGCAGCGACGATGTTGCCCATGGCCCCAGTGGTCTTCTCAGCCACTGCGCACACACAAACATTATGCATATACATACCCTGCACACACTGAGCACATGTAACCCTATCTGTGCTCATTCTGCACACAGACTAAAAGGACCACATCATGGCAGTGGTGTCATGTTTGCTCTCTGTGGTTTTCCAATTGATTATCACACATAACGACCACTTGGCCCCACCCCATCACTGCAGTACATTTACGGCTTTCACACAGTAACAAAGATAATCAACTGTTTACATTGAAACACCATATCTGTTGCTCCAGTACAGCCAATTCAGTCAAACTCACCTGAACCCACGCTGTCTTTGGCCTTGTTTCCTGTAAAGACAAGAGAAAAAACAAACTTTGAATAATCAATAAATCAATAATAATAATCAATAAAAAGGAGACCTAATGAGACAGCACGTGCATTTAAACTTAATTTTACATATTATCAGTGAAACCTGGGAGTTGCCAGTGACTGAATCCTTCAGCGGACCCTGACATGTTTCGCACATAAAACTGCTATTGTTGTATGATGTTTTAATCTTTTATCTGCACTAAATATACGGATGTAACACTAGAGCCACTAATTCTCCTCTGTGGCACCCAGAGGCCTCCCGTTCAAGTACTAACCAGGCCCAATCCTGCTTTAATTAAATCGTGCATTGTCAAGGTGGTTAGGCATCATCATCATTGTCTCACAGGTATTTTAAAGGGGACGTATTAGGCCAAATCAACTTGAATGAGCTTTTAACCACGTTACAACAGTGTTTCCTCACCATTAGTTTACTCAGAGTCCTATTTTTGATGAATTCCTGCATGTTGATTCCTGTATTGTCGTGCAACAGGCTTGAGTACTTAGAAAAGTCCTGTTTTTACTTACCCCCTATACCCGCCCACATTCCTGTTCTGCTACTTGTGATTATTTGAAATATTAAGACTCCGGCTGATACAGGTAGAGTTGTAAAATGTCACGTACCCCCCTCAAAAATAAAAACATGTAAATGTCTTCTGTTTTTCACGGTGAAATGTCACCAAGAAGAGGCTTATCAGTTCTGCAGATTTGAACAGCAAGTCAATGAGCCTGTTTCTATTATTAAGCTGTTTTGATCAATATTGCAATTTATAATGAACAAAATGTAAAAATGATTATATTCTTTTGCAATAGCCCAATACCCGAAGTACCTGAAAAAAAGAATAATATGTCTCCCAACTATTAACAACAACCTCCCAATGTTTTTCCTCTGTTTTCAAGTTATTAAACTCATAGGCCGCATCGTTCAATTGTGTGACCTCTGACAGTCATCGTCCATCTCTGGAGCACTCAGTCGAGACATTGGCCCAATCTGCCTCATGCCCACTGGTCCTGATCATTTAAACTTTGCTCCAGTCACAAACAAGGCCTGTTGGTCCCTAGAGGGCTTCAAATACCAAAAGAACAGCCACCAGTCACTCTAATATTGCAGTGGTTGGTAGTGATGTAGAATTTATGCATTTATGATTAAGTAATAATGAAAACAAAATATAGCCCTCATGGTTTGTACTACAATTTATAGTTCTGTTACGATATCGCACTTTAGTGTTACAATTATTGTGAGAGGTAACATCATGGTATAACGTTTATTCACAATATTGACAAATAACAAAAGTGAAATCCTTAATTTTCTTTCATTCTAATACATGTATGCACCCAGCTTTATGAACTCAAACTTTCTGAATGTAAATGTTATTGAGATATAAACAGCCACATAAAATGCATAATACATTTAGGTGTACGGTATTTATCGTCTTTCACCAAATAATATTGACATCCCTACATTATATACTCACTCATTAATCTTACTATTTTGACAACCAATGAAATAAAATTTTCCTGATTAATTAGTATGTATGTATTTTGTATCAATGTCAGCTCTGATGGGCCTGTCAAGATAATTACTAAATTGACAACAATATTTAGGCAAGGCAAGGCAAGTTTATTTGTAGAGCACATTTCATACACAAGGCAATTCAAAGTGCTTCACACAGCAGGAAAAATGCATTCAAATCACAAAGAAATTACAGAAACAGAAATACAATAAAATTAACTAAATTAAAAATTATCAATCCAACTGATTGTCTAAACTTATAAAATCACAAACAAAAGAGAAGAGTGCAAAGAAAAAATCCTTTCAGTCATATGCGCAGCTAAACAAAACTGTTTTTAGCTTAGATTTGAACATTGTCAGAGTAGAAGCCTGTCTCACATCTTCAGGAAAACTGTTCCATATTTTAGCTGCATAAAACTGAAACGCAGATTCCCCATGTTTTGTCCTGACTCTGGGCACCAGCAGGAGGCCGGTCCCTGATATTTAGTCTATATTTAGACTACAATTTAAGCTGTAAATGATTGAATAAGTGACCTCTATGACTAAATATAGATATTAACAAAACACTTAGAACATTTAAAAAATGGTGGGATTCTTCTGCTTTGAGGTTATTGTATCATTGTATTTTTCACTTTGAAATGTGTTATTGTGAAAAACAGGAATATTTTAAATATCCTTTGCTTTGAAGCTTTAGCTAATATTAAGGCTGAAACTACTAAACAACAAAAAGGGCGTGGTTTCATATTGTTACATAAATTGTCTTCAGAGTATCTATGGATTAATGAAGAGTAATTGAGTCTCCCCTTCTCCTCCTTATCTACAGTGTGAGGCTTCGAAGGTGTGTTGTGCCTGGCTGCATCTGGAGCTGGCATCAGTTTTAAGCACAGAACAGAACAGGCCTCTAATTTATCACTCGGGGCTTTATTGATCCTTTAATTAACAGAGATAAACAGGGCCTGATGACACAGACCATTCATTTCATCTCGGAAACGACTTCTAACTTAGCACCTCGCCATTACTGTCAAACAGAAGTGGGTAAGCATCAGTTAAGCGTGTCTTGTTAGATTTAGAGTCTTCAATACCTTTGTTTGTTTATCATATCCATGTTTAGTAGAGTTACTGTACATTCTCACAACCTATCATATTATTTATTTGAGAATAAGCTCTTTTTCATTTGTTACAACCCTATTAGTATTTTTTGAGTAATATAACTTATTGTATGATAATGCCATTTAGTGGTGTGAAATATTGACACAAATTAATATCAAGATTAGTTTATTGATGTTATTTGGGCAATTTTATGGCAATCCTCCAGAAATGTAATAAAACGTTCCTGTAAATGTGTTTGAGATTCAAACACGGCACAAAACATGAATTCACTCTTAAATCAACCACCAAGAGCAAACATATGAATGCCAATATAAAGGCAGTTATTCTATGTCTGACTAAACAAAAACTTGATTAGATTAGTTACTTCAATTTACTCATACGTAGGTAATATATCTATATTTCAGTTCTACTTGTTATTTTTTTTTTTATCTTCCTTTGACAGCTCCCTTCATAATAACTTCCAGGAAAGCAGATTAGCTTAATATGAACAGATCATTCACATTGTCTCATTCGAATCACTGTTATAATTATGTAATTCAAAGCCCTAATTTTCTGTGTAAATGTTTTGACAGATCCTTTCTTTTCATCTTTTGAATGAAACCCCCAGTTGTGAGGCTAAAATGGCAGAGTTTTTTGTCTTGCCATTGAGCTGGTGGGCGGTTTGCAGCAGTGGCATCTGTCAAAAGGTGGGCCACAGACCTATTGGATGGCTCATACCCCTCCTCCAAGAGCAGCCTTCCAGCAAATCACATGTGGATTTCTAGGCCACGCACGACAACACGACAGATACATGTCTGCTTTCCGTTTCACGCATATGTTCAATGCAGTGAGTGGCAGAAACAATGCTTGTGTTACTACGTGTGCTTGTGTTCATTCCTGTCTCATCGCTGACAAACCCGACAACTTCCTCCCAAGGAAAACATATGCAGTATATATAGTATTTTCCCAATTTAGTCACTCTCACACTGCTGGTTACGCTACACAATATGTATTTTGAAATGATTCCTGTTGCAGTATTAGTCACATTTCATGCGGAATCCAACTTTTACTAGCCTGATTTGATAATTTGTTTAATTTGTTCAGCTTGGTTATTGTTTCACTATGTTTTATCGCTATTACATTTGTTCAGATTAATACAAGTAATGAGTAATTCCTTAAACCATTACATTAATAAGCACTAGGTATTTGTTAATACGCACTTATAAAGCATTCACCTGTTTTCATCACTTGGTCACTGAAAATAGTTTATAAGCAGCTTATTAATGTACATGCACATTTATTAACACACATGCTTTTTGTTAATGGTTTATTAACTTCATTATGGTAGTATAAGCCATCTACAATTGCTAGTAATTGTAATAAAAGGGTTTAAAAACAAACAACTAGTGTTTCTTAACCTTATAAATATTTTAAAGTTTTACACAATGACGTATACAAACGGAGAATCAAAATATTACAAAAATATCACAAATTAATATCAACATTTCCTGAAATCCTTTCTTTAATATCTTGCTTTAGGCCAAAGACACTGGCACTTGTAGCTTGCTTATCTCTCCTCATAATGAAGACACTGTTGAATTAATTAATTATCATTTGACACAGATTGTTTTTGCATAGTCAATGTATTTCTACTGGCCCTATATCTTGCAGAAGCTGGAACACATCTGAAACATATCTTCCGATGTATTATGCAGCAGCTTGCAGGACCTCTGTCCAGCTCTGGGCCCCTGAGTCACCGGCTGCTCTGGCCTCACCACCAATCGAACAAACGCAGAATAACAAGCAGAACCAGAGGCATAAAACACGCACAATGCCAGCTACTCAAAGTGCAATACCCAGATGGAGCAGGGTTGATTAAATATTAAACCACATCATTAAAACCCAATAAAATAATGGTATTTAAGTATGAACTTAAGTTGTATTTTACAGGCTATGGAGTTGAGCCAATCGAGATAAGACGATCCACTTCACGCTAGATGACAGATGGAGCAGACCCTGGACAACTGATGCTTGATTATAAGGCTAATGAGAAACTGGATTTATATCAATTATTTATGTCACATTTAGAAATCATCTACTAATACAGAAAAAAAAAACACCCAGATGATTTAATATATGAGTTTATTCTGTATTAAATATTTTGCATATGAGTAAAATATAACTTGTACATCAACAGTAATCGTTCAAACATGAAGTATTATAATGTGCAAATATAAACACACAGAACCCTGATTTGGACTTTTGGGATTCATTTCACAATACCTTCAACAGTGCATTTGTGTTAATCTATGCCATTCTCTTTGTGTTGCAGATTAAAAACTGCCAAGTCTTTTGGTTGGTTTGGTCTGCAGGAGGCGACTGTTTTATAATATTCATTAAAGTATATGTATAGATTATATGACAATCCCTGTGAGCTCAAATCGACTGTTTTCGCCTTATCAAAGAGACGATGTGTACGTTACCAAGAGCGAATTCAATGCATGTCGTAACTAATCTAATACTGGAATAAGAACGTGATCATCTCTCTGAAGAAATGCTGGTTTGGTACAGGCCACTGGTAATATTGAAACTCATTTATTGAGAAGATGCGGGCCTTCTGTTCATTAAATCTTCAGCGGGCTCATTTGCTGTGCGCTGCATAAATCAAGCACGGGCCGGCTCGATGTTGTCAGATGATGTGAATTGTCTCAGGGTTGTCTTACCTACAAACATGACTCCTTCTTTAGTCTTCTCGGCTGCCACTGCGACTCCTTCCTTGGTCTTCTCAGCGGCCACAGCCAGACCCTCTTTAGCTTTAGACATACCCTTCATAAACACGTCCATCTTGGCTGAATCACTGCGAAGAGACACACGGAATGTCACTCCCTAGGGCAGCCTTAACAGAAAACACACTTACAGAAATAACATTTGTACTTCAATGGCAATACCTTTGTAATACACATTGATTGAGTCTATTGCATTACACTATTATTACACTGTGGCGCGTAAAAGACAACACCGCCCCCTGTGGCCATCCCTGACAGTTGCAGTCCAGTAAGGTAGTAGTAAAACCCAAGCGTGTTCACTCAAGCGTGCAAGCCTACTTTTTACGTCCCCGTCAAAGCATGAAATATTCAGCGGCGCAAAGATGTCAATGAAACGGTTAATTGTGAACGTGCTCATTAATTATTGCGCGGGTGAAACGCTACTCTTGAGCCGGGAGGGACGGCGGCAGGACGGAGGGGACAGTGAAAAGCGCAAGGCCCGTTTTGTGAGAGAGGGACACTGTACGGGCACATATAGTACATTACGCTGCTGCTGGGGGAAGGGTGGCACGATCCCGACGTGTCCAATCTGAAATGCACACGCACCTCGGTTTTTTAAATGAAGCGTTGTGGGTACGTGTTGCAAGGCTTACACGCAAAGTGGAAACAACATTAAATAATAATCACCTTTTTATTTATTTTTTATTTTATTTTATTTTTTATTTTTTTTATCACGTTGGACATGAATCCTTTTACGGTGCCATCGTAATAAGCTGCAGGTCAAGCCTTAAGTCGGTACATACACGCTGCAATTCACGCCTTCTGACGCGGGCACCGTAGTGTTTTACGATCGCACAACATACACGCGATGTTCTGGTTTAGCCTCGTTTTTCGGTTTCAAAGTGAGGTGTAGCCACAACGTTGAAAGCTTTCCATCGAAGCTTAACGCACGTTTTCACACCCCCCCACATGCTGGTGACCTCTATTCACGTCAAATCTGGACCAAAATGCACAAGGCGGGAACGCTTACCTGTTTGCCGAGAGCCTTCGACTTGTCCCTCTATGGCTGAGGTGCACGGGAAGGTTCAAACTCTGGTCGAAATTGGAGATATCTTGAGATGACAAGTGCACGGGCCTTCTTCGGGCTGATCTCCAGAAACAGGGACGGCCCCCTTCACAGTGCGGTGCAGACTATCACGTCCCTCCCTCTCCTCTCCTCTCTCCTCTCTTCTCTCCTCTCTCCTCCGTGCACCCCGCCCTCCCGCTCTCCTTCACCGGCTGCCTCCGCTATTGATCAGCCCAGATGTCAACCGGGACAAGCGTGGTCAAATATAGCTTTAAAGAGCCACGCCATATCATGTTGTTTTATGTTGAGGAGAAATGCTGGTACGGATGTTTAAACTTAACGCACAGAGAAGCCAATTGGCCCTGTGACTCTGACTATTATAATAAATAGAGAAGGTCTACAAAGCATGCGCTGTATATCATTTATACATGCATGATAATATCTTACATGGGCAAACATTCCTCTTAGTTAATGGCACTTTAAAAAAACATTATAAAATAAACTACATTCACACTTCTGAACAAACTACACAACTAAATGTGTAAACAATTGTTTAGAAGTGCATTTCCATCAATATCAACGGTCAGATTCCACAAGCCTTTGCTTAAAGGTAACTTTTCTGGTTTTCTGGTGACTAAACTACTGCGGTTTAATTTCACATACAGGCAACTGTGTTCCTGAAACCCTCTCAGATCAGTTTTATGCAATACTGGTGAACATTCAAAGCAAAGCGATAACATCTCAATGGTTACAAGCCTATGGCAGACCCCCATCAGAAAGTTACATAGTGCACCTTTAAAGGAAATAATTTTGAACCTTTGTTGTGAATGTCTGTTGTTGCCTCTAGGCCCAAGACGTATTTAAAAATACTATTTTCAAGAGAAAACGTCACCAATGAAATGCCACGTGCCCAGAGTCATGTATTCTGTACTGTAGCCCACGCTAATTTCAACACAAACAGTAGTACAACTGCTGATCCTTAAGTTTGAAAAGTAGCTTAGCTCCTCAGCCTAATCTTATTATTCTGTCACCCTGCACAGGCACGGGAAACAACAACAGATGATTCATAATATAATTTAACCTGTGTGTGTGTGTGTGGGTGTGCGCACATGTGTGTGTGTGTGTGTGTGTGTGCAGGCTAAAATCTATGTTAGACTAATAAAAATGAACACAGTCATCACAAACAAACCAGTGCAATTCAACATGACTGTGTATCTCTATTTTTACCTGCACCAATTAGTTAACTGCCTCAGTGGATATGCAGTAACGTGACTCCACAGTGGCACAACCTGCACAGAGCAGAGCCAGGCTGTGTAACGTCACTTCCGCTGTGACGTGGTGAGCTTGTTTAGTGTTAAGCTAAAGGGGGCTTTGCTGTGTCGCTATTTGTCCCCTGTACATACATAATTTATTTTTGACCTGGTCTATTTTATTAGTTAACTGGTTAACCACCAGCAGAATGAATAATTATTTGGCTGGAAGTGAAGTCAAAGCTTTACGGTTAAAGATGAATGAAACAATGTTTTTTACTGTCACAATTTCATTTATTTATTTATACAGGGAAAACCCAATGAGAAAAGTTATCTTTTTCATGAGTTCCTGTTAAAACACAACACAAAATAAACAACAAACATAGGATACTAAAACACAAATAAAACAGTCAATAAAATTAATCAATACATGAAAACACATTTAAACATACAATCTGAGATACAATTATGTAAAACAAGTGATGTTAACTCTCCTCCAATCAGAACAGAGTATTTCCCAACGTCGATCATGGCTAAACCCGATTGGGCTTGTGTTAATAATACCCCCAGTTCCACAGCTCTGTAAACCAGAGAGAAGAGGGTTAACACTCCTTCACTTCTTTGATGCCCCTTTGTGCGTGGGCAGACGTCATCCCTGTGAACGAGGGCGAGTGGCTGTGAAATCCTCATCCCCCCTTGCCTCCCCCTACGCTCAGTGTGAGGAAATCCCAGAAAACTGGCTCCTTGAATCGTGTCTCATCTGGAATGTGTAAGCATGCGTATGCAGCCGGTGGCAAAACAGCAAACCAGCCACACCCCAGGTCTAAATCTCTGATTCATTCATATTTAAACAATGTATTTGATTGAAAAATACTGTGTAGCTTTGCCCCAGAGTCTGATGTTTGAGGTAAAATGCAAATAATGACCAAGAGCACAAAAGGAAAGCGGCTCCAGTGTAATGCGCGAGTCGCTGTCCATGGTCTGAAACGTCTACGTTCACTGTCCATGGTTCTGAAGTGCCAATGGTATTTTATGGAACTAAAGGGGTGACGTTTTTTGAATGGGAGCACGAGTGAAAATGTTACGTAACAAGATCAGGTTGTCTCTGCTCAGAGACGCTTTGGCATTGCTCTATAAAACATCGAGCAACGCCTGCTGTCACTCGTGGATTTACTATTTAGTGGTGCCTGCCCTCTGGTGGACAAATCATGATATTGCAAATATTTTGAATTACGCTATTTGTCGTGACCATATTTGCAACTAATGAAAAGTATGGGCTTTGAACGAATATATATATATATATATATATATATATATATATATATATATATATATATATATATATATATATATATATATATATATATATATATATATATATATTTAAGTTCTGTACATTGTGTGCTGAAATAAATGATTATAAAATAAAATGTTTGATTGTTAATTGTTTAGTGTCAAGTGCTACGTAAATTATTAAATCAATCACATGTATTTATTATATATATTATTATTTACTGTATATAGTACATATTAGACCATTCTCAACCCTCACTGACGTTTGCGGGTGGCAAAACGGATCGAGCGCACAGCTACAACACTGTCCGCTCGGATGATACAAGTAGCTTTGTTTTTCTCCTGAA
Source organism: Eucyclogobius newberryi (assembly GCF_026437365.1). Classification (NCBI taxonomy): domain Eukaryota; kingdom Metazoa; phylum Chordata; class Actinopteri; order Gobiiformes; family Gobiidae; genus Eucyclogobius; species Eucyclogobius newberryi. Next base: position 26,630,129 of record NW_027315735.1, on the reverse strand, counting down.
ACGCATCTTCTCTGCCCCTGTGAAGTGCGACTGTTGACGAGAGCAAACCGCAATATAATAGATCCGTGGAGCAAACACACGAGGCTGGGTCTGTGTTTCCTGACTTTTCAGCGTCATGTGATCAAGAGTTGCGGCGCACAGATCAGGAGGTTACCCCCCACGAGACCGAAGGTTCGTGGTCCGAAAGTTCGCTAGTCTTAAGGTTCACTAGTCCGAAAGTTCCTCATAGGCTAAAGTGAAGGTGCAGACGGCATCGGGATGTAGTCAGTCTGTAAAATGTGCACGAAGCACGAAGACACGCGCTGAGGCTCGTCACGTTTAATGTACCAGCTGCTCACAGGTGACACCGCAAGTTGTACTGTGTATATAAAAATAACAAATCAAATCCTCCGCTTTATGCCCTCATTTGATCATAAGAAATATGCGTGATCAGAATCCTCCACTCTATGCCTTCATTTGATCATAAGCATAGAAATGATATATGTATATATAGAAACGCGTGATCCGATCACCGTAGGATTGGTAGTCAAAAAGGATATTCAGCTTTTGAAGACGGGAGTGTCTACAGAGCCGCGGCGCGCGGCCGAAACTGCTGGGCTATTTGAGTTAATTCATTCATTAATAATAGGATAAGGAGCTCAGGCTATGCACAGAAACAAGTCGGTTATGGAAAATACGTGAGTTTAATCATAAAAAGTGCATCAACACTAGAAAAGTCCAAAAAGCACCGCGGTGAAGTTAGTTTCACGTTGGACGTTGGATATTCGCCTCCGCAACTAGAGCGGGAGCTTCCTCTGAGTGTGCCCCGCCTGCAGTAGCTCGACACAGGGAGCTGCGCGCTGAAGTTCCGTTTGGTGCGCCAGTTAGGGACCAACTCTAAAGTACCGTTTGTTTAAAAATGTGTTATTAAAAAATATCAAACGTATTTATATTTAAAAATATATATATATATATATAGAGCATGAATCCAAGTTGCTAATATTAGATGCAATAGTCCTTTTGGGCTGAAAAATTAACCCTTTGTTGATTTTAAAGGAATATTTTTCGTCAAAAAACAAGGATTCTTTTCAATAGCTCCTAAGTCAGCAAACCTAGAAAGTCAAACCCAAGTGATTATAGTAGTTGTGGTCTCCAGGTATCACGCACACCTTTTACTTTTTCAAATTAACCCTTTGTAGATTTTTAAGGAATATTTTTTGTCAAAAAACAAGGATTCTTTTCAATAGCTCCTAAGTCAGCAAACCTAGAAAGTCAAACCCAAGTGATTATAGTAGTTGTGGTCTCCAGGTATCACGCACACCTTTTACTTTTTCAAATTAACCCTTTGTAGATTTTTAATGAATATTTTTAGTCAAAAAACAAGGATTCTTTTCACTAGCTCCTAAGTTAGCAAACCTAGATAGTAAAAGCTAAGTGATTATAGTAGTTGTGGTCTCCAGGTATCACGCACACCTTTTACTTTTTCAAATTAACCCTTTGTAGATTTTTAAGGAATATTTTTTGTCAAAAAAAAAGGATTCTTTTCAATAGCTCCTAAGTCAGCAAACCTAGAAAGTCAACCCCAAGTTATTATAGTAGTTTGAGTCTCCAGGTATCACGCACACCTTTTACTTTTTCAAATTAACCCTTTATAGATTTTTAAGGAATATTTTTCGTCAAAAATCAAGGATTCTTTTCAATAGCTCCTAAGTCAGCTGACCTAGAAAGTCAAACCCAAGTGATTATAGTAGTTTGAGTCTCCAGGTATCACGCACACCTTTTACTTTTTCAAATTGACCCTTTGTTGATTTTTAAGGAATATTTTTTGTCAAAAAACAAGGATTCTTTTCAATAGCTCCTAAGTCAGCTGACCTAGAAAGTCAAATCCAAGTGATTATAGTAGTTGTGGTCTCCAGGTATCACACACACAGTTTACTTTTTCAATTCCAATCTGGGCGATATAACAGGCCTTTCATTGTTATTCAGCATAAAGGGCTTCTTGAGCCGCTCTTGGTCTGACCCGTCACCCAGGACCTCTTTGCCTTGGGTGACCTTACCGGGGGCTTCAAGCCCCTGACAATGTAGCTTCTCCATAGGTTCATTTGGGCTCAACCTCTCATAACCCTCTTTACTTTCTCCACTGCTCTTCTCCCTGTACACAAACTGCTGCTCCTTCTGCCGCTGCCATCTCTGCAAGACTTGTACGTCTTCAGGGCTCTTGGACGAGCAGGTCGGATCACCACCGACCCTTCTCACCCTGGACTATTTGAGTAGTCCTTAAGCAGGAGACCACTCCCCTCAGGCAGGAGGCCACTCCCCTCAGGCAGGAGACCACTCCCCTCAGGCAGGAGGCTACGGTCCATCCGGACCAGAACCTCCCACCACAAGAAGTTTCTTTCCCTCTGTTGTTGGACTCATGGAACACTTCTTAAACACTGTCATTTTAACCATGATTTAATCAATCACTGCACTTGTAAAGTAAAGTCAACTTTGAATCTTGTGTACATAGTAAGTCTTTTTTTTTATCTTATGTTAAATTTAAATTGTTTTTCTTTCATGCATGGCCTATTTAATTTTATACATCCTGTTTGTATTATTGTTCTTGGTTGTATGTTGCATCAAAATCACCAAAAGAAGTTCCTGGCCTTTTAATTTGTCCATTTACAATGGCAATAAACCTTTTCTTATTCTGATTTCTGATTCTGATAATCCCTGAAAGTACATTAGAATAAAATTGCACTGGATGAAATATACATATTTATTAATGTGTTTGCAACAGGTAAGAAATAAATAAATAGAAAATATGTGTCCAGCAGAATAACAACATTCTGAAACAAAATGAGAAAGCCAAGTTTGTTGGTGTTGTGTGGTTGTCTCAGTTGCAGACAAGGCATTTCCATGCTTTTTCGTCTGCGTTGTTGATGTCAACTTCTGACATTCCAACGCATTCCCCGTGAAACCAACGGTCACAATCATCACATTGAATCTGTCATAATAAAATTAAATAAGAAACATTATTATGTGGTATTTTAGGAATGCAGTATGTTAATACATAATTACAACTAAATTAAATCACTCTTACCCAGCCTGCTGATGGCTGACCAGGAAGTTTAGGTGTTTTTTTGTGTGCACACATCACACAATTAGATTCTGTTTGAAATACTACCAAAAAAGTAGTTTTAGTCTTATTAGTTTATTTACTGTACAAAAAATGTTTTTAACTTTGCATACTACTGACCTGAACCCTGCAAGAGGTCAACAGCCATTGCCTTTCTCTCTTTGTACATACTACCTCTCGTAGTAGAGAACTCGATGTTGGGGATCGCCGGGAAAGCCTGCATTATCTGCTTTGCCATCTAAAAATACACATTTACAAACAAAGAAAATTACAATATGCGATACAATAATAGTGAATCCTGTTAATTGATAATGTCAATAAGCCTCTTTCTTATTCTAATTCTGAAAGAGAAAATTCTGGGCCCTAATATAAACCATATTTTTTAACCTCTATTTTTAACCATAGGGCCCAAAGTAGAGGCGTGAGCACCTTATTGAGGACAGCATGATCAGTTAAATACAATACAGATATGGGCACAGTCTGGTTACTTTGCAGACAACATCTCTGTTTCACTGTAAGCAGGTGAATGTGGGCCAGTGGATTCACTCTGTCACTGCATCCAACAGATCAGTGTGTGGACTGGCCTCCTGCTGGTGCAACAGATCAGTGTGTGGACTGGCCTCCTGCTGGTGCAACAGATCAGTGTGTGGATGCAAAACAACTTTCTCTTGCTGAACTCAGACAAGACCTAAATCATCGTCTTTGGCCCAAAGAAACAAAGAGAAAGTGTTCACCTCCAGAGTCTCACTCTAAAACCTACAAACCTGGGGGCAATAATGGACTCAGACTTGAATTTTAAAAGCCATGTCAATTCAATCAGTAGCTTTTTAAAAAACATTGCCAAAATCAAAAGTATAGTGTCTAAACTTGGACAGACTTATCTGTGCATTTGTCTCCAGTAGATTAGACTACTGTAACGGCCGCTCACTGGCCTCTCCAAACGAGCTGTAAAACAGCTGCAGTACATCCAGAACGCTGCTGCTCGGGTCCTGACTAGAACCAGGAAGTACGATCACATTAGTCCTGTTCTCAGGTCTCTGCACTGGCTCCCTGTGGCTCAGAGAATAGACTTTAAAGCAGCTCTGCTTGTATACAAGTCTCTCCATGGCCTAGCACCAAAGTACATCTCTGACATGTTAGTTCCATATGAACCACGGACTCTGAGGACCTCAGGGACCGGCCTCCTGCTGGTTCCCAGAGTCAGGACAAAACATGGACCGGCCTCCTGCTGGTGCCAGAGTCAGGACTAAACATGGGGAATCTGCGTTTCAGTTTTATGCAGCTAAAATCTGGAACAGTCTTCCTGAAGATGTGAGACAGATTCTGCTCTGACAATGTTGAAAACCTAAGCTAAAAACAGTTTTATTTAGCTGTGTTTGACTGAAAGGATTTTTTCTTTGCACTCTTCTCTTTTATTTCTTAAACTGTTTTGTGTTTTCTGTCATTTCTTTGTGATTTTAATTCATTTTTCCTGTTGTGTGAACCACTTTGAATGGCATTGTGAATGAAATGTGCTCTACAAATAAACTTGCCTTCACTTACCGAAAAAGTAGGGGTTTGAGGTAATAAATGTTAAGAAACACTGCTCTATGATAAATGCACATTACAGATTTTTTTAGGTCTTTTTTAGATCTCTTTCTCACAGTCGACCCTGTCAAAACAAGTGCCCTTTATATCTCCCATGCCCCATATAATACATGATACCTTAGCCACTATTACACCACAGCTGAATCCATCCTTCTGCAAAGGGTGTTGTAGTGTCCCACCCTTCCAGTTAATGTTTCTCCACTCCCGTTTCTGGTGATGAAGGTGTCTCAGATTGAGATATACCCTGTGCACACATATTTTATTTAAAGTTTTACATTTCCCATGTAATATCAATCAACTTATGTACATACTTCAATTTCTCGGCTGCCTGACTTGAAGACTCCATCTCCAAAGCACTTTTGGCGGGGTCAATCAAATATACTGTCCCGTTTCCAGCATGAATGAACTGAAAGAACAAGGCATTATTCTGTTGTTGTATTGTAGTGCAGTATTGGGTGAACATTACACTTTTTGTCAAAAACAAACCAGTAGGTTCCAATGGTTGTCATTAACAAGCACAGGTGAAAGGATGGCATCATACTTGGTCAGTTTTACCTGCCAATAAAAAACACATTTATTTAGTCAAATTCTTCTCTCGCTCACTTCCTCCCTCTCGCTCTTTCTTCATAGCCGCGTTCTCTTCCCCTTTCCTCTCTTTCTTTCTCTCCATCTCTCCCTTCTGTTTCTCTCTCCCACCCCCCCTCTCTCTTCCTCCCTCCTCTCTTTTGAGGGTTTTCCTGGGCAGTGACAGTCTCAAAAACAACTGGGCTCAGTACATCTTGGATATGTTAGTGCCATGTGAACCATCTCGGACTCTGAGGATCTCAGACCGTCAAGGCTCAGGCAGTCAAAGATGTTCAGGGCCTTTCGAACAGGTGTTCACTGTTAAGGTACACTTTGGTCTCCCCGTAGTGATATCTGGGCATTTGACCCATCCTCTTGAGCTCGGCTTAGTCAGGACTACCTTCACTTGAAAAAATGTACATATTTTCTGTTGATTTGGGAAGATGGAGCATGAGAAGGAAACCCATCCATATACGGGCAGACACATGCAAACGGAAGGGGTAGTAACTCTGACAGGACTAGGAAAAAGGGGTGAGCTTCAGGTTGGGACAGGCCAAGATAGCGGTGGATCGGAACAAGGGGTGGAGGGTTCAGACACAGAGCTAGATCAGTGTGAGGACCCTGTTTCTGAGGATGATCCAGGCTTAGCTCAGGGTTAAGTTTGGCTTTACTCAATGAACGGGGGGATGAGTCGATTTTTGGGAACCGCAGGGGTTTTGCTTCACAGTGGGAGGAGTAGTTGATTTTTTGACCTTTTTTTTTCCAAATAAAGGTGTGTCAAATATTGGTCACAATAATGGTCTTTTAAAAATCTCACTTAATATCTCTCTCTCTTTGCTGTTCCTCACTCTCGGTTACCGTCTCTCTGTATCTACAGGAGCTATGTGTAACATAAGAAAAACACACTTACAGTCGATAATAGATGTCTTTCCACCTGGCTTTGCTCCTTATACAGAATGACCATAGCTGTATAGTGGTCCATCAAAAAAAATTTGTTCAGGACTTTTTCATGGTTGGCAGCATGATGTATGATACCTTCAATCACCTGAGAGGAAAAGGTTATTATTCAATAAACAAAGGCCTTTATTATTTTTTGGACGGCTTGTTGTTACCTCTCCATTAAGCCATTCATGGGGTTTCAGTGTATTCAAATCAAAGTGACGGATGAGTATGCTACTCCCAGGATTTTGTGCCGCAATGGCACATACCACCATTTCTGTCTGCTGCCTTCTCCATAATGAAGCCACCTGTGGAAAATTAGAAAATGTTAAAGTAACCTTAATACTGCACTGAATAGTATACATTATACAAAGAGATGAGCTGTCACTGTAGAATAAAACAAACATATTCTTAAAGATGTGAACGTTACCTTTTTCTCTTCATCTTGTTTCTCTGCATTAATTTTCTTTGGCCTTGGCAGTGTTGTTGGAGGGTTGAAATATTTTGACTTGGAGGTAGTAGTTGAACGGATTCTCTTATTCCACGCCTCCTGGTGATCATCCTTTGGCCTAACCGCTCTACTGGATGTGTACAAAATTTTCAATGGGAAGTTGTTCTCGTTGATGTGCTCAACATACCGTCCCTGCAGAGATGTGAACAAGACCCTAATGAAATCAGCTGGTCTCAAATGTAGTTTCCGTTGAAGAATGGAATTTTTGACCAGTCCAAACCACAGTTCAACGTGACAGTTGGTGTCTCTGTTTTTTTTTGTCACGGTAGTCAATGCATCGGAGCCAGTATACCGTTTTAGGTCCCCCAGTAAAATGCCACTCCACAGAGGGAATAGTCCCATATATCGTTTCAGGAGCACCTCAACCACACCCGGGCAAAAATACCCATTTGCCCTGCCTGTTTTTTCCTCAGAGAGTATGTCACACAGAGCCTGTTCTCTTTGAAGGGCAAACGCTGCGGTAAAGGGGGAATAAGCCACAATATTTTTTTGCGTCCTCTCTTTTGTGACTTCATCCGCTGAGCACCTCTCGAGTATAGGCTCCATTTTATGACGTAAGATGAAACCATCCAAGACCCTTCGACTCTGTTTGACCCTGCTGTTCTCTTCTTCAGAAATGAAGATAACACACATGTGTTTAAAAATGTTGAGTGCTCTCTCCAGGCTCGTAGTGTTTTGGAGAGCAGCAAAACAGTACAGGACAAACTCCTTCATGGCCTTGTCTTTTGTTTTTAAGCCTATGGCCTGGCTAACAGCTTTTATTATATGGGCTGCACAAAGATGAACTACGGTGAATGAAATATTTCCAGACTCATTGTGGACAATTGAATGTGCTCTTTCAAGGTAGCTGTTAATATTTTCTTTGTTGAAGGCAAGTAACACGCTATGGATTTGTGCCCAACTGAAATCGGTTTCTATTTGGCTTATTTTCCTTTTTGTTATGAAAGAGAGATGCCTTTGGAACTCCATGAGCCAGTTTGTGATGGCCGGGATGGCATGATTATTTGTGATCATCTCTGTCACCGGTAAGGGGGGTTTATTTTTTCCCATCCCTGGCAAAACCAAAGCATAATATAAAATGTGTTTACCTTGGTCCATTTTTTTCACGACACCACCAGTTGCATCCAGATATAAAGCCACCTTCCCTCTTTTTAGATGCTCCGTCAGTATTTTCATTCCGGCCTCAGTCTCCAGGTGAATTGAAAGTGGCTCGATTTGCAACCGGGACAGATAGCCTTTTGAAGTGGGGTAACTGCCACTCTCTTTTATGATTTTGTGTGTTAGCATTAATTCCAAAAGTGAATCAGCATGAAGGCGCCTTGTTTTTCTAAACTCAGAACTGATAGTCTTAAGGACATCTTTGGTCAGACTTTTTGTCACATTGCCAGCAAATATTTCGTCTCTTGGTGTGTTTTTGAGTTGTGAATAATAATAATTACTTATTCAATTTTTTATAGCTTTGGCAATTGCTCCACGCCTGGAATATTTTGCAGGTCGGAATTTGTGTTGTTTTTTGGCATGCATTATTTTGCCCCTTCTTGTAACCCTGAATGCTACTGCTTTCAAACTGGAAGACGGTTCATGAGCCCTGGTGAAGTGATAGCTTGCCTTACAGTTGTCAAAAGTACAAATTGCTGTAGCAGAAAAGAACAAACTTTTTTGTTTACGACTGTCTTTTTTGCGGAGATGTTGATAAGTAATTTTAAGTGGGCAACTTGGACTCATTTTTACAAATTCGTTGTAAAATATAGTTGTCCACGGGGCTCTCAATTTGTTTTCCCCACAACTTGGTTTTATTTCATTCCACTGTTCTTTGCCAATATATATTTTGAATTTCTGTGGCCCCGCGTTGCAGAGTCTCATTTTCTTTTTGGATTTTTGCTGATGGGGCAAAGATGACTGTGTCTCTGGAGACTGTGTCTCTGGAGACTGTGGCTCTGGAGACTGTGGCTCTGGAGACTGTGTCTCTGGAGACTGTGTCTCTGGAGACTGTGGCTCTGGAGACTGTGTCTCTGGAGACTGTGGCTCTGGAGACTGTGGCTCTGGAGACTGTGTCTCTGGAGACTGTGTCTCTGGAGACTGTGTCTCTGGAGACTGTGGCTCTGGAGACTGTGTCTCTGGTGATTGTGGCTTTGGTGACTGTGGCTCTGCTGACTGTGGCTCTGGAGAGTGTGGCTCTGCTGACTGTGGCTCTGGAGAGTGTGGCTCTGCTGACTGTGGCTCTGGAGAGTGTGGGTCTTGAGACTGTGGCTCTGGTGACTGTGGCTCTGGAGAGTGTGGCTCTGGTGACTGTGGCTCTGGAGAGTGTGGGTCTTGAGACTGTGGCTCTGGTGACTGTGGCTCTGGAGAGTGTGGGTCTTGAGACTGTGGCTCTGGTGACTGTGGCTCTGGAGAGTGTGGCTCTGGAGAGTGTGGGTCTTGAGACTGTGGCTCTGGAGAGTGTGGCTCTGGTGACTGTGGCTCTGGAGAGTGATCTCAAGTAAACTCCTGACGACTCCAAAGCAAAAGGTATTTTGATAATAACTTGTGCCTCGAATCAGTACTTTGAATTTATAAAATGTCTGTTTTGTTATGACCAAAAAAAACTAAATGATAATTGTTCTTCAAAAGAGCCACTGCTGTGTCACATGTGTCTGTGAAGCAACTTCAGGACAAACATGTGAAGTGTATGTTATATGACTTGTATAAATCTAATACATATGAAGTGTATGTTATATGACTTGTATAAATCTAATACATATGAAGTGTATGTTATGTGACTTGTATAATCTAAAGCTGTGACATGTTCTGTTTGTCTCAGTCATACGATGGAGCTGAACGGAGGAGTTACTGAAGTACAGAAGACTGCGTAGCCATGGAAACAAAGTCTTGTTAAATACTGAGATATTCAGCATTTAACGCAATAATGTCACATTCATGTGCATATAACTGATGTAAAAAGAGTGTTTATTTTACCATTATTATTAGTATTATTTTGTCTTACGGTAGCTGTTTTTATTTAATCTTTATCTCTATTTTCCCCCTCCATTCCTTATTAAGGTATGAGAGGTTCTGTCTATAGGAGTTTTTGTTTATAAGAGTTCTTCTATTAAGATCAATCTATTAAGAGTGTTTTTTAAACTTCCTATAAGTTTTCTGTCCTTTTCCTCTGTATCTACTGTGTTGCAACAACGAAATTTCCTCATGTGTGGACAATAAAGGAATATTTTATCTTATTCAGTTTGTTCCATTTGACTTATACAGGTTGTTTTATCATTGTTACTATTTTTATGTTGCACTGAATCACCAAAGCAAGTTCCACTGTTTGTGAATTCTGTTCTTTGACAATGGCAATACATTTTCTGATTCTATTAATGATGATAATAATAATGAACAGTACAGACTCCAAAACTCCTTAATAAGGGACTCCCACATTCTAGCTTTAAAACTCATTGTAGCTTTAAAACTCAACTAAAACTGGCTAAAATCAATTTATCATTTGTAGTTATAATCAGATTTGCATTTATTGAACAAGTTCATTCATGTTCATTATTCTTATTAAATACATTAATAAACAAATGTGTTTTGTATTTATTAAAGATTGACATGATACAAAAACGACACAAAAGGAAACTGAATATAATTAAATACTGCTTAACTCAATTATGTAACAGAATCGATGATTATATTTTATATTTCTTCTCATCTGATTAAAAAAATGCACATTGGCCAAATTATATTATGTAAATTAATAACTGAAAAGTTAATAACAAAATTAATACCCAAATCAAAAACTACAGAAAATGATGAGGACATTATTACACCTCTAAATGTAATTTATTGTCATTAAACCAGACTTTTTATCTTAACACTTCTTTATAATTCTCTTAAATATCAGAGCTTTACAACATGATACATGTATATTTATAGATGGATATAACAATCCATCATTATACGTTACGTAAAGACTATTTCAAGCCGAATTATTCCAAAAGTCCGTGTTGACTCTTCTCAGTCTTTCACGCTGCTGTGACGTGCGCGCTCCCGACGCCAAAGCCTCACGGCGATGACGTCACAAAAATGGGAGGAGATATACCAGTGTTCAGGAAGTAATGCGGAACTAAAAAACTTTTTTGGAACCATGCGCCAATGAGCAGCTCCATAGGTTTCAATGGCGGCCATCTTGGCTTCCGGGGGCTTGGGTAAATGTCTGCGTAGCGCGTTTGCAGTAGCCAATTATTGGCCGGCGAGGCTGTGATTGGAATACGGGACTGGAGCTGTCCCGGACGGGACAAATCAAAATCACCCATAATTCGGGACGTCCCGGGCAATCCGGGACGATTGGCAACCCTGACATCATTTGTTTGTGTAAAAGTGTAAAAGTAGTTTGTGTCTGAATTTTTCGTATTATACATTTGGTGTTCGGGCATAAATATCACTATGTGCCTCGCTGTTCCCATTGTTTGTGCATCTCTCTCTTCTAAAAATATAGAAAGTTTAAGCGCCGACGCTGTTTCCAGTGTCTCCATTTTCATTGGTCGCTGGGCTTCGTGTTTGCGGAAGTGTCAGTGATGGGGAAGTGTCAGTGAACTTTGAACTATCTATCAATCTAATATCTATTTATCTATCTATCTGTCTCAGTCCAGAAAAGTGCAGACGACCTGGTTAGAAGGGAATTATTATGATGATTAGTATTATTTTGTCCTATGTTAGCTTATTTTTATCTTTTTATTTCTATTTCTATTTTATTTATTTTTATTTTTCATTTTTTAATTTGAATTAAAAAAAAACTCTATTCCTATTAAGAATATGAGAGGTTCTGTACATAGGAGTTTTGTTTATAAGAGTTTTTTTTCTATTAAGAGTGTTATCTGTTCCTTTCTTCTGCGTCTACTTGTGTTGCAGCACCAAAATTTCCCCATGTGTGGACAAATAGAGGCATATCTTATCTTATCTTGTAGAAATTATTCAAATGATTCAAATCATGAAATCAGATGAAACTGTGTTAAACGCCAGTGAATAAAAGTATGTTTTAAAGCTGATGGACAAACCTCAGGACTCTGACAGGCGTGTGGTGATTGAGCAGGTCAGACGTGTTGTATTCAAATATCTGTTGAACCATAGTAGAAAAAGCTTCAGTTGTAGTCATCTGGACTCAGTTTGAAAAAATAGACGTTTCGACTCTCATCCAAGAGTCATTGTCAATAAAAGAATTTAGATCAAGAACTCCGATATTAATACTGTTCTGTGGTAAGACCCACCCATTGGGTGGAGCCTTCCTGAAGTAAAAAGAGTTGTTTGTTTCAACAGAAACTCCCCCCTTGTATCTACCGAGCTAGCCTATTCAGAATCTTAATGGGCTATTAGAATCCTCTTTGTCTTTGTGAGACCCTGGCTCAACCACCCTGAGTACCTGATTAGCATCTAAATGTCCTGGTCCTGGTCCTCTACCTTTCCAGGGGTTCAGTATACCATTATAGATACCAGATTTTTTCTAACTGAGTCCAGATGACTACAACTGAAGCTTTTTCTACTATGGAACACGCCTGGACGAATGAGGGATAACACCGACATCTGTTGAACCAGTTTATAGAACACAAACACACTGAAAGACATGATTAAACATATCTTTTATTAGATTAAAAAAAAAATCAAAACTGTAAATGTAAATTGAGCATTGCAGGTACACATACATCATGGCTGTATGTATGCAGTGTTATTTTAAATAGTACAAAACATTTAATCAATGTCATTGATCATATATTCCATCACGTTTCTTCATAGAAACAGTGAAACATTGCATGTAACGCTTTTACCTCCAGAGACTGCCAAAACCTGCCACACTTCCTTAAGAAGACAAGATTGCAGATAATTATTGATATGAAGGATATCTAAGTAATATATCCAATAAACTTAAATATGAAAAACAATCAGAGTTCTAAAATCTTAAGATAAAACAGCAAAAACTCCAGTCCTGGCTTCACATTTGCACAGATACCACATCAGAACTGGAACTAAACTAGAACAAAACCTTTAATTCAGACCTGCATTAGACCAAGACTAAGCAGGACTAGAATTGGACCCACCCAGTCTACATTAGAACTTATTTGTGCTCAAACCAGGACAAGTGTGAACATATCCCAAGAGTGCACTGCTATTGTTTGGTAACAGGTTGTTAAATGAATGTGAGCAGGTTTAATTATCTTGTAAAGTCACACAATGGGATTATTCCTCTTTTTTCTACAAGCATGAGTTTTGAAGGTTGTTGCAGCTCGCCTGTAGAAAATATAAAAATTTTACAAGTCAAATTTGCAAATCCCACGTGAGCAGACACAGAGTATAAAGCTCATTGTTAGAATGTTCTCTTGTGCTGAAGCAGCGCGGCGCCATGACTTTAACTACCTCTAACTAAATGGCTGCTCATTAGACTGATCACATTGTGGCGTCAGGGAAAAATGCTCTAGAGATGGATCTGTCTTCAGCCGTGTTAATTCGACATGTGCACGCAGGAAGCACAAAACCATAAAATCAAAGGCTCCTCAATGGACACATCCAGTCTGTCACTGTACAGGCTGTGCTCTGCTAATTAGCTCAGACATGCCAAGCAGGACTTTATTAACAATTGACAAGAAGAAGGTAAGGGACACACATATTCACAGCCATTAAAAGTGAGGTAGAAAGATGAAGAGATCTAACACACTCTTGCTGCTTTTGCAATTGATGTGTTTCCTCCCACACCAAGTGAAGAGTGCACACTATTCTGCAAAGAATTCTGATCTGTTGCCAAGGAGATGGAAAAGTACAATTTCACATATAACAACTGGAATAAGTGTAAGGAATTCATTTTATTTTGACTTTTTAAAAAAAAAAGAATGATAAATTACTACCCTCCGCCAGTAAAATACAAATATAGGGCTACAACACTTGTGCAGTAAGTGGCTATGTATAACCCTTTGACTGAACTCTTTATTAAGGTAAAGACCTTTCAAGAGGAATAATATCTAAAGTATATTATAAGTATATCTAAATGCATTAATGACCTGGACATCCATGGATGGAGGACCACAAAACCTCTTGTTTGGAAGGAATTCTGTCAAAAAAATATGACCACGCCAAAGTGCTCATTATTCACAGGGAGGGAAACTAGAGGTTCTCAGACTGCACCTTAAGCACTTAACGTTCACCTTAAACCATCTGATGAGGAAAGATCAGAGTGGTCTTTGACACCACTGGTTCTGGGGTGTCTCATGGCTCTCATGGCACAACCACCGTCACCTCGTGGTTGTCTGTCCTCTTTTAATCCTGTTTCACTGGAGGACATTACAGCTTTATTCTATTATTCACTAAAATGTAACCTTCCAGCTCTTCTGATGTTCTTCCTATTCTCGTAGAGAAGTAGATTATTCACAGGAAGGGGCAAAGTGTTAGAGAAATTGTGGTTGCCGGGAGACACATCATTATCATGTGTTCTGGGAGTGTCCTGTTGCGCAAAAATATTGGAAAGAAATTAACAAGGCATTGCAGATTATATTTTTGACACCACCATCCCACTCAATTAGTCAGAACTATGTATTTGGGCCTCAAAGCCCCTGCCATGGACAACACATATGGATACCTTTTGGAACATACGGCTGGCACATCAGAAAAAATGTCTGTAACAAAAAAAGGCCAGTGATGATTCACAGTATTATGCAGTTTTGCACTAAATATAATCAGATATATCAGAACATCTTGAAATGCTGCATTAAATACATCTGACATTTTACCAAATAAAAACAAGAACCACAGTAAATCATAAAATATGATCCAAATCATAAAATATGATTTACACCTTATTTTCAAAATAAATGTATGTAATTTAAATGGAGCTCAGCTCAAAACAGACATTAAAAAAAAAATACAACACAAAATAAAAACAAAACAGAAAAAAAAAAAGAATGAGAGAAGGCTAAAGAAAGTCTGACATATGGAGCTAAGTGTAAATTCAGCCTGGAAGACCTAACTCCACACCATCTACGTCCACTGCAAGGTCATGTTAATGCTTTATTGTTTATTTTAATTATTCTTGATGAGGGACATAGGTGTGGACACATGTTCCATAGCTTAAAAAAGATATTGTAAGTTACAATAGTATTTACAGTATGATTTTACACTTTGACCTGTGTTTTTACCTGTGGCTCATGATCAGTCCAGGTTTACACTGGTTTGGATGTTTCCTCACAGAGCATCATCACTTAAGTTTATTTTCTTGATGTTAGTTCTACATTCCACACGTTGATTTAAACACTCATACAGTTGACTCGGCCACTTTCAGTCAGCTGCGCCTCACCATCTCACCATCTCCCCATCTCCTCCTCTGCATCCCATACATTGTGCTCATCATCCTCTCTACACTCTTCATCAGATCTACCACCACCAGTCTCCAGATCCTGGGGGGAAAAATCTAATATAAATCTATCATGGCTGTCCCATAATAGCAGTGTCTTCTGCCAGATAACCCATGTAATAAAGCTTGCTAAATGCTTCCTTCTGTTTCTGTCTCTCCAGGGTGAAATCCTCTTATTGCCCCATTTGTAACAATGTTTTGTGAATTTAAAAAAATATATATGTTTTTGGTGACTGGAAACATTAAATTCTAATAAAATACTTTATATATTTATATTGTTCTTTATGTTTCAGGGAAATCTCAAAGGGCTAAAGAGGGTTGAAAAGGTGCTAAAAGCAATTTCCACATAATATATATGTGCATTTGTGAAAAAAAGGTAAAATTGAATATTGTATCCTTATCTGATTATGTCATCTGATTATTCATCCTTATCTGGTTATGATACCGGCTAAATAATACAAAAAACTTAGTGAATCTAATACCATCAATATGGCACTGTGCTGAAGTTTGAATACAAAGTAGAACTACTACCAACATTGCACATAAAATATATTGCCTATTTACATATACTGTATTTGCCACTTGTTTTGGTGTAGTTCAAAGTATATTTGGGCTTTAACTAAATTATGCTCAGTCAGTTAAAGGCTGTAATACAACTTTTCACAACAACTTTTTTCTAATTATTGCTTTGTATGGCAGGGCAAGATGATGCCTGTGGTAAATATTTATCATAGTTTTACGTTAGTCAAGTGGCACTTTTTCAAGGAATGTTGTGGGCAAAAAACAGGAAGTAGCACTAGTAGTTCTAAAAACAAACCTCTCTGTGTCATTAATTAAACAATTTCATATTTAGACAATTTATGTGCAAGGAACACCACATTACCTGACAATTTAAACATGCCTTTAATAAAAAGGTGCTGTTGTATATTTACATTTATCAAATCATATCTATTGAATAAAGTTTACTCAATGCAGCAACAAACTAGTTTTGGTCCTGCTGCATGTGTCCAACCAGGAAGTACAATTACAAACCTCACCAGAATGGTCAAACTAGAGAAAACTAGATAAGATTTTTAGTCAATTCTAAAATATAATTGTGTTGACTACATTTGAGTGAAATGAGAAGTAGAACAGTTCAATGCCTTAAAGATATAGACTCTAATTGTAACATCTGGTAAGTTGTAAATTACTTTTATAGATAACTTTATAGTATCATCTGATGAATCCAAATTCATTTGTATTCAGGTACCTTGTCCCAAATCAAATAATAAAGTGTTGCAGAGTGCTGTCAGGGAACAATTATTATTAGCTTTTCATGTTTTGTCCTAATATAATTCAAATTTAAATGTGTGTCTTTTAATTGCTAAAGTTTATGCTGCTTTTCCAAGTTAAAATCTATGAGGCTAATTCCACTTAACAGCGTTTTAATGAACAACACTTTGTAAACGCGGCTCTCAGCAGGTTTGTCTGATTTGAATTAAAGCCGCTCACTGTTTGCTGCTAATAAAGGTCTGGGTTCAGCCTCCCAGGACTCGCTTTTCCAATCCATTTAACAGAGATCCTTTCAGTACACTACATTTACTGCGCCGCACGTGGGCTAAGACCATCCTAGACACTTAGCACGGCGTATTAGAAAAACAAAATCCCGGAAATTGAATAACCCTTTCCGCTTGACCTCCATTAAACATATTCAGTGGGTAGCAGAAGATTCAGGTAGAGGTTGTTAAATCCGTACACAGATTTGCCCGGGAGGAGGTTTACCGAGCCAAAAATAAAAGTGATTCACCATGCATTATATACTCAGCGAAAACATACTGAAATGCTGTGCTCAAGCTTGAGTACTTGTTGTAGCTGCAGCCCCCTGTGAAGCCACCATTATCTTTCCGGGCCCCTTTGTGATCCAGCCAGTGCACAATGCGTTGCCTTTATAGCTCCATTGAGCGGAGTCTGTCGGTCTCTACTTGCCTTATATAAATCCAATCAATCTGAGTTATAAAGTCTTGACATAGGCTGTGGCTGTGCTATACTGGGAAATTTATTGCTGTTTAGATTGCAAGTCCTTTCCTTGTGGTGCAGTCAGTTAACATTGAGGTATTATTCTCATCATACTTGTCTTGAAAACCATCCCAATTGTTTAGGGACATTTACTGCATTGATATTGTTTAGTCTTCCTGGCTGTGAGGGGGAAAAAGAAGAGGAGGGGTGAGCTGCCGCAGGGTTGAGAATCACTGATGTTTTTATTTTTTTCCCTTCTCCATATAATTATGTCTGTGGTGTCTGTAGGGGGCAGCACAGACCGCTCTTCTCCTCTCTTGTGATTGCTATTCAAGGCAGCAGCAACCAGAGCACATCAAGAACACATACATGAATTGATCTGGTTTAATGGATGCCACACAGTGAAATATTTGAGCGAGAATGACACTTACAGTAGGCGGAGCGGTGTTTCAGACTCTGGTGTCTGTCGTTACCTTGACTATTCTTAGCGTGGTTTTGCATCTTGACAAACAGTTCAGTGTCATGAGGTATGAATTGCAATGAGCCCTTGTGGTGTAATGCAGATGTTGTTAGACAGATATTAGTTTCTTTTCTCCCACAATTCTTGAGTATTTATGGTGCAGTAGGGTTCATATAGGTGTTGTTTATTTCCATTTCTGTTGCAGTGACCTTTTTCCATCTCCTGAGGATCCACCAGCACGTGAATAATGTGTGCTAATCTATGTAACAATTGTGAACATATTTGTTTTATAGCTCTTTCTATGCTCGATACATAATGCATGTTGTAGGGCTCGTCTATAGTCTACTGATCGAAGTATCCTTTGGGTATAGTAAAGGATGTACTAAAATTAAAGGCATTATGTAAATTGTACATAGCGAGGGCTCTCGGCTAGTCTCCATCTTCTTTATGCATGCAAAGTTAATTCAATGAATCTTTGGGAGAGCACTTTCACCAATGATTGAACTAGAAGCTAAATGTAAGCCAAGCTATACAGATTAACAATGTCGCATACTGGAAGCAATATCACTGTTATGTTCGGGCAATTTGTTAAACTGTCTAAGAGCTGATGACCACATGGGCCCAATGAGGACTTGTGGCTCCAGTGCAGCTGCAGTCGTGTGTGTGTGCGCCTTACAGGAAAGGTGCTCATTTGTCTTTTATTTGTCAAATTTTGGCAGTTGTATAAAGCCTTTGCAGCTGGCTGGTTGCCTGCACAATTGGCTGCTATTAATGCTGCTGCATAATTGCATTACATAATGTGTTGTGTGTCTCTGTGAGTCAAGCAGCTGTGGAGTTACGCTCGTCTCACTCTTCTCCCCAGACAAGGCCTGATCTTTAATGAGGACTGTCACAGGTCATCGTCACTTATAGGCTATATCAATGCGGCTTTTTGTAACAGCTACAGCACTTCAACAGTCCTGTCAATGAAGGGTAAGATTCCAAGTCTGTGGAGATTTGATTCATTTATATTCTTTTATCAGAGTGGCTGTAATTTAAACACACCAGTCGTACAATGTCATCAGTGACAGACAGAGAAATCTATCTGTGTTACAGAGGGAGGCGTGAGCAGAGCCTGCCTGTGGCTTCCCCAGCAGAGGGTAGTGCGGCATCATGCTGTAGCCTCTGCCCACAGCACGAAAACGGTGCAAGAGACGAGCTGTCTGAATATGAGTGCTGCAGATTCAGAGGTACTAGCCTTAATGGGATAATAGGGTAATATCTTACCTACACTATCATTGTGCAAGGCAGCACATTTCAAAAGTGACGGAATCACAGATGACAGCAGTATATCTTTCAACATCTCCCATATGGTGTACCCACAGGGACGATTAAAAGTAGAACATGTTGATAGCCTGGGTGCAGTGAATGTATGCTGCTCTGAATCCAGTCACTTACGTAAATGAAATGAGTGCAATCATAATATTCAGATTAAAGAGTTGGATGGCGCTGCTGCAAAGAGACACACATGAATCTGGATTGAAGAAAAGCAAACAAGGAGGCGAGCCAGGATCAAAATGTGCTTAAGCATCGAAGTCAAAGGTGTTTACAAGGGCCTCATTTGCATCACAAAGAGCACATTTCACAGGCAGTCGTTATTCCTGTGCCATCAAAAACTGCTTTGTTGTGCATGGTGATGGCATGTGTTATTTGGATTCAAATGTCAAGCGAGGAGCACTCTCTACCTGTTACAAAGCCGGGACACAGCCATTTAAGAGTTGGACGTCTTTTTTTTTTTTCTTTTTCTAAATTTGCTTTGCAGTAAATGCAAGATCAAACTGTCTGATTCATCCCAGTTTCCGACTGACTCACAGAACCACAGAGTCAAGTATTGTTTCTGTGCTATGTTGCATGCCATTTGGGAAATATCTCAGCCTGTTCTATATTGGATGGGAGCTCTCAAAAGTCCCCGAGAAAAAGAGTGAAGGAAGTTTGTCATGTTGCGAAAGTACAAAATAGTCTCCGTGGTCGTACATAACAATGCATCATTTTGATTCTATGCTGCGAAGAGTTTGCGCCGCATCCTAACAGCCCATAATGCGCTTTCAGGCAAAGTACATTTGACATACTGTACATGTTCAGAATATTAGACATCATTCCCATTTTCTAGCACCACCTTTGAAGTTTCTTTTCATCTGAGAGGAGCTCTGATGAAAAGGAACATATAGCATATACAAAAAAAACACGTACTATTTGGAAACTTGGTAAGCTAATTGATTTGCATGTCTCAATTTATACAGCTTTGGTGCCAAGGCCTTTGAGGAGGTATTTCTTGCAATAGTGTTCCCACTGATCACTGTAGAATTGGGCAATTTTTTGTAAAACTTGGGATAATCCATTTCCCAAATTTATCACATGCACAGAACAAGTGAGTTGTAGTTATTCCTGTGGTGAAATTAATAGGCTGATTTCTGGATATAGTCTAAAGAGTCTTTCTTTTCACAAGAGTATCTAAATATGAAGCCCAACGTATAACAAATGTTTTTTTTTTAGCCATTTCTTTATCTCTTATCTTATCTTGGTTCTCAGCCTGAGGGACAGGATGCCCAAACTAAGGCCATAACCATAATGTATCCATTAGCTTTTGGACCCTTAAATAATGTGTATATTACGGCCTAAATTTCCAAAGTGCTTGTACAAATGAAATTATTTCTCTGTGGGGCTCATATCTTTTTGCACTCTCTATTTAGTTTGTCAGTGTCTTTGCCAATAACATAACTATCTAATAAATTAGCTACAAATGAGATAGGGCTTTACACTGGGGAGTTGCACAAATTATTAGGGCAGTGACCACAGTGCGCACTTGGGCTTAAGATGCAGGCTGTTAAGATTGGCTAGCAGCAATCTTGAGGCTGCTTGAGTCTTCAGGCATGTCTAATCCCATCCGTTCAAGCATTAATGCTCTAGAGAAGACGAGAGGAAACATTGCAGATCAACAGACCAGGGTCCCCAGTCGCCTACAACTTCTTTCTACAACCAGCAGACACTCGCCTTTCCTCTCACGAGTTACTGTACTCTTATAATGTGTTGTGCATAGTCAGCACTTGAGTTTTAATTATAGCTACTTGCAATGTAATAATAATCTACCTGGGGAGATTGGTAACGGAAAATGAATTTGTGAACAGCTGTTAGCTCATAAATATTCTGCATGATTCAGCAGAGACTGTTAAGGAAACTAAACTGTTGAAAACTAATATTTTATTTTCTGTGTGACCCAAAGCAACGAGAAGGTCACTTCAAGTATTGACTGACTGGAAAATATCTACCAACAAAAAAACAGCTCTGAACACATGTAGCCCAGAGTCAGTGTGAGGAAGAGTTGTGACATCTCCATTACACAAATGGACCATTTTGACCAAAATAGTTCGTATGAATAGTTAGAGGAAGTTAGCTGCTCAGAGCAGTGGTTCAAAACCTTTTTGTATCGAGTGATCCCTAAGCTGTGTCTCACTCTCCAAGGACCCCCCAAAATGGTTATATTTTCTTGTTTTAATGAACTGACATATTTCTAAAAAACATTCTTAAAGGGGCACAGCAATATATAGGAACATCTTGGATATATTCATAATGCCCAGTAATAACAATAACATTTGAACCCGTGATCTATTCCTCGCCAGGCAGATTCTCTACCACCACATCAAGCAGTACAAGCTCCTGGGAGAGTTCACTGGGAAGAGATTTACACAGTCTTGGCACCATTATAGCTAATTTGTTTGTATGTCCATTTAATCAATTTATGTCCATTTTTGATGTCTGTCTGATTTTCCCATCAGCAAAAGGCCCCATGCAGCCAAGTTCAATAGCAAAGAAAATGTAAATCCTGAATGCTAATGCTAATCCAAATATAATTATTCTTTCTCTTTACATTGAATGAAAAACTTATTTGTATACGGTTGTTGAATAAGAGTCTTATCATAAAAAACAGTCAAAGAATGCAAATGTACACTGTGCTGCGGTTTATTCGACAACATAACGTTTTCAGAAGTAAAACTGAGAAATCTCCCGCTGATGTTTGGCACTGGGCAGACCCTCCGCCCTCCACCCCCACATACACATATACACTTACACGCTTGTGGTAATGCTACAGGCCTCAAGGTTGTGCTTGTTGAATATATCAACTTAACCACTGATGTCATTGATCAAAAAGCCAATTCCAGTTCTATTATTGTGTTAGAGGGTAAAACAATTGCCAAATGACTTTGTAAGGTGCACCCACTTGGTAAACAGATCCCCGATCCATTAAAGCCTTGGAGATTATCAAGCCTCAGTCCCAACAATTTGTAGAGATTGCTCTGAACTCCTTACGTTGACCTTCTCGCTGCAGTTGAAAGTCAACGGCAAACGTGGCACAAAGCCCACTGGCGCCCCCTGCACTTTAATTACGCCGCCTGTCCTCTCCAAGCTTTATTTATATAACTGCACATGTGTCTACAGTCATATCTACTGCTGATGAAGTCCACAAGTACCACAGGGGGACTTAATAGTTCCCATGGTGCAGCTGGACACAGTTCAACAGAGTTCTTACTACTACTACTATTACTACCTCCTCTACTGCTGTAACCACTATTATTATATAGCACGGTGACGTCATTTCCGGTGAGTGTGTCGCGTTTTCAGAGCTGTTCGTTCTTAGAGCCTTTTACCGATTAATCCACGAATTATACACACTATTTACGCATCATATACACGAAAGTGAACGTTTGATTTCTCCGCAAACAATCCGGAGCCTCAAGCCGCTCGCTTTTCAGTATTTCATGGATTAAAAAGCCCTCCTCACTCTCTAGCTCCAGCCTGAACTAGCCTAGCGTAGCCTAGCCTAGCCGCTAGCGTCATGGCTGGATCTACCTTTACCTGTTTGAGCTGTCATATGTCGATTCAGAACCCTGGCTCCTTCTCTGATGATAGGTGCGTGAAGTGCAGTGTAGTGGTAGTTTTGGAGGCCAGGGTCACGGAGTTAGAAGCGCGGATCCGCTGTTTAGAGGAGCTTAAGTCCAGTTATAGTTCGGTTTTAGCGCGAGGGCTACCGGACCGCGCTACAGGGCGTAGCATTAGCATTAGCAGTAGCAGTAAGGCCGAGCTCAGCCCCTCAGCGTCTCCCGTGCAGCCGGGACTGGACCAGGAACAGAATAGGGACCAATTTGTGACAGTTCGGAGGGGACAAGGCGCTAAACGCCGAACCTCAGAGCGCCGTGAGCTTCACGTCTATAATAGGTTTTCTCCCCTCAGCGATCACACGCCCGCTGAACACACGAGAGAAACTCTTGTAATCGGGAGTTCTATTGTTAGAGACGTGAAGCTGCCAGCTGCTAGCGTTAGGTGTTACCCGGGGGCCAGAATGGGTGACATCGAAGGAAACCTTAGGTTCTTAAAGCAGAGTAGGACCCGTTAACGGCGAGTCGTGATTCACGCAGGCGGTAACGACGCCCGGCAGAGACAATCAGAGGTGCTCAAAGTTCAAGTAGCCGCGGTGTGTGACCTAGCGAAGTCGATGTCGGACACTGTAATATTTTCTGGTCCCCTGCCCAATCGGATCAATGCTGAATTGTACAGCCGTCTCTCAGCATTCAACAACTGGTTATCCAGATGGTGCCCTCAAAACAACGTTGTCTTTATTGATAACTGGAGTGCGTTTTGGGGAAAGCCCGGGCTCATACGCAGGGATGGCATCCATCCGACTTCGGAGGGTACATCCCTATTAGTTCGGAATTTGACCGATAGTCTTAGTCGTGTTAAGTGACCATCTAGGGATGAGCCCCAGGTGCAGAGCAGCAGTTCAAGACGCTCCTCTGTCGCTGAACTCTCGCCCGTTCTGTTACATGTGAAGTGTTCAGATTCAAGACAGATAGAGACTGTGTGTGTCCCTCGTGTCCCTCGTGTCCCTCGTACAAATAATGCCAAAAAGTCACATCTCAGAAAAAATATTTCAGGCGTCAGACCAAATAACTTAAGGAAAATAACAATCACAAATGACACAAATACACAAATGAATAAACACGTAAAATGTGGACTGCTAAACATTAGAGCAATTTCCTCCAAATCGCTCTTAGTTAATGAATTAATTAGTGACTATAACATAGATCTTCTAGCTCTAACTGAAACGTGGCTTCAACAAGACGACTACGTCAGACTAAATGAGTCCACCCCACCCACCCATGTTAACTTTCAGACTGCCAGGAGCACAGGCCGAGGTGGTGGTGTGGCAGTGATCTCACACTCAAGCCTACTTATGAGCCCTAAAACTAACAATGCATTTCACTCATTTGAAAGCCTTATGCTGTCGATCACATGTCCAAATATGAAAAACCAAAAAGGAGTTTTGTTCATAGTTATCTACCGACCCCCTGGTCCCTACTCAGAGTTTTTAACAGAGTTTTCTGACTTTATATCAAACTTAGTGTTAGCCTGGGATAAAATAGTTATAGTTGGAGACTTTAATATCCACGTAAACATGAGTGATGACGCTCTCAGTAATGCCTTCAGCGCCTTGTTAGACAGCATTGGTTTCACTCAGAATGTAAATAAACCGACTCACACTCACAAGAACACTCTGGATCTTGTCCTAACGTATGGAACAGAGATTAGTGACCTCATTGTCCTCCCTCAAAACCCTATATTGTCAGATCATTTCCTAATTACCTTTCAGTTTATTCTTAAAGATCATCCAGTCCCACAAAATAAAGTTATAATGAAAAGGACAATATCTGAAAAATCTATCTCAAAATTCAAAGAAATAATAGAGCCAATATTCAGTGACATGTCATGTGATCCTGCTGAGAACAGTTTTAGTCCCAGTTTAAGTGATCAATGTGTCGACTTGACCATGAATTCTCTGAAGTCTGCTCTTGACGTTGTAGCGCCGTTAAAACAGAAGGTCATTAGGCCAAAGCGCGCCTCCCCATGGTACAACCAAGAACTGCGTTCACATAAACAAAGAGTTAGAAAGTTAGAGGGATTATTTCGTCGCTCTCACACAGAAGAATCCCTAAAAGCATGGAAAAGTTGCCTGCTGTCCTATAAGCAGGCTCTGCGTAAGGCCCAAACCAGATATTATTCAAATCTAATAGAAGTCAACAAAAGTAACACTAAATTCCTTTTCAGCACTGTAGCTAGGCTAACAAACTGTCACAGCGCAGTAGAGCCCTCAATCCCAGCTACACTTAGCTCTGATGATTTCCTCCTATTTTTTAACAATAAAATAAAAACAATCAGAGATAAATTAGATGAAATTACCCCCGCTATTAGCCCTGAACTAGCCCAAGCTGTAAATCTAACGTCCCATATAAATCCACCTGTAAACTTAGAAAGGTTTACAGCTGTTGATCAAGCAGAGATAACTTCAGCCATTATGTCCTCTAAAAGCTTAACTTGTGTCCTAGACCCCATTCCAAGCAGACTCCTCAAAGACATTCTCCCCCTAATTATAGACCCTATTCTTAATATAATAAATACTTCACTCGAAAGTGGCTATGTTCCACAGTCCTTCAAACATGCAGTCATTAAACCTCTTCTGAAAAAGCCTAATCTAGATCCTGACCTATTGGTAAACTACAGACCTATTTCAAATCTTCCCTTCGTCTCTAAAATCCTTGAAAAAGTTGTAGTAAAACAGCTTTGTCGCCACCTGCAGGACAATAACTTATTTGAAGTTTTCCAGTCAGGGTTCAGAGCCCACCACAGCACTGAAACTGCACTAGTTAAAGTCACAAATGATTTGTTATTAGCCGCTGACGATGGACTGGTCTCAATCCTGGTCCTGTTGGACCTCAGCGCAGCGTTTGACACCATTGACCACAACATTCTACTGCAGAGGTTAGAATGTGATGTAGGTGTTGGAGGAACAGCCCTCAGCTGGTTTAAATCCTATCTATCTGATAGGTTCCAATTTGTTAATGTAAACCAGAGCTCCTCACCAAGCTCTAAAGTAATTTACGGTGTGCCACAGGGTTCGGTACTCGGTCCAATTCTGTTTACTCTTTATATGCTGCCATTAGGCAACATTATCAGAAAGCATGACATTAACTTCCACTGCTATGCAGATGACACTCAGCTGTATTTTTCAATGAAACCTGATCAGAGCGATCAAGTAGACAGACTTAGTGCTTGTGTGAAGGAGATAAAAACCTGGATGACACTAAACTACCTGCTTCTTAACCCTGAAAAAAACGAGGTCATTGTGCTTGGCCCTAAGCATCTACGAGACGCTCTATCTGAGCAGATAGTCACACTGGACAATGTCAGTGTAGCCTCCAGTTCTACTGTAAGAAACCTTGGAGTCTTATTTGACCAGGAGCTCTCATTTAAAGCTCATATAAATCAAGCTTGTAAAACAGCCTATTTCCATTTGCGCAACATAGCCAAAATCAGAAGAATTCTGCCTAAAAGTGATGCCGAAAAACTTATCCATGCATTTGTAACGACTAGATTAGACTACTGTAACTCCCTGCTTGCAGCGTGTCCTAAAAGCTCCATAAAAAGCTTTCAACTGGTTCAAAATGCAGCAGCAAGATTACTAACAGGAACAAAAAGAAGAGAGCACATTACGCCAGTGCTGAAGTCTCTTCACTGGCTCCCCGTCGAGTCTAGAATCAAATTTAAAATTCTACTCTTGACCTACAAAGCCATAAATGACATGGCCCCATCCTACCTCAAAGATGCTATAGAACCATATCATCCAAACAGAGCTCTTCGCTCTCAGAATGCCGGCCTTCTGGTGGTGCCAAGAGTCTCTAAAAGTACAGTAGGAGGTAGAGCGTTTAGCTACCAAGCTCCTGTGTTATGGAATCAGCTCCCGACCCATGTTAAATATGCTGACACAGTCTCTTCATTTAAGTCCAGGCTTAAAACGTTCCTCTTCGAAATCGCTTATGGTCAGACTAGTTAGGAACAGAAACATAAACCCACAGCTTTAGCTACGCTGCCCTAGGAGTAACTATGCTGGGGGAAGTATGACAGCTTGAGCACTATCCTCTTCTTCTGACTACTTATGCTATCAAACAATATTTATTTTTTAATTCCACTTGCAAACTGTTCACCGCCTTCTTTTCTTTCTCTCACTCCTGAGGACCTGTGGACCCAGATGCCCCTCCCCTGGTGAAGTGGTCCCTGCCCTGTGTGGACGGTCCCTCATCTGCCTGAAGAGTGGGTCCAGCTCGCCTCTGACGGTCCCTCATCTGCCTGAAGAGTGGGTCCAGCTCGCCTCCGACGGTCCCTCATCTGCCTGAAGAGTGGGTCCAGCTCGCCTCAGACGGTCCCTCATCTGCCTGAAGAGTGGGTCCAGCTCGCCTCCGACGGTCCCTCATCTGCCTGAAGAGTGGGTCCAGCTCGCCTCCGACGGTCCCTCATCTGCCTGAAGAGTGGGTCCAGCTCGACTCAGACGGTCCCTCTTCTGCCTGAAGAGTGGGTCCAGCTCGACTCAGACGGTCCCTCTTCTGCCTGAAGAGTGGGTCCAGTTCGCCTCAGTCGGTCCCTCATCTGCCTGAAGAGTGGCTCCAGTTCGCCTCAGTCGGTCCCTCATCTGCCTGAAGAGTGGGTCCAGCTCGCCTCAGACGGTCCCTCATCTGCCTGAAGAGTGGGTCCAGCTCCAGTCTCCTCGTGTCCGTCTGTCCGTCTGTGAGAGTCGGATCTCTCCTTCACTGGAACTCCTCCAGGTTTCTACGCTTTTTTCCCAAAGAGGTTTTTTTTGTAGTTTTTCCTGGCCGAGAAGGAGAGTCTAAGGACAGAGGACCCTGGGACATCGTCCCTCGCCACCACAGACATTGTTGATTCATTTCTCCCTGTGGCCCTCAGAGGCAACTGTTGTTGTGATTTTGGGCCTTACAAAAATAAATTGATTTGATTTGATTTGATTATTACCTCAACCACCATTGCCTCTACTAATGATAACCTCCACTTATACTACTTAAGAATGTGCAATTAGTCAACATTTAATTTAACTGTGCTCTACTCATTTCAAATTGTCATTGCTTATCATTGAAAATGTGAAATTATTATTGGATCACAATTGGGCTTATTAACATTCTAATCGTCAGATTTGTAGCCAATACTGTAATACTGCTTCCTCCTACTTTACTTATTTTCAACAATATGTCATATTTAATTTCACTTGTAATCTTCCCCGCTCCAGATTCTTCCTGCCTTGAAGAACTGCTTCTCCTCCTGAGTGGCTCCGGCTCCACTGTCTATCTCGCGTCCGGATCTCTCTTTCACTCTGGAACTCCTCAAGGTTTTTTCTTTCTACGAAACAGGTTTAGTAGTTTTTCCTTGCAGAGAAGGAGGGTCTAAAGACACGGGATGCTGGGACATTACCAAGTCCCATGAACATTGTTTAATCTGTTTTTCACTGTCGCCCTCCGAGACAACTGCTGTTGAATTGAAATTGAATTGAAATTGAATTGAAATTGAATTGAATAGAATTTTTAGAGTTTAAAGGCAAGTCTTTGAACAAACAAATTTAGGCTGTACATAAGCGCATTAATTGTTCTCAAAATCGATGTGAAATCTGTGTACGTAACACTTAACAACAATCATGCACTAATCCTTACCAAAGATAGATATGGGTTAGTTGGTAAAGGAGACAAATATCCCTACAGGGACAATTAAGGGCACTTTAACCTTAACCTGTACAACCACGAAACATCACTTTCTTTTATATAATAGTTCCCATAACGGACACACTAAATCAGCTCTCTGTACACTTTGATGTGGTCTAAGCGGGGTTATAGCTCATCAATTGGCTTGAGCTTCAGCGGTTTACGGTATATGACCTTTTGCTGACCCCTGTGTGTACGGATGTTTTCGGTGCTTAATCATAATGCATGTGGCTTATACGATCACGCTGATAGGTTAATTCACCCAGTGAGCACATTGATGATTTCTGGTAAATTTAGAAACGTTTAAAGGTTTGGGAAAAGGTACTAACAATCTGTGTGAAAGTGTTTCCTGTCTATGTTTGAATCAAAGTGAATTAAATGGGCCTATAGTGTAAGGTCTGGTAACTGGCGTGATAGAGTGAAGCATCATTCATTCACCAAGTTTGATTGCATTTAAAAAACTACAGACTAAAACCTAAATTTATCAATAAACAGGCACATAAACAGAACAATGCATTTAACATATGTCCTCGCTATGTACATTTATAATCATGAAATATGAATGAATAGATTATGAAACGTAAAAGGAAGTTGTAGTTTTTGCACATATTTAGATTGATTACACTATGAATAAAAAAACAACAGCTTCGGATAGAAACAGACACATTTTATTCATCAAATAATGCGCCTAATTAGACATTATCTTATCTCTGGCAGTTACTTCTGTTTTACTTATTCTCATCCAACGGACAACCTTTTAAAATGTATCTGTCTCAATTCAGTATTGATAGTGAAGTAATATCAATAGTAATATCTATTGAAGTGGAATAATGGGTATTTACGTGAACTAGAGCAAAGACATATCAGTTACAGCCTCTTTAAAACCACTATTTTCCAGTAGGTCACACGAAGGAAAAAGAGAAATGCTGTTCAGGTTCGGGAGCAGTTTTATTTTTGTCAGCTAAAATTGTTTGTCATAGTTTTCATCTATGGAATATGTAATGTTTTTGCTCACTAAAACAATGGCTACAATTACATACACTTTCATAAACTAGAACTATGACTTAAGTAAATATTTCGATCGACTAAACATACTAAAACTGAATTAAGAAAGAGCCCCAAATCAGACCATATAAAAACAATGTATATGGTTAAACAAACCTGGTGAAGAGAGTATTTCTTATATCGACAACCAAATTAATGGATTTCTCTGATGTTCAGAGGAACCTTTAACATGTAGGAACATTTAATTTAATGTGGCGTTATGTGATGTTCAGTGACCAGTCTCCAGAGCTCAATAGTGGCACAAACACAATATTTTCAACACATGTTTAAGTCGCCATTCCTCAAGATCAACGCTTAGTCCAGTAAAGTCTCTCATAATGAAGGCTTGCAACTTGTGGTTTCACGACAAAGCAAGCCTGCCACATGAAGTTTTAGAATGACTGGCCCCGCATCTACAGTTAAAACATCTATACTTTAATCTTCAACTTTATGCAAATGCGACTGCCATGGAAAACTCTGCAGCTACTCAAAAACAAGTCCAAAGAGTTTTTCTTCTCATTTTATGCACTTCGGTTACACTATCCTTGTCCTCCAAAGGGGAAAAGGCAGCGTGGAGACAGAGGAAAACATTTGTTCACAATGAATAAATAATAACAGGGAAACAAGGTGCCTGCATTCATTTGCATGGCTTATAAAACCGAGGGAGTTTATTTCTGCCAAGGTTTTGCTGAGGAGGATCGTTTAGCTCACGGCGGGTGTTACAAAAATGCGGATAAATATAGGCCCGGTTTTGGTGAGGAAACTTTAAAAATGCAGTAAAATAAATGAAACGGAAAACTGCTAGAATTATATTTGTGTGTTTACAAAAAGTCATCAAGTAACCGTACCGTGCAAAGAAAGGTGTACCAATTTATACGCACTTTGTGATAACAAAACAGAAATATAATATACGCTTTTCTTTTTTGCAGCGTTTACACATTCACTTAAAAGGCTTGCAGAGAACTCCCAAATGTTTATCTTCTTACAACTGAACCAGTGCAGCCCAATTTAGCAGTCGGGTTTCAAAAGTACCAAAAACACAATGAAGTGTGAGGCTTTTACTTGTCTGTTAAGGGACATTGCAGCAGAAAGGCTGAAGACGACCGCTTTATCCAGGAGCAGTGCAACCCAATTGTCTTTTATATTTCTCAGTGTCAGGAGGCAATACCCGAGCTTTACTGTCCGGGGAGTGGGGACCGTCCATCTGCTCTGGAGGGCTGAAAACAAGCCGTACTGCAGAGCTAGACACTGTCAGTTTGTCTGTTTATCCAATGAAGGAATTGGCCTTTGTATTTGTACATTTTAACTGGAAAAGAAAGGTTAAAGCAGCTCTCGTCTTACATTCACATCAACTTTGTTCACCCCGATGACTCCAAAACGTGGGTTGAACAAAGACCAAACCTATTTTGCAAGCATGTCCCAAAGCCGTAACCTTAACCCAATTACCCATTCATGAATCAAACTCTAATCCTAAACCTAACCTTGTGGCAGAGAAGTGGGAAGTAAAAGTAAATTGAAAAAAATTGAAGAATTCTTTGATATACTGTATACTGAACCACTTTTACATACCCTGTCAATTTAGATTTTTTTTGTTTAAATCAGAATGTTTTATGTGGTCGTTCACGTTACGAAAAAAATGCGATGCCGTTGTGTCTGGTGTGAACGGAATGCAGCTAGCTATGGCCCGCATGTGCACAAAAGAACACAATGTCACACGTAGCGCACTGTGTTTTACGGAATTAAAAAAGACAGGTTACCGGCTGCGTCACTCCTTTTATTGATGTCCTCACTTTCTTTAAATTTTGCACAAAGGCTTTTTATTTCCGCTGTCATTGCAGGTAGGAGCTTAATCCCTCGCTCGGCCAACTCCTTCGCAACCTCCTCAAATACTCCCCAATAATGGTACAAACCCTCTATTTTTGCTTAAATTGATTTGTCACCCCGTATATTGATTAGTTCACAAACTTCTTCCACAGACAGTTTTTGGCTCTCGCCTGCCATTTCCCTCCAATTTGACTCAGAATTGTTTGTCCCGGAAATGTTGCCTATAGATGCCATTTAGGTCGGATAAACGGGACCTGAGCGTTCAGAGTGCAGCCGAATGCTAAAATTACGGATACATATCGGATTTGTTTCCACATACGAAAGTGGCTTGGGTTGGGTCAGATCAGAAAAAATCAGATGTGTGTTGTTCACTCTGCCCTGAAAAAAATTGGATACAGGTCACAGGCAAACAAATATGAATTGACCTGCAGTGTGAGCGTAGCCTATGTATCTGTATATGGTGCAATATACTGTATTAACCCCAATGACGTCCACATTTCCTCTTGTAGTTGTGGGAAAGTAGGTGTCAGAGCAGCTCTTCTCCATTGAAATGAATGGATTGTGTTCCTCCACGGAGGTGTTCATTTCCTGAGATGCCGATTGTATCTATGGTTTATTTATACAATAGTGGCGGGGGAGAGGTGGAGATGGAAAGACTGAGGTGCAGTGCAAGGGTTAGTTACTATTATTGGTACTTATCTGAAAGAAGAAGGCTGAGATTGACATTGTGCAAAACCAAGTCACATATTATATAAAATAAACTTTTATGAGCTTTCAACAATGTTATAGCAGTGTTCTGTCATCATAAGTGTACTCTGAGTTGTATGTTTGAGTAATCCTGTATGGTTCTGCATTTGAGGCATGAGTGCTAAGAAAATGCCTGTTTGAGGCAACTACTGTTGTAATTTTGGGCGTTACAAAAATAAATCGAATTGCATAATGTGTGTTGATGAATGATCTGTGCTGCTGTCTTGGCCAGGACTCCCTGAACACTCCAAACACCAAATATGTTTATTTATGTTATCAAACTTCATACTCTCAGGAAATTAATAATGCAACTTGCACAGACAACAGCGCCTTACAAGAAAGCATTCCTTCCCTCCTGAACATTCATTTTCTACCGCTTGTTTCCGATCGGGGTCACGGGTGATTGGAGCCTATTCCAGTGACTTTGGGGGTCACCATAGGTGAACATGATCTAATTTATCTTTCTATTGTGTAAAAAATGTGGCAGTAAAACAGCCACATTAAATACTGAACAAACATTAAAAATATGTATAACAATGTACAATAAACTAAGCATGAAAATATTTTCTTAATTTGGACTAAAATCGTACAACATCTGGGATATGGATATTGCAAAATCTCTCATAAGTAACTCTCATAAGTAACTGGCAGCTCTAAGTAACAACTACAGGTGTCTTCTCTGAAACCCATTAAGTTGTGTGAATAAAACAGTGATGTTTTTTCCTGTAAATACATCGGATCCTGTACAAAACCTGGGGAAACTGGGAAGATGAAACGTGTCATTCTCTTGAAGATCTCTGGTTACATATTTGATAATCTCTTTTTCAGTGGTTGGTTTAGTTGGAATATGTTGGCTGTAGTGCATCAGAAGCAGATGCAATAACCTTCAGCTCTGACTTTACCCCCACAAGCACATTACTCCACTGCTCAATGTCAAAGGAAGGCTCCTGAATAAGTTTCTGGTGAGCAAACTCTCTTAAGATTTGATCTATGTTGTTTGCTGTTGGATGTATATAACAGTCATGTAAATCTAGAACTTCTAATAACCCATCTTTGTCAATACTTTCAAAATCTGAACATCAAGTCTGAAATATGACTCACTCTGAGTGTGAGACATACTTGAGAAAACTATCCACGTGATCACTCTCCACATCACCTAGAACAGCTTGCTCAAGAATAAAAGGAGCGAGTTTTATTAGAAGATGCTTCGCTTGTTTCCAACCAAAAGCAATGATTCGACCAACACTTTCCCATTCCTCCTTCCCAAAGTCACAAGTATGGCACCTCCAAGTCACTCCCCATGGTCCACTCTTCATGAAAGTCATTCCAAAACTCTGACAGCACATCCTTTATTACACCACCATCATCTAGAGCCCTTTCAACTTCACCATTAGGAAGAATGACTTTAAAGTGGATGTCTTTCTATTTCATGACCTCATTTTCAGAAATCACTTGAATAAGCTCTTTAAGAATCTGGCCTCGATCAACCTCAACAATGGTTTTCCCTCTTTCAAACACATTCAGAAAAGCAGGAAACTCTTCCTCAGTTAGTGGCAAGGTATTGTCAACACTGGAGGGTTCCAATTCTAAAAGGTCCACAGTGCCCAAAGTCAGAATCCCACCATCCTCTAAGTCATTCACATGAAGTCAGGTTTCTTGTTCTGGCAAACCATTGAATACTCCATCTCCATATGATGGCAGGTACTCCTTCAGGTCCTCATTGCTCATGAGCTTTACTACACTAGGATCAATCTAGAGTTAAATACACAAAACTTTAAAAAGCATTTTTCATTAGTAGGATTGGTCTGTATGAAGCCATAAGTAAAACCATGTGACAGTTACCTGGTCTTCTTCCATTTGCCTGATAGTTTCCTCATCCACATGTCTTGAACTCATATATTCTGCAAGCTCATCCATCTTGACATTTTTTGACAGAAATGAGGATGATGAAACATGATAAATTAAATAGTAAACTATATGGCCTCCTAATAAACTGGATTGTATGGCATTAATTTACAAAACTTAAAAACAAAATCTTAAATGTTTGGAAATTAATACTTATTTAATTCATTTAAACTTCTATTATATCTTGGTACATTTTGGGCTAACATTTCTTGGGAGACTTGCCACAGTCAAATAAGTTGATATCAAGAATGTTGTTAGAGTCAGACAAGGGTGTCTTGTTTTATTGGCATTGAAAAAAAACGCAATTTTGGATTGACTGTAATGAATGTAGCGTTAACTGCTTTCAGTTTTGCTAACATAAGGTTAACATAAACAAGGTTGACATAAATAACAAATGACCACAATATACAAAGGCAATCAACCGAGAAAATAACCTACAGAAAATAACCTACAGAGTTCCCGTGACTTACCTAGCATCAAGAGCAACAAATCGATAAAACCTCTTCACAAACTTATGCAAACGCGGAGCCATGGCTTGTCCATGGGTTCTAAATGTTTGAATTTTCCGTCCGGAAATATGTTATCTGTATAAAGGTTCTATAATAGGTTACTAGATGTACTAGAACATTACGAGTAATTCACTCAAAAATAAATGATACAACGCCGACAAGGACAAAAATACATTTGTGGCATTATTGTATTAATATGTTATTTTGAGTTCAAAGTTACAAATTTGGATATAAAAACTCAAGATAAACTTTTCTTGGGCTACATAATCCATAAATACATAGTACAGTAAACGACATGCAAGAAGTACATGCAATTTGCCATAAGGTGCAATTACAGAATCTGTCCTTATTGAGTAATCTAAGAGACACTGGCATAGTTCATGTGACAGCTTTGAACACAGAACCTTCTCCCTGATGGTATTAACTGCATACATTATGCTATAGGCTATAGTTTAATACTAAATACTCCTAAAAGCAGACTAACATGTATTGGTTTTGTGGAGTCATTGGCATAATTTGAAGATGACGGCCTAAAGCGCACAGTAACAACACACTTGCCCCTAAGCAGCGCTAAACTACTTGGTCCTCATCGCTGCAGTACAACACATCATCTGTCTCCAGCGTGTAACTGTGTCACTGTGGCACAAGCCACAGTGACACAGTTACTGTAGGACACTGAACCAGATATTTGAGTAAACAGTAGTAATTAATGAGCAGCCTGCGGTGTGTGGCCGTATGGGGTGCTCTCCAGTGGAGCTACTGCAGCGCCCCTCGGCTGTCCTCTGTCAATTTATGCCCCACAAACATTACTGTACACAGAGCGAGCAGAGGAGTCAGGATTTCAGAATGAACTCAAACATATGGAGAATATGTTTTCTTGTGTTACTTGGAAGCATAAAGTCAATAACTATGTTTAACAAACAAACCAATATATAGGTTTTTCTGTTTTGATTACTTTTCATTATATTCCTAGATCGGTATCATCGATCAGTTTGATAAACAATGCAGCGTCTCAATTATACAACAAAGAGTTGCCCAACTTTGACGATAAGTAAGATAAAAAACAAACACAAACGAAACAAACATAGCACATTTAAAAATTTGAGTAAAATGTACACAAATAACACCTTTTTAATTTAAAAAACAAAATAACAGTGCATTGTTAATACAAATAATAAAAATCTGAATATACATTTTCAACCACAAATAGTTTAGCTTCTTTATTTTCTGGCCCTTCCAGTTGCTACTGTAATGAAATTCTGAAAATCAAGGTAAGCACTTTATTTTTTTCCTGGAAGTTGTCTGAGGGAGCAGAATTAATCCAAAAAGCAGTGATGGGTCCTATGTGGAAAATGATTTGTGACAATGAAAATTACATCACATAACAGAGTGAAACTATGAGAAAAAAAACTTGAATTGGCGCCTGGAGAGAGCTAGATCCAAGATTTGGGCTGACGCTGAGCCAAAATCCCAGCCAATATATTATCTTTCACATTAGCTGGTCCCACACTGCAACAGTGCTCTCCTTTCATTTAGAGGTACAATATGGCAGGCGCTGATGAATAGATGCGAGATCTGGTCGTAAGCCCAAATATTTTCCCTCTTTAATTAACCAAACTGCCATCCAAATGCTCAATATTTTTACCTTATCGTCGTGCTAGTATAATTACTATTATGTGCACAGTTTTATTTGCAGAAACAAGGGAACTGTGCCGTTTGTGCTGAGCGGTGGGGATCTACACCTGTGAGTAAAGTTATTGAGTTTCATTGGAAAGAAGTTTCACGGCAAAAAGTTTAATAAGAGCACCATTCAAACGTAATTTGATTTGGGCCAGTGGTTTTTAGCTGGGCTTATCGTGGAACTCAAATTAGTAAAATTTTTTATCAGTTTGTTTACCAGAGCTGGAGCGGGGGGCTGCAGTAACTGAAGTGGGTTTGTGAGATGTTGCGGGAATGCTTTTTCAATGACAAAACGTGGCTATGTGCTTGAAAACTTTCTGTAGCGCTCTCACTTTACCATTATGAAGTATATACACTTGAATAAGGTTAAGTTAAAGGCGCACTGGGTAACTTTGCCTGGTGGAGGGTCCGCTGCTTACTTGTTTCTATTAATGTTATCGCATTTACCATCTTGTATTTCTTTGATTATGGGTGTTTGTGAGTGGGCTCGCTTCTCCACAGATCTGACCTGTTGGGAGACAAGTCGAGCTATTCTTTGATTTTAGGCCAGAGGACACAGTTGTAAATGGATGACAAGTGACAGTAATCAGTGTGTTAGTTTCAGTTTAGTTAGCTCCACCCTTCAGATAGATATTTAGGAAAGTGAAATGCTTGGATGTGTGGCAAAACGTGTTCGCTGATGCAAAATAGGACCCACACTCAAAGCTAGATCAAAATACTTGACTAAATACAAATATTCCTTACTGTTAACAACTCGGGTGGGTTAGTTTCAGTGTTGTTCAGACAGATATAAGGCAGTGACTTACCAAATCCATGTCAGGGGAACTGAAGAAGCTACTTAAACGAGTGGCGAGATCTATCTGTTCAGTTTCAGTTTCAGTTTCTTTGGGGCAACATTTCAGGGAGCAATGCACAGCGCCAGATTTTGAGCCAGGCTTGGTCAGGACCACTTTAGCTGAATGGTTATAGATATTGAGCATGTTTTTGCCTGGGTTAGGGTTGTATTGTGGGATAGTGTTATAGTTATTGTCAAAACATTTGCAATCGAAATATAGCAGTTATGTAACAGAATATTTTACTTCACATACCCTCTGATTTAGCAAGGGCATATTCACAAAAATTATAATATTTGACCTCAGAGCTGTTATGTCATCAGTAGAAAACATTATTGTGTACCACAAAGCAGGGAAAAATAACAGACAGAATAATGACTAGGCCATGTACTAAAAAATGTGAATGAATATCCTGAATGAAGCCTCTTTTCTCTGGTTTCTATGGTTTCCTTGTCACCATCTGTGGCAACATTTGCAGATCTCCAGTGTAAGAAATAGCTGGGCAGCTTGTTCTTTTGGTGGATGTCTCAAAGACTCTCTTTTTTAACACTTAACCTCTCTGGATAGATTTTAAAATGTGATCAAGCTTAACAATATGACCATTGACAGTCAGACAGTCAGTGTGACACATTATCTCCCCTGTAGGGCACTTGTTGAAGCAGTTCGCAAGTAGAAAAAAAACACAAACACAGGGATTTGACAAGTTTGACATTGGGTAAACTAGACAATAAGGTCAGAAAATCTCCAAAACTGCAGCTCTTGTGGGCTTTTCTACTATCAAGAGGTTGGTGAAAATATGACAGGCTATGCCCATGGGAACTGAAGGCTGGTGCAGTCTAGTCTTAAAAATGCGTTGGTAGCTGAAAGATTCTGTCAATCTTATTTGCTGCATGTCCACCATATTCAGAAAGTTGCCCTGGATGCTGTTGTTAATTGTACCTCTTCTTTTGGTTTGGTGACTTTACATATGGCCGCCAATCTCTACAGCAAGTAAGATAAATATAAAGCTGTTTTCAAGCCACCTAGAGAAAGGGTGCGCTGTCAAGTTATTTGTGCTCATAAACAATGTGCATTTTACACAAATCATAGTTGAACAAATAAATTCTTGGTTAACTGAATGCTCTCTGCATTGACTAGTCGATGAAAAGGGGTGCGAGGCTGGCAAAAGCTCTCTAAACT
Source organism: Eucyclogobius newberryi (assembly GCF_026437365.1). Taxonomy (NCBI): domain Eukaryota; kingdom Metazoa; phylum Chordata; class Actinopteri; order Gobiiformes; family Gobiidae; genus Eucyclogobius; species Eucyclogobius newberryi. Next base: position 26,592,262 of record NW_027315735.1, on the reverse strand, counting down.
CTTAATCATTTCTATGATTTGTCCATGTATTTGTGCCCAGAATGCACTGACCCCAAGATAATAGGAAATCACATAATAACAAATATTTATGCTGAAAACTAAACAGAGCATTTATTACTTAAAAAAGCAGATTAAACTCACAATTCACACCCAAATCTCAAGATAAATCGCCACAATGCGTACACCTGCTTTCTGCTGTAGGGAAAATAAGTCCTTTAAAAATCCCCCCAAACAATTGTCAACTAATAACATTTTTTGGACTAATGCTTGGATTATACTTCCCACATGTCTCATTCCCGCGCGGAGGGCAGCGGAGAAGATGTTGGCAGTATTTATAGTCTGTGCGGGTTTCATGCAGCGTCGACAGTAGAACTCTGAGCTAGCTGCTATGAAACCTCGTTCATTTCCACACCGAACGTCCGCAAAGACAATGCCCTCCGAGGCAACTGCTGTTGTGATTTTGGGGGTTACAAAAATGAATTTAATTGAATAGAAAATCAGGTCCGAGGGGGCGTTTAGGAAAAAAATATGAAATGTCGCTGCGCAGCCCCTCGTGGACCTCACGGACGCGTCAAGCATATACCTACCTTACCATTGACCGACTTCAAATAACAAATAAAGATCTACAGTCCTACAAATCATCACACTTTGTATCATATTTTAGCCAAGAGACATTTCTCTAGTTGTCCATGTAAAATATAATCACAACATAAGTACTAATCAGTAACAATCATAAGTAAAAGTGGCTGGACAGAATGGTGTAATTATAAAACTACTTATCAGGCAGGTGGTCCGAACACACTCACTTTCTTCTCCATATTGCAGTAGCAACTGCGCTTAGGAATGTATTTGTAGTATAACCGTCTCCTGTTATATATGGAGTCTGATAGTTTAGAGCTGTCTGATTTATTTTTTATTGGATATGTTCACGTAGTGTCCCATTGGTGCACTGAGGTCTGACTGGTCAATGTGTGTATTGATAGTTCAATTCTCCTGGTCCATATGACAATGAAGCGCCCCGTACTTACCTAATCCATCCAGTATCCAGCCTGTGTCTGTCTCTTGCACCTCCTTCCAGGGGCTCCTTTCTCTTTTCCCCATTATAGTCCAGAGACAGAGATAACCTTTTCAAAAGCACATCTATTATGACTAGTAGATGTGTTTGAGACTAGTAATGCAGAGGTTGCAGAGAGGGTCCTAATTATCTCTGGTGGAAATACAATTTAAAGAACAAATATTAAAATGAACCATTATTAAGTAGATGTTATGTTTCTTATTGACCTTTTACTTGTTCTACTAGCAGTGCCACAAGAGTTCATGAGATTAACTTTCCAAATTTCTGCAATTTTTAAAGATTGTGCACACAAATGTTAATTGAATTGTCGGTGTAATCCCTCATTCGTCCAGGAGTGTTCCATTGTAGAATTTTTTTTTTTACAAAGATTCAGTTATATTCATCTCGACTCTGTTTTTTTAGGAAAAACAAAACGTTTCAACACTCATCCGAGAGTCATTCTCAATCTGATTCCTGAAAAAACAGAGTCCAGATGACTACAACTGAATCTTTTTCTACAATGAATTGAATTCTATTTATTTTACATTTTCTTATGCTCGTGGAACAAATCTCGTTTGTCCCCTAAACAGATAATTGCTAATATCATGATTACGTCCATGATCTCACTGTCACACAAACATCTTCAACATCATATACATTAGAAAACTGAATACTTTGACGTCAATTGAAAGACAGAAATATTATGCACCTTACATTTTATGACAGTCATCATCATTTCCTGATAAGTAACTTCAATTCAAGTAGTTTTATCCAGGAGAATTTAATTTCACCTGTGTTTCTTGAGTTTTGTTCTGCCGAAATGTATATTGTAACAGCACTTATCAATTCATCTCTGGCAACTCATGCACGGCTGACTATTTAATCACTCTATTGTGTTTTCGTGCTCCAACAGATGGCAATATTGTTCCTCCTTTCCACCATCACCAGGACGGTTTACTACAAGCCAAGGCCCATGAGGCGCGGTAGAGGTAACGAAAGAAATCTCTCTCTCAAAAAATAAATAAAATAGGAACCATCAAATAGGTGCGTAGGCGATGATGACGTGACTAATTGTTGCCATGGTGATCTGCGCTTTGAGATAGTGGTAAAGGAATCGAGGCGTGCAGGGGAAATTGGAGCATAGATGGGAGGAGTAATGTTAAAGTAATGTTCCACATGGGAAAAGAAACCGAGTGGCGACCCTACGTAACAAAGGGTCAATTCAATGTCTCCAGTCAATTCTGGGATATAAATACCCTTCCATTCATTTATTCGCCGGCGTCCGAGTCCTCCGAGACTATCGGTTCTCGTTCAACAATTACGGCGAAATAGATTTTAGCTGAATGAGCCAGAATCACCAAGGTTATAGAAGCTAGTAAGTCTCCTTCCTTTTTCTGGTGTCACAAATCAAAAGATAAAAGGGCCTTTCTTGTTCGCGGTGATTCCCTTGTAGGGAGATGTGGGGCCCATCGAGAATGATTACAGACTTGCTCAGGAAAAGCTGTCTGCTGCCAAGTGTTTTCAAAATCAAAAATGACACGTTTGGGCATTTCTCTCTTTTAAAAATGCCACCAACTTGTAGCTTGGACGTTGCACTTTTCCCGTCAGTCATCTCCCAAGAGTGAGTTTTGTTTTGACGCGGTGGACAATATGCTGTCTTGTCTGTTCTATTTGCACAAGCGATGTTACCCAACTGTGAGTGCCGAGTCGGAGAGGTCGTTGTTTATGTTGTTGGAGAGAGAGAGAGGGACGGCTGGACACTGTTGCATCAGCTTTTCCCTCTTGTTTACCAGGACGACCAACGCTAGGAGTTCCAGAATGAACACATTTCGTCTGCAATCCTCTTAGACGTCCTTTTCTAAGATTAGTCTCTCCGGTTATTCTAATATAATAACGATATCACATTACATACTTATACTTGCATACATAAACATCTTTAGTAGAGCGGTCAGATCCATTGACCCCTGTCTGCGTACTCTGGTGTATGAATGTGGTTCTTTGATGTAAAGCGCTTGAAGGAAGAAACGTGCCATATATTTTATTCATCTATTTATTAACCTTTATTTAGCCTGGTATGATCCCATTGAGATTGGGACCTCTTTTGTGATCAAGAACTCTTTTTAATGTGTGACCTTGAAGATAAATTGCTCTCCAATTGATGTATTCTGTCCAGTTTAATTAGACATTTTAAAATGAGGATTGATTTAGAACTATTGGCCAGATGAATTGGTAATTTGATGTGTATACCAGGCTTACAATATAGAATCAATCATTACAGAAGTCATATTTACGGTAAATTGCAAACTGTATCGCAAAGAATAAAATAATAATAATCGTTTTTGTGGGAATAACAACGTAAGCCGTCAGGTGAATTCTAAGAGAAATCAGGTTATCTACAGGTTTGTCTCTGTCCTAGAGAAATAGATTGGAAAGGCGATTGACCTTATTCCGCCCTCTTTGCCCTCTTTTCCCACGTATCTGCACTTTCGTCGTAATTGCTCTTCCGGTCGAGTGGGAACTCCCTTAGTTTCAATGGAGAACGAGGGCGAAGTCTTGTCGCTAAAATATGCAGTAAAGTTGATTGATTTGTGTAAAAAAAAAAAAAATCCAATTCCAAATTCCCTGGGCGGTCTGAAAATGTTTTTAGTCTGTGTAGAAATTATTTTCTATCGAGATCGGCAGCCCTATGTTAACCACCCAAAAGAAGGATTACGTGGCGTATGGCGGCGCCCAGGCGGGCTTCCGGAATAAGGTGAATACCAGCATAACGTTTGTTCAGAACCAATATGCCACTTTTAGTCTCTCAAATCTTTCAAAAACACAAGGACCATCAGAAAACTCTCTATTTGAGCAGCAGCGTGGCTCTTTGATTGTTAAAATGTGTCTAATTCTGCTCTGTGGTCGAGGACAACTCTTTAATAAGTCAGATAAAAATCACCCCTGGGCTCATCCTCCCCTTGTTGCTATCATCATCCCACACACTACATTTATGTCTTGCTCCATTGCGGGGGAAATGCTCTGGAGCTGCGGGTGTCATCGTGCGGCGTGTCACATGACAAGCCCGTACCTGCAGTACTTTCACTGGGGCTCAGAGATAAGAGTCCTCCAGATAACATGTCTCCTTCAGAGGATGTGCCAGCAGCGCCTGCCATTTATGAGAGACATGATCAGAAGTCTTAGGCCACTTTGGAATCTTTTAAAATGTCAATGTGTGTGTATTTTAATATCATGGTTTCATATTCTGATTGATAGTTACAATCATGTAAAGTAAAGGCATAGTTGAAAATAAACAAGTACTTTTTAAACAACACCTACTTGATCGTATACTGTATTATGTTCACTAATGTCTATTATAAGTGTGATAATATAATACTAGTGCTTCCAAATAATTATACTAAAGTGGTTGATAAAAAAAATTGTGTTTTGACCATTGCATACAATCGTCGTATGCTTGGGCAAGACACTACACACACCTTGCTTATGTCTGAATTTGGTTAATGATTTAGTGATTGTTGGTTGTCAGATGGACTTTGCCAAATTGGCAGCCATGCTTTTATCAGTCTACCCCAGGGCAGTTGTGGCAACAGAAGACGCTTACCACATCAGAGTAAGGAGCGTGAATTTAACTATCAACTAACAAGCAATAGCAATTTTAGCATTCGACTAAGATAAGATAAGATAAGATATTCCTTTATTGTCCCACATGGGGAAATTTCATTGGTGCAACGCAGGTAGATACAGAGGTAGATACAGAAGAACAGATCACTTATAGGAAGTCTGAAAAACACTTTCAGTAGAAGATCTCCTATAAATAAATAAAAACTCCCATAGACAAATAAATAAATAAATAAATACCATTGCATGTGATCCCGACAGTAATTGCACATGAATATGTGTCACGACAGCACATAGATTGCACATGAATTTCACAGTAATTGCACATGAATTGCACATGAATTCCAACAGCAATTGCACATACGACAGAATTGCACATCAGTATTAGGTTAGGTCAGTATTGCGAGTGTTCAGTACTAACAGTTTTTGTTATAAAGTCTGACAGCAGCAGGAAGGAAAGACCTACGGAACCTTTCCTTCACACATCGAGGGTGGATCAGTCTCTCACTGAAGCTGCTCTCCAGAGCGGAGAGAGTGTCCTGCAGGGGGTGACACTCATGGTCCAGCATAGATGTGAATCCAGCCAGGACCCTCCTGTCCCCCACCTCCTGCACCGAGTCCAGAGCACAGCCCAGGACGGAGCTGGACTTCTTGATGACTCTGTCCAGCCTCTTCCTCTCCCTCTCTGTGATGCTGCTGCTCCAGCAGGCCACACCGTACAGGAGGGCCGATGCCACCACAGAGTCGTAGAAGGTCTTCAGGAGTGGCCCTGTCACTCCAAAAGACCTGAGTCTCCTCAGGAGGTAGAGCCGACTCTGGCTCTTCCTGTACAGTGCGTCTGTGTTATGAGTCCAGTCCAGTTTGTGGTTCAGATGAACACCCAGGTACTTGTATGAGTCCACTCTCTCAATGTCCCGTCCCTGGATGTTCACTGGTGAGGGGGCAGTGGAGTGGCGTCTGCGGAAATCCACCACCATCTCCTTGGTCTTCCCCGCGTTGATGAGGAGGTGGTTCCGCTGACACCAGTCCACAAAGTCCTGCGCCAGTCCCCTGTACTCCGCGTCATCGTCGTCCGTGATGAGTCCGATGATGGCAGAGTCGTCAGCGGCTGGATGGTGTTGAAGGCGCTGGAAAGATCGAAGAACAGAATCCTCACAGAGCTGCCAGGCTTTTCCAGGTGAGAGAGAGAGCGGTGCAGCAGGGAGATGACGGCGTCCTCCACTCCGATGCCAGACCGATATGCAAACTGCAGCGGGTCCATGGCTGAGCTCACAGTGGAGCGGAGGTGGTCCAGGACTAGCCGCTCCAGTGTCTTCATCAGGTGGGACGTGAGAGCCACTGGCCTGAAGCTGTTGAGGTCTTTGGGGCGCGGTGTCTTAGGCACAGGTACCAGACAGGAGGTCTTCCAGTCCTGTGGTACCACCCTCAGCTTCAGGCTCATGTTGAAGACATGCTCCATAACTCCACACAGTTCATCTGCGCAGGACTTAAGGAGCCTGGGGCTGATGCCATCAGGTCCTGCTGCCTTCCTCACTTTAATCCTCTTCAGCTCACTCCTCACCTGTGCTGCTGTGACAGTCAGTGGTTGGCAGAGGGACTGTGTGCCGGGGGGATGGGTGAATCCAGGCGAAGTGGGGAGCTGATGGTCCGGGGCAGATAAGCGAAGAGGAACAGATGCAGGGCATTGTCCAGCTGTGGAAGAGGGAGCGTGCAGCTGTGCAGGGGGAGGGGCGGGTGACCGATCAAACCTCAAGAAGTGAGCATTTAAATCATTCACCCACTGTAGATCCCCCTCTGTCTGGGCAGGGGGGATTTTGAAGCCCGAGATGGTTTTCAGGCTCCTCCACACTTCCTGAATGTTCTTTTGCTGCAGCTGCTCCTCCATCCTCCTCTTGTAGCCGGCCTCAGCCTGCCTGATCTTCCTCCTCAGCTCCTTCTGCACAGTCCTCGGCTCCTCCTTGTTCCCTGACCTGAAGGCTCTCTTCTTCTCCTTCAACAGAGCCTTCAGTTCACGGTTAATCCATGGCTTGTTGTTTGGAAAACACCGCACCGTCCGGGAGGGAACAATGTTCTCAAAACAGAAGTTGATGTAGTCCGTGATGCACTCTGTGATGGTGTTGATGTCCTCCCCATGTGGGTCATAAAGCTCAGTCCAGACAGTGGTGCTGAAGCAGTCCCTCAGAGCCTCCTCGCTCTCAGCAGACCACATCCTCACCTCACGGGACACCACAGGCTGCCTGCGCACGATGGGTTCATACACAGGCCTCAGATGTACAAGGTTGTGGTCCGAGCTGCCCAGGGGAGGGAGGGGGGAAGAAGAATAAGCCTCCTTGGTATTGACAAAAAACAAGTCCAATGTTCTATTCTCTCTGGTGGAGCAGGTAACATACTGGGTGTATGTTGGTAGAACAGAAGAGGGAGAAGCGTGGTTAAAGTCACCAGAGATGAGGAAGAGAGCCTGTGGATGCTGTGTTTGCAGCCTACAAGTGCAGGAGAGCAGTGCTTCACAAGCATTTTCAGCATTGGCAGACGGGGCCACATAGACTGCTATCAAAATCACATGTGAGAACTCCCGGGGCAGATAATATGGCCTCATGCCAATAGCCAATAGTTCAATATCCTTGTTACATAGCTGCTCCCTCACTGTGCAGTGTTCGGGTTTGGACCAGCTCGTGTTCACATACACCGCCAGACCTCCACCTCTTTTCTTCCCGGATTCTCTCGTTCTGTCCGCCCGCAGCAGATGAAAATTGTCCAAACCTACAATAGAGTCTGGCATTTCTGCTGTTAACCAGGTCTCTGTGAAAATCAAGACGCTGCTGTCCCTATAAATCCTCTGGGACCGCATGAGGCTCGCTATTTCCGTCATTTTATTTTGAAGGGACCTCACGTTACCCATGACTACGGCGGGAACCGACTTCCTGTTTGTCCCTCTCTTCTCTCGGAGTTTACGTCCAGCCCGTCTGCCTCGTTGCGTTTTCCTTAGGATGTCCGCCGGGATAACGTGACGATCTCCGGGTAAGACGACAGTTCTCCGCAGTTTCATTAGTTCCTCCTTTGTGTAAACGCGGTACGCCGGCCCCGCCCCCCGGCCGGCGCCGGGGGACTCAGAGCCAAAACACATCGCCACGACACGACGAAAACACTCAATCCAGCCGAATAAAGTCAAAACAAGTTAATTTAAAGCGATTCCAGTGTGTGTCCCGATCGTTCGTGAAGTTCCTCTTTCATATAAACGTGTACCGACGACACGCCGTACTTTAGCGCGGCCGGAGGGCGCTGGGGGGGCTGGTGGGCTCGCTCGGAGCTAGCTCACGTCACAACAACACAATGAACGCAACGAAAAACGCTCAAATCCAGCCGAAAAAAGTCAAAAACAATTGAATTTAAAAACTATTCCAGCGCGTGTCCCTATCGTACAGTAAAATAGAAAAAATATACTAACTACATTTACAAAATATAGGAGATAAAGCACAATAAGTGTGAGAAAGAAGAGAGAGCGTTTACACCGGGCTGCCAGCTGTACCAGCGCCTTATGACCTAGTTTATTTTCATAACATTCTGCCAGTTTGATCTTAAATATGCTTCTTGAGGCTTCTGGATAGAGAATAAATACAAATTAAAGGTCCCATAACATGCAATATCGAGCTTTTAACCTTCTTACATTGCAATTTGTGCTTCATATATGTACCCAGAGTGTTTTTTTGATTGATTCCCGCAGTTTTTAGCTATATTACAGACTATCTTCTTTCCGCGAATCTCCAAACTGACGGGCGGTGGGGCAAGACCACGTCATAACCACAGGCACGCGTCACCATCCACCCTCCCCCCTCACCCTCCCGCCTGCCGCCTGCCGCCTCCCGCCCCCTTCCCCCCGGCTCCGCGCTGCTCAGGCTCCCGTTTTCTCACCATACAAGCCCCGGAGTTTTTCTGCTTCGATTTACGAGGAAACACGGCTCAAAGAGGCCCAAAACTTCATTAATGATATCGCACTCTTTACTATTATCACAATGGTGAAGGTTTATGTGGCAGTTGATGCAGCAACCAGGAAAATAAACGGAGAGAAGTTCTATCCGATACCGAAAAACCCGGAAATAAGAGCGCGATGGACATAAGACTCTGTGCACGCTGTAGAATTAATATCAGTTTTATTTAGGCTCAAAGTAGACTGTTAATATGAAGTTTTATCGGTTGTCACTCACTCACGCGGCGGAGCGGCACACGGCGGAGCAGACAGCTGTGGGGGACACACGCTCTCTCTCTGAGACTACGTCACGGGTGGGCGGGGCCCACACGCTCTCTCTGAGACTACGTCACGGGTTGGGCGGGGGAGCCAGATCGCTCTTCGCAAGGGTGGGGGTGAATATCAAACCAAGCCGTTTGCATTTCCGGGTTGGTGAGGGCGTCCAAGGTATAGGTGATATTTCTTAACTATTATGTTATGGGTGTTGCACAACCCTTATTATTATCAATTATACACTTAGGATAGACTACGAAACGTGAAAAAAGCATGTTATGGCACCTTTAAGAGTAAATATTGTAATAAAATGTAAATATATGATTGTATTTGTGTGATATATATTATCTGCATCATTAGTCTAATTAAAGCATGTGTGAATAACGGCATGTGTGAAAGTGTTGTAAAGACGAGGCAAAAGGATGTTTAGGAGGTTCCCCAAGCTCTTATCTCTAAGGAAAATACCAAGACAGTTGTAAAAATAAATGCTGGATGTCGAGTTAACCAATGTGAAAAGTGACCCGCCTATTATGTGTGAAATGTGAAATAAAAGCAGTTGTAAGAGGGAGAAACGCTGTGAGAACTGGAAGGTCATCATGTCGCATACAACAACTTGCCTTGACTCGCCTTTCTCTCCCTTGCAAGCCACACAAAAGTCTGACGTTTCTGTGTCGTTTTATATTCTAAGTTGAATTATGTTCTCTGACTGTTAAGGAATAGCATTGATTTATGTGTAATTTCTTGACATATATCAATACAAATATCACCAAATATCTATTCTTCATAATTCGGTTTGATTTAACAACGGTACTATCTGTGTTCCCAAGCAACCTGCTTCCAAGCAAATTACGGCACATTTATATTTAGAATTCAGATTGTTCGAATAGTCTAATATTAGTTGAGTTGTGACTGCATCTGGAACCAAACCTGAATACAACGGGACCAAACCAAATCTAAATGAGGATTCAAACTTGGCCCAAACCAGGATCAAATCAGGACAAGGGTATTATAACCTTTAGACTCCAGAATCCTTCACCAACTGCTATTGGAGTCAAAATACTTCTAAAAATATAAGTGAAGAAGTATCCCGGACGTCTCATGTGGAGCGGCATTCACAGAGTAGGTGGGAGGTTCTGGCACATGTACAGTGCAGAGTGACACAGCTGCAGTCTGTGGTGTGCACCGAGAGCCGAGGACGCAGGCAGCTCCCACGCTCCTGTTGTAAATGACAGAGACGTGATGACTCTGACACGCTGCGCCTTGGTTTCTTTCGCCGGGCAGAGCGTGGTAATTTGGCACGTTCGTCACTCTGCCACAGGCACCCGCCGGGACCCTCTGCACGAGCGCGTCACCGTGATGCCACTGTGACAAAAAAAGAGAACGATTGGAACGTCTGTTTTGTACTGCATGTCATATCGAACGTTTTTATCCACTCTTGTTGCCCCGAGTAGATGTAGTGATTTGGTCTTGAGACAAAAAAAAGGACAGAAATGTTATGACGTCCGCATTGTCCCTCAGAGGAACTGAAGAAGCTACTTGGAGGAGTGGGTGAAATGTCTTCACTCTCAAAACTTTTGTCCAGTTGACATAATAATCTTTTGGTTAGAAAATGTAACATACGAATCTTCTCAATCGTTTGACAGTTCTAAAAGAAAATGTTCTGGGGTCTCCTTTATCAAACGTAACGTGGAATTCTTACTAAAACTTCCATAAGCCTCCTCAGACTTGCACATGCTTCATCTGTCTGAGCACATATCTCCTTCAGCCTTATCTCTGATCGCAGGCGCAAAGTTCTGTTTTCTGATAGGCCCCACATTTTTAGGTAAATTTGTCTTTTTATAAATCACAAACATGGAAAGTAGCGCTGCAACTAACTGTCATTTTGCTAATTGGTTAGTTTAGCGATTATTCTTTCAATCAAATCAAATACACTGAATTTACACATTTTCCACAACATTTTCATGGAATTACAGCTCAATTTCACTCATAAAACATATTTTCACAGCTCATGGCAAGTTTTGGAACCTACGCATAGACAAGTTAACGATTATTCAACTATTAAAGTAGTTGATTATTTCAATAATCAATTGGTTGTGATTCATCGATTAACTTGTTGCTCTCCTGGTGGAAAGTCATGTACATAACATTTTTGTACATATTTGTGCTCTATTAATAAGATCTCAGGATTTTCAGAGAATTGTTCAGCTACATTAGTTATTGTTAGTGTAGCTAATTGTTCAAAAATGGCGCAATAAAACCATTTTGGATTACAGACAATATTCTGTCACCGCACATGCTGAAAACTGGACACGAGTCTGTCAAACTTTCACAAGAGCTAACAGACTAACTTGTGTAAAATGGGAAAGCGTCAGACTTTCCAGACCATTCATCTATAAAGCTGCCAAAAACTTAAAGCTGCAGATGTTAAACCACACTTTGTCCAAGCTTTCTGTGCATGAGGGTACAACAGAATGTGTCCAGCAGCTAGATCCTCGTTTACGTTTTATGTGTTAAGAAATAGCATCGGTGTATGTCTGATTCCATGACATTTACTGAATGTTTTTGAGCCTGTAATGCACCCCCCGAGTGTCCTTCGTCTCTGCCCTGTGGTTACGGGACAATTTATTTCTGAACCAGCTCTCAGCTGGGGCATAGGAGCGCTGTGCGGCTTCTCTGTGTGTGTGCGTGAACATGTTAGCAAGCATGTCTTTGTCTGTTTCTCTGTAAGTGTGTAATTTATATGAGCCAACCATCCTGTACCGAGTAACTCCACGTAACAGCAATCAACCACAGCTTCATTAAAATGTAAATTCTGCCTGCAGCCTCTTGTGGCTCTTTACAGCTCTTCCAAAATAACTTAGTGAAGAAGGTCATGCCGGGACTAAATGTATGATCTAATCTTTCTCTCTCTCCCGTTATTTTTTTTCTTTCTCTCTCGCCGCGACTGATTTTGGGGGAAGTAGCATTTGGGAAAATCTTGGCTAACATTCAGAAACGGCTTTCTTTCTGTGCCTGTTTGCTTTTCAAGAGCAGCACAGAGCTAATTAGACAGCTGGTGTTGAGCCAATTTGTGTCCCTGAGTCTGTTGTTTACCCACTTTTTGCATAATGCAGACGTGATTTTTGACACTGTGTGATGCGGCTACGCGATCACAAGTGGCCATTTGGTTGATTGTCCCCAATGCAGGCTAAAAGGTCGGAGATGAAAGCAGATTTGGTCCTTGCTTTTTGGGGAGTAGAAGGCATATGTGTCTTCAATAGTCATCCAAGAGACTAAGCTGCCTTTGTGTAAGAAATGGCAGCACGGAGCCAAAGGATCATGCTGTTGTAACATACTTTCCAAATCCCATTCAAGCAACACAAAAATGGGACAATGTGGGACATTTTATTTAAGAATTTATGCCTTTATATGCAAATCATATACAAATTATCAGGGAAGATTTAATGAAAAGTAACACGGCTAAAAGGACATATGCAAAATCAACTTTAATGGGCTTTTACTTACTGCATGTTTGAGTGAATCATGAATTCACCCCGGAGAGACAAAGAGACCACGAGAATGGACTGTTTAGCAAGCTTTATTCGTGAGTTATTTGACGCTCAGACCCCGGCGGAAGACGTTGCAATCATGGGCACTCCATGATCTATTTGTATTAGATGTCTCCCCCCGGAGCCTGGAGACTGGTGGTGGTAGATGTGAAGAGAAGGTAGAGGATGAGGGGAATGCAGAGGAGGAGCTGGGGAGGTGGTGGGTCGCAGTACGGTTTGAGCGGCCGAGCCATCTGCCTGAGCGCTTAAATGCGACCGCCTGGGCGCTGATTGGGAGCGGGAGGAGTCACTTGAGAGCGTTGATTGGGGATGAGGAGCAGGTGCGGGGGCCATGGTGCAGACGCCCCCTGACCTTTCACCCTCCTTCTTGGCCGAGAAAAACTGCATAACCTCTTTGGGATAAGCTCAGAAACCTGGGAGAGTCCATGGTGAAGTGAGGGATCTGACTCACAGACGGACAGGCGGGCGCCCACTTGAGTGCGATGATGGTGCTGGGGAGAGGGGTCCTTACATGGTGGCCTTGACGTAGATGGGTGGAGTTAGGTCTTCCAGGCTGAATTTACGCAGGCTTCATTTGTCCTGCAACGGAGGCTTGAGTGTTCAGATCATTGCTGTTTTCACCTACCCTCTATCCCAACCCAGGTCCTTGTGCTGATGTGATTATTTGGAAAGTCTGGACTCGTACATTTGGGTTCTAAAATGTCACGTAGCCATCCATCCATCCATCCATCTTCTGCCGCTTTATCCGGGGCCGGGTCGCGGGGGCAGCAGTCTGAGCAGGGACTTCCAGACTTCCTTCTCCCCAGACACTTCCTCTAAGTCCTCCGGGGGGATCCCGAGGCGTTCCCAGGCCAGCCGAGAGACATAGTCTCTCCAGCGTGTCCTGGCTCTTCCCGGTGTCCCACCGGGAAGAGGCCCCGTAGCCACTTTTCAAAAATAAAAACATGTAGATGATCATCTGCAGCTTGTTACGGTGAAATGCCAGCACAAAGGCTTATCAGGTCTGCAGTTTTTAATAGGAAGTCAATTAACCAGTTTTTATTACTAAGTTGTTTTAGATCCATATTGCAATTTAGAATTAACAAAATGTAAAATTAGCATCTATTTATGTTAAAGTAATGTTAAATACTAAGAAAAAACATAATGTGTCCTTTAAATGATGACAGCAGAAGTCCAAAAAAAGGTTTATAGTGACTATTTCCACTATTTATTGAACATTGAGTGAACAGATGTAATGGGCATTTTGTGAAAACGGGCTTGATTAGCAGTTATAGGTCTATATTACCATCTAACATTACATTAACATTAATTTAACCAGCAAAGTCCCGCTGAGATTACGCATCTCACGCAGGGATTTCTGGCCACGACAGCAGCAGATCATTCATAACAACATAACACCATGGAGCTCATTCCCAAAACTGTCTACATAGATTTTAACTGACTTTTGAAATCAGTTTTCAACAGTTTTCATCAGTATTTTAGTTTCCTTCTGTAACTTATTCCATGTTGAGGGAGCAGAAAATTGAAATGCCATTTTAACAGTTTAGAAAGCAACACCGAGTCTAGAGATTGCAGAGAAAACTGTCCATCTGCTTTTTGTTGTATATATGCACAAAGATATGGAGGGAGCACACTATTATAAAACCCATAGTGTGTTCATTAAGACACATTTTGAATATGTCTCTGTAGAAAACACAGACTCTGCTTTTATTTATTGAAGAAAATACATTCTTAAAATAGTGCAAACACCATTTCAGTTTGTGACCCATCTTTACAAATAATGTGGCAGGGAACATATTTCTCAGTTGTAATAAGGGGATTTGAATACAGTGCTTGGACATATTAATTATGTAGAGGGCTGCACTGTACTGGGTAGAAATATACAAATAATTAGCCTAACAATAGATAGACATTTTAAAAATGAACATAAGAAGAAAATGAAAGCATTATGGGTGGTGCTGACTGAGCTCATTTTGGATCATTTTGGTCTTATTTTAATATTGCTTTATTATGTGTGCAGCATTCCTTGATGTATGTCCAGGATTTTTTATTAAAAAATGGGTGAAAAAATAAATGTCTTTATTATTATTATTTATTTATTGCATTAAATCTTTATGCTAAATCAATACACAAATGGAGTTCCTATGGTAACCTCTGGTGTCGTTGTATCATGTTTTGCCTATTGACTCATCTAAAATATCAAGGTTGAAGCCGAAGGACCGTCTCCAAAACTCTCATAATGATTCACTTTTACCTCGCCTCTGACATTGTTGACTCTGATGGATTAATCATTCAGTGCGTTTTGTGCTTGTAGAGATGAAGCTAACCACCGCTTATCACCACCCACAATGTGCAGCAATAATTGCATGTTTCGTTTGACTTCAGATGCCCTTATGGCACTAATAGCGGGATTGCTTACATTATAACAATCATATACCGTATCTGTGTGGAAATAGACAGGCTAAAGTTTCCATCTACTGTATTTGTTCAACCTTGTTTCGATATAAGGAAAACCTTACACCAGAAGGGTATTTATTTTTAATTAACGGACAGAGGGAATTTGTTCAAGTGCTTCAGTGACAAGGATTTATTCTGCGCACATTGGATCCACTAAATAAACATATGAAATATTTTGATCTACATCGCAGCTGTGGGATTCACTGCAGTTGTTAGCTGGTATTTTGCCTTTCAACACCCACAATGTCTGAGCCTGGATGTCCTGTCTGTTACAATGGACTAGACCAGGGGTTTTCAAACTGTGGTACGTGTACCATTGGCGGTACGCGGGCTCCTTCAGGTGGTACGCACATTCCTCTGCAATTCAAATATTTGAAACATAAAGTAAGTTTGATCCACATTTTTGTCCTCTTTTGTGTTTGTTGTCATTTAGAACTAGTGAAGCAAATGTGTAGTTTCATTTTAGCCATAGATTAGGTCTATAATCCTTTTTTTTTGACCTGGTTTGGATCTGGTGGTAGTCGGAGGGCCAAACATTTCCTTTGGTGGTACTTTGTGTGAAAAGTGTGAGAACATCTTGGTCTATACAGTTCCATACTATCATGTACTCTCTATAATATTTTAAATAGATTCCAGTCACCAACAAGTAACAGGAAAAAAGAGACTGAATAATCAAGTAGGCGGCAGTGCATTGACATAATGTGCCAGGAAAACTGGATGAGTAGCCTGCTCCAATTTAAAAAAAAAAAAAAAAAAAAAAAAAAAAATGCATGTAAATCCAGGAAGTACGATTGAGGTGTTTTGATTTGTATCTTTGACTTTACAATAACACATCTGAAGAAGTCCGTGTCTAGTCATATTCCTGGACAAAATGGATCCAACGCAATGAAAATTACCAGAACTTTCAAGTGTTTCTGTTTTTGCTCTGCGGAGAGAAAATAGCTTGTGAGCAATAGAGTTCTTAGCATGTCTGACTATGAAATCAGGGTTCAGATTAAGGATTTTCACTTGTATATGTATGTTGAACACACATTTTTGTATCGCAAAAGCTGCGATACAAAAGCACTTTTTTCTGACGAATGCATCGCATTTGAGAGAAATTGCGTCGCATTTTGCGATGCGATACCGCTTATTCTGAACCCTGGAAATGCTTACGTAAATGCGATGTTGAGTTAACTATGTTTGCCAAAAGTGTCTAAATTACTAGACAACCCCAAATGTCTCAGAACCACCTCCATTGGTTCATTGGAGCTGCATGTAAACAGGAAAACAGTGGTATGGGGCAAAGACGCTGAATTCTCTTTGGATGTAAACAAGCACGGGTAAGTGTTAAAATGTAACAAACGTTGACCATTTATCAAGATAATGGTCATGTATGTGCTGTGTTGTAACGGTGGCATTTCCTCCCCGTAGATAACACCAGGAGTCTGATAAAAGCTTTAAATGAGCTCTCCGCGGTCGCATGTTTCTATTCTGGCACAGAGTGTTACACACAGGCGACCTCTCAACAACACAACACTACACAACACATAACAGGCACATTAGCACTCACATTCACACTGTCTGCTCCTCAACCAACACATTTTGGAGAGAAGAGGAGGCTCTGGTCGACCCCTGGAGTAACAATCCAGTGATAGTCCCTGCTGGTTTTTCAAGAACCACCAACAGGTCGAATAAAATATGTGGTTTGATTATATCAGTAAAACAATAAAGCCATCAAGAGAAAAGAAAGCTGAGAGTAGTCATACAATGTTATGTCATTGCAACATTGCTCATTTCAGAGGAACTTCAACATTCATCACACAATATTAGATAGACCTTTGACCGTTATATTTAAAATCATACTCATTTATTACACCACAATCATCTATACATGATTGACTTGTACTGACTTTTTGCCTTGAATCCAACGTCATGAAGATGATTCAAATCAAAAGTACCTCCTGTTGGAAGCATTAAGTGATTTTCCTGCTCTCGCTTGGTGCAGTGTCACAATCTGTTTCCTGGCATTTCCAACACCCACAACAACATCTGAGCTAGTACTTTTAGGTTATTGAGTTCGACACCAACTTGCAAAATGCATAGAAAACGTGTATTTTAAAATTTCTGTCAGACTGATGCAAACCCACAATAATTACACAAAATAAAATAAAATAAGAATAAAATAATTACATTTTAAACATGTTTCACCCTCTTTTGTTTTATTATTAAGGTGTGCGTTTACAGTTTCCTCGGACGAAAAACATTAAGAGCTGGTTAGTTACTCTAATTTTTAGAGAAGTTGTAGTGTAACAATGCAGAGAAATCCGAGTAAAAATGCACAATTAAATACATAAACAATTGTTAGACTAAAATTGTGAACTGAACTGCACCAATTTACCAATAACTGAGACTTTTATCTTATTAATTCAGTGAACAAATCCAACTGTCGACCTTTAAGTTTGTGGGCGAGCAATAGCTACTGCTGCTTCCTACTTTATTTCTTTTTACCATTAATGAGTATGATTCTGGTTCCACAGACTAGAATTCTATTTGCAGATTTAGCCCTGGACACTACAGTCTGTCCATTCATGATATTAGATCTCTTCTTCACTGTGGTTCCCCTCAAAGTTTGTATTTGTTTCTCTGGGTTTTGTGGAGTTTTTCTTTGCCAAGGAGAGTCTAAGGACAAAAGATTATCTTGGAAAGTTATCCATTTGCTTAATTCCTGTGAACGTCTGCTTAATCTGCTTGTCTTTTACTGGCCAAAGGCTGTTTCCTTGTTTGATTTTCTAACTTTACTGAGAAAGCCCTGCGAGGCGACTGCTGTTGTGATTTGGGGCTCTGCAAAATAAATGGAATTATAAGAGTTCCCATTAATGGCACGAAACTCAACATTAGCCCTTTCTATGTAGTGAAAATGTTTAAGTAAAATTAGAACGTGCCCGTTAAGGTGTACAAATATAGTTGTGGAGGGAATAACTGAACATTCGTCTTCTTGCTCTCCACAGATAAACAGGTTTTAAGCAAATTAAGTACCTTAAAAAATATTGCCGTTTTGCTCTTAAAAAGCAGTCTTTATTTTTTCAGCTCCCACCGAATATTTCTGGTTCAAGTGTGGTGGTCTCTTAGAGTTTAAGGATGAAGATGAGTCTACCAGAGGCTTTCTTTCTTTCGGAGTTATTCATGTTTCCCAATGATAAAAGTCATCTATAAACTGGGCCGCATTGATCTCAAACAGGGCGATGCAAGGGAACGTCATGTTAAAGTATGTTTTACCATTACAGATGATAATGATAATGACAAGGACAAATCATTAGGCGTCCGATGTAATCATATTCCACTGTAGCAGCAGCCAGTGCCGGTGTGCAGCTCCTCTGAGTGACAAACTGTGGCTGAGCTGAGTGCGTTCGATTGGAGGAGGACACCACTTGGGGATGATTAAAGTTTGATGAAGCATGTGTCTCGGCGCAGATAGAAATGCTGTTTGCTCTCCGCCCCAGTGACACCAATAAGGTATTTTAAGGTTGTTCCAGAAATAAACCGCCACAAGATTTTTTAAATTTATAAACTCCATTTAAAAAAGCAGCCTACATTTTAAAGGTGCACTTGATAGGTTTTCTGACGGGGGTCTGCCACCTGCTTTTACGTCAATGTGGCATTTAATGTATCCAGTGTTGTATTTTCATTATTTGGTTTTGGGGTTTTTGTTTTAACTGTGAAAAAGGGGGTCTCCTCTCCACAGATGGATATTGATAAGTTTGAATGTAAGCTTTAGGTTTTAAATTCAATTAACATTACCTATTTGTTAGATATGACGTAAAATGTTAAAATCAAATATAGCATTTTCCATAGGGGAACCAAACACCTAAACAGAAGCTCTAAACATTTCAGAATTGAAATGTTTCTTGTTCTTACTTTGCATTAATTATGTCAATAAAATCATAATTTTTAGGGAAATAATAATAAACTATTAATAATAAGACGTCCGGTTCTAATTACGGACAACTACAGTGTCCAATCAGATTTAGTCTTTTGGAAGTCATACATGCAGAACTGGCCGCTCATTCGCTTGGCCTTCAGACAGAAAGCAGAAGGCCCTGTGTTGTTAGCACTGACCAATCAGATTCTTCCTTTAAAGTTGAATGACAGGTTGAAATCGGCTCTAGTAGCTAGTCCCGCCCATGACTTCTCTCGGACTGCAGGGACTCTGCCTTTCGACTGAAGGGGGCACGACCATGTTTGCATTGAAAGTTTGTTGACAGCTAGTTTGTGGATTTATTAACTATCATAATATAGTTCCCTCAGTGTACGGGACAAAATGAAGACGGAGAAAATCGTCCATTGCGCCATTAAGTGTAATAACAGTGTGATGGCGGTTTATATTCGGGCTTTGTGCTGTTGTAAAATAAGATCAGCCTAATGAGCCCAATGTTTCCCTTTGGTATTTTGGTTCTTCAGATTCTTCATTATCCAATCAGAAGGCAGAATGAGCCTCACATGAGCCTTACCGTTGTGTTGCCAACAGTCACTACTTCAGGCCCAACTACCTGCACCAATCATGAATAAGGGCTAATGCAGCTTCTGCAGCTCAGTGAGCCTGGAATTCTGGAGGAGAAAGAGCTGAAAAAGAGACATGGCCTGTCCATGTACTGAGTGGGTGAAACACTTGTATGTGTCTCTATCAGCAGGTTAAGGTTCTGGCAACACAGGTTCTGTTGGGATTGTAAGTAAGTAAGATAGTTTTCACATTGCCACTTTGTTAAACATGGCAACCGCAGCGTGAACCACATTAAACGTCTCCTTCCACACTCTGTGAAAGTGGACAACCTCGATTCTCTAGTTTAACCGTGCAGTCCACAGTGAGAACAAAAGTGCTTGGAATTTCATCCAAAAAGTGCTTGGATCAGGCATATTTGGAAGGCCCATTCTTCCAAAGCAACGTGCGTCTGACGAGGCAAATTCGGTCAACTTATATCAGCGAGAAACAGCCAGGTGAGCCGCGTCGCGCATTGTCCTCACGATGTGGCACTAAAAGAAAAGACAGCATGTACAGGAGGTGAGCGTGTGTGTGCGTGACACGGCTCTGAAGCATGTTGTCATGGAAATAACTTGTTTCGTCTCCTGTGGCTAATGGTACAGCGTTGGGGGAGAAGGATAAGTGGTGCATGTGAACAAGACAGGCCAAAAGTGAACATAAATACATCTAGAAGGCTCTGAGACTCCTGTGAAAACCTTCTAAGAGGCTACATATTATTCCTTTAAGGTAATACTGTGAACAGTGTAAGCATTGAGTCAAGCAGATGGTGCCACTTTAAATTAAAGTTTGTCTAATAGATTAGTAATTATTTTAGAGCTGCATGCATTCTGTACATAAAAAAAAAAAAAATCTTCACGCCTTCAGCTATGATTGAATGGAGTTTGGTTTTATAAGAATGACAAATTCTTCTGCATTGACGTTGTATTTACAAACGCAGTAATATTCCGTTTTGAAAGACTGTTCTTTGTATTCACTTGGGCTTTTACATAATAACCGCCTGAAATGGAAGAATTTAACACATTTATAGCAGCTTTATGGCTAATCCCTTGATTCATTTTCACATTTTCGTCAAGTGACCTTCCAAAACGAGAGATGCATTTGAATGTGCTCAGGCCTATTACTGTAAATCTAGAATCAGAATAAAGGCTTTCAATCACTTTGTACTTTAAACGAGGATGTCTAAAAACGTTTAAAGAAGGGCGAGATAGGGAGCAAAATGAGGCGGGATCACAGGCCTGGAGGCAACTTGTTGATAAAATTACATTAATAAAATAGCTGCTGTATGCATGTCTCTTTATCACCATCGAGAGGCAAATCCATTCACACGGTTTTAATTCAAATCCTACTTAGCCAGTTTTGTGGGAAGTTCAACTAAATGAAAGTGACAGCAATTTTATAATCCACTCAAGAAATGGTGCAGTATTTGAATAAAGCTGTTGTACTGTTGTGTACAAATTATACTGTGGTACAGTACTTACTTTTATAGTATTTGTATGGTAACAAAAAAACATTGAATGGTAAAATGGCTGCAATATTGATAAGGGGTTCAGTCGCAGTTTATTTACGTGTGCTGGGCCTCAGTAAATATGCTGAATGTTGCTCTCTGCTCTTCACCACATTGCACAAGAATACTGTCTCAAAAGTTGTACAAAATAATAATATAGTAATTGTAATAATAGACACTTTCTATTGGTTAAAAATGGTCAAAATGCGTGGTAAATATACAGGAAAATAGGCCGCACTTGTGAAGAGGCACTAACTTAAGAACTGGTTTGTTGTGCACAGTCTCTGATGAAGTGAAGTGGCTTCATCGAATGTGTCTGCGCTCAGTTCAAGCACTCTTCTTCACACAGCCGAGAGCACTAACCTGAACTCAAGTCCGACCATTGTCCCCAAGCTCTATATGAACTTTCTATACCATGAGCATACAGTGTGCAATTTTATAATTACCAGAGTTTCTTGATTACAAAAAAAATGCTACTTTTCCCATCGTTAGTAAATCCATTAATTACAAGAGCTCTATAATGACATGAGAGACTTGCATGAGACTTGCATGTTTGTGTTGAGTTTCTTGTAATTTATCATAAGATCTCACTCACGTTTCATACTGTGGTATTTTTTATGAAAATGTGTTTTCTCCCATCTTTTAAATCAAAGAACTAACAACTAAGGTGCAGATCCTGTCCCTGCACGTATAAACTAGAGCCATTTGTTAATGGAATCAAACCTGTAAGTCTTGCTGTGATGTAGGAATGGCATAGGAATGGGAAAGGAATATTGTATACATTTAAATAGGGACCTTTTAGTGGCTCTAAGTTGGCAGAAGATTAATATGTGCATCATTCTTGATTTGAGTTGTTCATATTGTCATTCTGGGACGGTTCTTTCTGAGAAAAAATAGAAAAGTCCGAACATTCAGACAAATATTTCATGCTGGTTTTGGGGATTTACAGTACATCCAACACCACCATGTTTGTTTGTTTAATTTGGGCGTTTTGTGGTTGCCCAAACCACAATGCTGCATGGCGTTTGGGCTGGTCACTCACTTGCCCCACAGGAGTGGTTCAAGAGGGATTTTTGGGAGTTTGTACATTCAAAAATATTGCAGGTACTGCATGTGTCTTGCTGTGCAAAGTAAAAGTAACACAGTGACACTGCAATTAAAGTTGAGAAAGAAAGTGCGGATATTTTTCCACCAAACATTTATAGCGCTCCTGGCACTATAAGTTAAGCTTAAAGGTCCTATGCATTATTCAGACTTATTAAACACCTTAGCCTTGGTATTTACTTTAGTATTATTGTACCTCCAGAAAACCCCAACAGATGTTCAAAACTATAGGAAAGGCAAGTTTATTTGTAGAGCACATTTCATACACAAGGCAATTCAAAGTGCTTCACAGCAGGAAAAATGCATTAAAATCACAAAGAAATTACAGAAACAGAAATACAATAAAATTAACTGATTAAGAAAATAAAAAAATAAAAACACCTGGCCACAAAGGATAACGTGTTTTCGGAGTCCAACTCCCTTTTAAATCAGTCCAAGAGATTGTCTAATCTAATGAAATCACAAAACAATTTAAGTCATGAAAGAGAAGAGTGCAAAGAAAAATCCTATACCAGCTTTAACATGACATATGCTGGATATGAGGAAAGGATATGAGGATTGTCTCCAGAGACAATATTTTAATAATAATACTAGGAACAAAAGGTTTGTGAGCTGTGTATGAATTAAAGAACAGTTTTGAATATGTTTTTGATGAGGCCAAATAAAGGTCATTGCAAACACCTTTAGACACTTTTATTAATACTTTTTATGAATGAGGCCCAATTAAAACAATTTGTTCAGAATTGCATTACAAATGCATAGTATCCCTTTTTCTGGTGTGGATGACACAAATATCACACTCAGAGTAAGCTAATGATGTTTAAAATCAAATACAAATTTTAAAATATATATTCCCATGGCCACTAATGATGGCAATGACCTGATATCTTTAATGGCCTTCGCTGTCAACAGTTTTAATGGATGCGAAAGTCCTGGCCATGACGACAAGCCTTGGTCAATCTGAAAAGACGGATCGCTTCCATTCAAACACAATCTCTCTGACTGCTGGGTCTACAACTTGTCACCAATCAATCAATACGGAAGAAAGTCCAACTCAATATTGACATGTATGCACTGCTATAAGTCTTCATAATGTATGCTGATGTTGAATACTGCAAAGGTAATCAATGCAGTGTACAGATGAATGTTACTTGTGTTTATCCATCCAAAATATTAGATTTGTAAGGTGAGATAAGTATATTTTAATTTTGGTTTTACTGATGAGACCGTTTCATCGCCAAAAAAAAAGCCCTTCAATTTGAACATATGGCTGCAGAAAGACTTTTTAACATTTTTCAAGCGACTACTGGCTTGCACCAAAGAGAGCAGAGAAAAAGTTAGCATATCGAGCCAAACAGACAAGGGACTAATTGGTTTCAAAGGGAGCGGATGTCAACTCAAAAATGTTACAGCGGGCGAGGGCCACAATGCAAAAGATCAACGCGTAGACGACACATTTGAGTAACATCTCATCATCTCTGGCTTTAACGTATTATCATTTTATCAATATCCAGAGCAGTAGCTTAGGGAAATTAAAGCTTTTAGATACAGTAGAAATATTGTATTTTGCTCCCAGCTTTATAGAGAGAAAAGAGGAGTTTCAAAGCACCAAGCTACCCACTCGAATATCTTACGGTTTTGTTTTTCCATGATGAGGAGAATGTTCTTGTTTATTCTACTTACTTACTTTGGTTTACTATTTTATATGTATTTATGTCCTAGTTTTACATTTTAATCACTTTTAAGCTCTCCAGTGTTTCCTCTGTGGAGCCCTCTGTACCAGGAGCCTGTCTGTGTGAGTTGTTTGGTTGTGTGTGTCAGGTGGGAATGTTTTAATGCAATTTAAAGCACTTTGTGTACATTTCTTGTAAAAATGTGCTTTATAAATCAAGTTTTGATTGATGATGGATTGAGTCATGATTATTTGTGGAGTTTTTTTTTACATTCTTTACAGCATTAAATAACAGAAAAGACGTGTTTGTTACAAAAGACATGCTGGACACTGACCAAGGACAGTGACAAATCGAAGCCCAGTATCAAAAGTGTTGTTTAGCAATGCATTGACAGGATTTAGCATAACATATTCATTATTCATTATATCACGCTTTACTTTTACTTTTGTTACAATTATTTATTTGTTAAACTTTATCTAACCAGGTTAAAAAAAGTCCATTGAGATCAAAACTTCTTTTTCATTGGTGACCTAGGGCAAAATTAATAGATAACTACATAAATACATACAATAAAAAGCAAATTATTTGTTAACCATGCACTTTTTATTTACTATCTTAAAATGTGTTATGAATAGCTGCTATGACAAGGGAATGTCTTATCTTATCTATTATTATTCATAAATACTGGTAGCCTAAAATATAAATAATAATTTATATTTATAATACATTTATAATGTTACATTGAGCAAGTGTATAAACCAGTGTATGCATTGGTGTAATCGATGCCTATATATTCTTTGAAAACAACTGGCACAGATCATTCATTGTAACTGTTGATACATAAAGGGCATATGAACAACAACCACTTGCTAAACTATATCCAAGGGAAATTATGGCTTATATAGGGTGGGAATAGTGCATTTTTCTGCTAGCTTTCTCTTTAGATAGAGACGATGGCCCAGCTGAGGTCAGAGGCCAGCAAACAGAAGAAAACCAATAAACCTTGAGCAATAAAGGATGCATGTGTCTAAAAGAAGTATCTGATGGATTGTTTTCTGCCGGAACATCTCCCCTTGTGGCAAATATGTTTCATGTCTCCTATAATCAGCCAAAGCTATTTTAGATTCTTTGTTTAAATTTTGACTCTTTATTTGTGTTGTAGGATAAGATGGAAGATCATGACCCCGTTTCTCAGTCAGTCATTGCTAACAGCCCTAAAGGGACAGTGTCTGCCTCATGTGCTGCCGTCCTTTTGTTGAGTGCTGATCTATTCATAGTTCATGAAAGCACAGTCATCCCTCACATCTCCCCTTTAATCCTTATTTTGTCTCTACAGTTTGATTAAGTTGTCATGTGCATCCTGTATTTTGCCCCTAAGGAATCCATTTGTATGTCGTGGAAATTACATCTACGAACGACTAACTAACTAAATACAATATATATATAAATATTCTATAACCAACCAGTGTTTACAAATTAATAGTTATGGCAGAATATTGCATGCAACGCGACCTTATTTCCCCCTGGTCTTAGTTATTGGAGGATCTGTAGAGTACATGTAATCAAAAGCACAAGGAATGTCTGCTTCATATCAATATTAAAGTATTCTTGCGTTACAGAGACTATCCCATTGAATCCAATCTCTTGGCAGTAATGCATTTTATCCATGTCCTATTCAGCAGAGCTCTTGTTTTTTCCTGTCCTCACACATAAATATGTATAACCGTATAACAGGCTTTGAAACCAGATACCGCTGACAAGGTGAGGCTGACATTCATTGTGTCAAAGTTTATACTCTTTCTTTATCGCAACTCATCTAAGGTTAGTGTACAAGACCACATTATAGCTTTACTATCTGCCATAGTATGTACTATGTATGTACTATGGCAGCCACTTTACGGTAAGTTGGGGGATCATGGGTGTCACAGGGCACATACACTGTCATGGAATTAGACATACACCGATGCTATTCCTTAACACATTGAGAACACAATTCAACTTAGAATATTAAACGACACAGAAACATCAGACATTTGTGTGGCATGCATGGGAGAAAACGCGGGGACTGTGTCAGCCAGGCCGTTGTAAGGAGCCTGGCTGACCCTCCTGCGTCTCACCCCCGCGTCTCACACCCTTTTTTCCCATGCTGGTTGGTTTTATTAGATATTCTGGAATAGGCGGGTCACATTTCTCATTGGTCAGCCTCACATCAAGGCACTTGGTATTTTTCCGTAGAGATCAAGCCTTGGGTAAACATTACCCAGACTCCTCTGGGTTATCACCCCCCCTAGGGTAAACATCCTTTGGCCCATCTTTACGACCCCTTCACAAACAAATGCTGTCACACACCCGTTCTTCTCTTAGACTAATGATGCAGATAAAATATCACTATTATGCAGATAAAATATATCACAGAAATATAATCATATATTCACATTTTATCACATTTCCCTCCTGTTTATCAAAGCATTAGTCTTCTGTCTCATACGCCAAACACATTACTCATTTCAGTTTTCAACATGTCTTTCATATTGTTGTTAAAATGACACTTTTACACTCAAAAAGTTATGCACATTTTTCAACATTGAACACACTCCTTTTCTCTCGGCCCACAACATTTCTACAGCATTACTGTCCTAAATTTTGAGTCAGATTGGTTAATCTCTGTAATTTGACAAACAGACCATTTATCTTGTCTATAATTTGTGCGGTGTGATGGGAAATATAGAAGTACAAGCGGAAAGCCCTTAAACCCACTGCTCTCTGGTCAGTCAGTCTGACTCGTCAGGGACCTCTCTGGACACCCCAATAGAATCAAATACGTCGTATCAGGTGCTACTGGGACCAGATTGTCCACTAACCTCTCGACCTTGACCCTGCGGTATGGTTCTGGGTGATGCTGGTCTTTGTTATGACCATGGCTGGCCACAAAAGGGATACATAGGCACAACGTCCCACAAGTGTCCCCCACATCACCATAAGTCCTCTCTTGGTTCCTTAAGAGACCTCCCTCCGCTGCTCGCTTCGTTCACACCTATGACACATATGAACTGGTACATTTCCCATCTCAATTCATAATTTCATTAACATTACATGTAGTTATGTTGTAGCAGATAAAAAGATAGTTAGTGTAAACAACTGTGGCTGTATAATATGCCATTGTGTTTCTTCAGCTTCTGTCATGTCAATTATACATTGTACATTATACATTACACATCATGCATTTCATAACCTTTCAAGTTGATCACTTATTTTCTTCCCTCTATATTCCATTAACCGGTATACACAGTTGTGTATGTTGATCGATTGTCCCGATTGTCCCGATTGTCCGGTGCATAATACAGGTGTTCAGCACCCATATTACCGTCATCACTTGTGATGATGATAACTGTTGATTCTTTTTCCACAGAGTATGGTACTCTGCGCACCGTAGCCTCTGTCTCTCGTTCATCGTAGCAGAGTATCGTACTCTACCGTAGACTCTGGACAAAACTCATACAAACGAAGTCCTGCGTCTGCGATGTTATGGATCTGCCGCTGTGTTGTCCAGACATTTCTCTCACTTTCCCATGAGAGCACCCATGTTCTCGTCCTCCCCTGGTCGGTGTGAGGACGACACGGTGTGGCTCCGTCCACTTTGCTCGTCCACTTGGCTCGTTTCTGTAAACATCACATCTCCAACACGTTTTGCTGTGGTGATAAACAAAGTCTTTTCGACAGTTCAGTGTATTTCAAACAGTTTTCTTGTTTACAATTTTTTTTTTAGTAATTATTGATTCGGAATATTTGTTTACACGTACATATCCCTCCTTTTTGAGATATGGAATTCCCATTTCTCAAACTTCTACACAATTCTACATTTAACCAAAATTAAATACTCCAGATAGTTTACAACGATGTAATCAAGGAAGAGATGGAATTGCGTCTGTCACTCCACTCCGCAATGGCACCTCTTGACCTTTCACAGTTCAGTGGTCACATCCCTGGCTGAGCCCCCCCTTCCACGGCGCTGGGCTCCCACCCTGTGTGTCTGTAATCCGACACTGCCTCTGCGATCTGTAACTTGTAAATCTGTTTTACCACCATTTGTTTCAAACTCCCAATGTTTCAAACTCTAAATGTTTCAAACTCTAAAAGTTTCAAACTCTAAATGTCTCAAACTCTAAATGTTTGGTCTCCACGTGTGCGCGCGTATGTGTGTGTGTGTGTGTGCAATACAAATACATCAAACAATAATAATTGTCTCAATAATTCCCCCGTTGAGCTGGCCATAAGGGTCAGTTCACAACTTAGAATTCTTCACATAATTAATAATTTCACATCTCCTCTGTTTGTGTGGCCTGCATAAAGTCACACATCTAATGTAATATGTGCTAATCTTCTATATGTGCTTCAGGTGAGTTTCAAACTCAATCTCTCACACCTGCTCATGTGGTGCTTTACAAACATTGTGTATTAGTTTGTTCTAACAAGTCTATATGTGTATAAAAATCAAAATGATTCTAAACCTTCCCCTGGTTATAGTTTTCACTATCTTCAGGTAATCTGCGGGTCTCGTAAAATTTATTCTACTCCCCCCAGGCCCTTCCTGTAGTCTAACCCCTCTTGGCTCCGACCTGAGTCCTATAATGTTTAAGTCCTGTTATCACTGGTTTTCATAACTTCTATAACGTCTAAATTTAGATGATATTGTCTTATTTAAATCTATTCAATTCTTGATTGAATCTCCACAATCCTTCAGGTATTTACTTTAGAATGTCAAATTCTTTCCCTGTTAATTTTAACTTTTCCTATTACTCATCACGTCAACCCTCCCCCTGAGGTGGTGTTGCTCTTAATTGTCACTGTGATACGTAAAGATAACGACATCTGCTCCATCCTGAGTCCTCCAGATTCTTTGCCAGTCAATAGCCCCTTATCTCTGACTATCTTTATGACTTGGTGTCCTGTTGTCTTTAGTTAATAAACACATGTATGTCCCATGTCCCCCCACTTCTGCGTCAATTGCCCTAGTTAATGACCCATTCATGTCTTTCCTGGGAGGGCATTGGACGTCACTATTTAACTTATTCCCTCACTTATGTCTACATGCAATACGAGGTTTCCTCATGATAATACAAATAAATAAGTTACTGATATAACTTTTACTATCACTTTACTTACTACTCATTCTACTCCTATGTCCAAAAACATCAGTAGTCACCCATTTACCCATATTATCACTTCCCAGGCCTGTGCCTGTATTTGATCCTAAATTTAAAAACACTTCTGTCTTTTCGTCCTGTACTTTCATCTAGTCATGTATTATGGTTACATAATAAGTCCAAAAGATAATTTTGTCAAGTCCAAAAATAAAACAAAACAAAACGTGGGTTTGTTCTGTGCACTCAAAAAACACGATACCGTAAAAACACAACTTTTGTCTTCTATGTCGGGGACAGGAAGTGTCCTGTCTGTGATCACATTCCCCAAAAAATTGGCCATCTATAAAAATCTGAAATAATCTTCATCTCTTATCAAGTTTAATACAATCTTTATAATTGATTGTTGTCAATCAAACAAAACCCTAAATTTGTTGAAATACAGAGCTCTCAAATACTAAAATTTAAAACCAGCTGGGTTTAGTTTTACTTATTTCATCAGTTCAGAGCGTCCTCTGAACTGCTTTCCATTCTCCTGTCTTGTTGACCCCCCTTATCTCCCCCTCTCTACCACGTCATCTGATTCACACTTGTTAGTTAATCACTATTAATCCTCATTCACACATTCATACTTCTCTCTTACTTAACTCGCTCGTGCACAGCGCTTACATTCACACATATTTCCTCAGTAATATGAAACTGGGTATTTCCTCAGTAATACCTAAACTGCGTATTTCCTCAGTAATATGAAACTGGGTATTTCCTCAGTAATACCTAACTGCCTTGCTTATGTGAGAAACTTATCTCGTCCATAAGTCTACAATATTTTTTCCAGTAAATATCAAACTAATGCATAAAACGTTTTATGGCTAACTCTTTTTCACACACAAAGTTTTTGTCTGACCTTCTTTGTCGCCTGTGTTCTCCTGCTGCTTCGAAACGACGCGCTCTCCTCGCGGAGACTGAGGTGCGATGGGCGGCCACGGGAAAAGTGGACTTCCTTCAGCTGTGCACAGACTTCACCGATTCACCCGTCAATCTCCGCGAAGGGCAGCTTGTCGTCCGGCTCGATAGGACCAGAAAATGTCATGGAATTAGACATACACCGATGCTATTCCTTAACACATTGAGAACACAATTCAACTTAGAATATTAAACGACACAGAAACATCAGACATTTGTGTGGCATGCATGGGAGAAAACGCGGGGACTGTGTCAGCCAGGCCGTTGTAAGGAGCCTGGCTGACCCTCCTGCGTCTCACCCCCGCGTCTCACCTCGTTTTTTCCCATGCTGGTTGGTTTTATTAGATATTCTGGAATAGGCGGGTCACATTTCTCATTGGTCAGCCTCACATCAAGGCACTTGGTATTTTTCCGTAGAGATCAAGCCTTGGGTAAACATTACCCAGACTCCTCTGGGTTATCACCCCCCCTAGGGTAAACATCCTTTGGCCCATCTTTACAACCCCTTCACAAACAAATGCTGTCACACACCCGTTCTTCTCTTAGACTAATGATGCAGATAAAATATCACTATTATGCAGATAAAATATATCACAGAAATATACTCATATATTCACATTTTATCACATACACTGAGGGCGATAGTAGCTCAGTTGGCAGAGTGGTTTTCTGCTGAAGATCCCGCTTTTGACAAAAAATGTCATTCGTAGAGAGGTCAGATCCACTGGCCCACAGGTTGACGGCTCGCCTCAAGTTCCCTCAGGTGAATACAGCTGTTGTGCCCTTGGGCAAAACGTTTAACCCACCATGTGAATGGGTTCCTTATACCCCGAAGGTACAAAAGTGTTATATAAATGTTGGTAAAAAAACATTTACAAAGTCAAAACATAATATTAACAACACATCAAATGTGAAAAAGAAAAAGCCAAATGAAGAAAATGAGCAAACAGAGCAGGGAAATCTCAATTCTGCCACTGAAATAGGCTGGAACAATGCCAAAAGTAACAATGTACCTCTGCTGGATCAGAGAGGCCATCGTGATCCAAAAACCTACACCAACAATTTTGAACAAGGACAATGGAGCATACATCTTGTTACCTGGGACCTGGAGAAGGTGTAAATTGCATAAATTAAACAAAACCGAACTCATATGCAAAAAATCAATGCAATTTGACAAAATAGTAAAAGGCTTATAATTTACAATTTTTCTGCTGTGTTTTCAAAAGCCAAATATATTCTAGTGCAATAAAATGATTCTATCCCTACTTAAGCAAATCCCCTCCACAAACCACTATAGCTTTTGCGTGTAGAAGCATAAATCAAACAGAAAAATAATGTTTGAACAAATTTTCATAACTGAGATATCTGTTGTCGTAAATAAACTCAATGTAAATAAATAACTAAATACATTTTTAATGACGGTAAATTATATAATTCTCACTCGAGCAGTCTTGTTTGCTGTTGTTTGCAAACAAATTCTGAACAAACCTCCCTCACACTCGCCCAAATGTCTTCAGCATGTGTCTTTGCCTTGTCCTTGTTTGTGTTTGCCTGTGAGCATGTACAGTATCTGCAGTCCCACAGTACTTAGCCAGAGGAGCTGTCGCCTGTGTGAATAAGGCCAGTCAGTCAGCGGCACTAAAGGGAACATTCATCACACACTTCCCCTGCTTACACCTGCCTCTACTGCGGAGACAAACTGGGATGTCCCACATACCACATCTGTCTTTGTCCTCTCACTGGGCTGCCTCCAGGGCTCTGTGTGTGGTGTGAAGGGAAAAATGGGTGGCCA
The DNA here is from genome assembly GCF_026437365.1 of Eucyclogobius newberryi. Lineage (NCBI taxonomy): Eukaryota > Metazoa > Chordata > Actinopteri > Gobiiformes > Gobiidae > Eucyclogobius > Eucyclogobius newberryi. The sequence goes on along the minus strand of NW_027315735.1, from coordinate 26,560,655 downwards.
CACATTTACTCTTACAAAATGAACAACGAACATCCCAAAAAGCTTCTGTTCAGCAGAGGCTCTGACCCAGTCTACAGCCAAAACGTTCACGCTCCCTTGAGACCTCATCAACCAAACACTCATTCGTTGCTCATGTTTCCAGCTTTAAACATGCCTACATTTAGGAAACTATTCACAATGACTATTTTCTGATGTTATGAAATGTCAAAATGTTCTTTGTTCATAAGGTTAGTTTAAGAATGACTGATTAAGCACATGTATTTTGCAAGCAATTAATACTGAAGGACCCAACTTTTAGCCCCTTTAATTAGTACATTCAGTTTTCCCCCTGAAAGTGTATTGTAAAAGCAGTAATCTTTCTCTCTGTCTCTCTCTCTTCTTTTTTACTCTTTTTTTATGGTAAAGCATAAAACACATACTTTGAAGATATACAACTACACTAGGTGGTGGTAGGAAGCATCCTTAAGCCACTATGTTTTCATATTTTTACTTTGCTTAAATGTTATCTTTGGTAAACTTGTGAGAAAGATCCATGTGAGTCTGTATACCGCTCTGGGGTGAGAGTTGATTGGCTGTGAAGCTGTTCTAAAGCTGTGCAAGTGGCCTAAAAACCCATGCTCAGTTACGTGCAAAGGGTTTGTGAAAGCCATTTAGTTAGCCACCAACTTCCTTATTTCAGCTGTAACAATAAGTGAGCAAAGATAGTTTTGGATCCAATATTTCTAGTTAGTTTGCACCAACGGCATGTTTGGTTTACCCTAAAGTTATAAGTAAACACATTAATGAGATCTTCTATTCCCACACACAGAGCCAGCCCTGCCAGAGTTGGGATGTCCATTCCAAGTCACTTTTTTGTGCTTTCTCATACCTCTCCAGAACTCTGTGTACTGTTGGGGAACACACAAATATCCCTGATGCTACCTCATCTTAGCTCCCAGTTACGGGTAAATAAAATAGATCAATGGTAAATAAAGCTAACCTTTGCCAGCCCGCAGCAGCCCTTAAATCGAAACCCACCTGTCTCTCAGCGGTGCATTTTTAAGCATTATGACATTGTTTATGGTTGACTAGAGCTTGACCTAAACGTGTTGGTGTGGTGTATGACCTGTTGCTCGGGGGATCCATCCACTGACTACACACAGCGAGCGCTAACTCCTGCCGCTAGGGCCAGTTACATCTTGGCACCACAGCATGGCTTAATTTGCAGCTAATATGACAGCTGTGTTGTAATCATGATAAAGGGCTGCCCGTGAAGCATGCAGACCGCCAGTCTCACCTTGGTGCTCAAAGCGCGGGTCCTTTCACAACTCCGCAGCATCAACCGTAATTGCCTAACTCGGGCCTGACAAGGCCACTCAGAGGAATTGGGCCTTCCCGCTCTCCGCTCTACCCCGCTGGTCTTTTTGGCATGGGAGAGTGCAGGACTGCTTTGGATCTTTGAACGAGAGAGGCATTATTAGTGAGATTCATCAGAAGATACTAAAAATCTTTTATATTTTCTTGCCTCACAGCCCAGGCCTTGATATTACTCTCTTATCTGAACTCACTGCACCATGGAACAGGCAGAAAAAGTCTCTCAGCTCCTCCACATTCAGGGCTTTATCGATTTCCTTTAAAATTGTATTTGCAGAAAACAGGAAGAATGGGGGCTCTAATATTTCCTCCTCACTGCAACACCTGGTCTGGGGTTGCTAGGGAACACGTAGCCAGGCGCTGTTTGATGTGTGTGCGCACTTTGCAAATGGCTTTGATCCTCGGCGCACTGACAGACTCTCCACAGAGTTGCCTTCCCTCCGTAGTTTTGGCACCTCATCAAAATCCAGGCTGACTAAAATGTATCTGAAAGCTCCCAGCTGAAATGCAATACCTGCCTTGTTAAGCTAAGCACAAGAAGGAAGCTGTCCAGAAAAGTTTTGCTTAGCACTCTTTTCATTTGAAGTACTACAGGACAAGCATCCAACTAACAAAGTCATGTGACGTCTTACTGTGAAAAGAATATCACTGTGGTGCAGCTCAGGTTCAACAAGGATGCCTAAAATGAGCTACAAATTATTCCGTTCATTTGGAACACCAGGTCAGTCACCATGTTAAACAAATTAGAAGTCTAGCATTTGTAGCTTAACACCTAAATTCCAACCCCTACCATAGGCCAAACGGGCTGCTAAAATAAACCTAAACTGCATAGATGACTAAAGGTGAGAGTGAGTGGGGAGGACGGGTGGGGTCTGGACTAAATGCCTCTTTAAACAACAGTATACAGTTTAGTTGCAAAAAAAGTAGATTTAGTTTTTAGTCCCACTTTAAATTCTTCTATGTACTGTAATTATTTTCAAGTTGCTTAACATTTCCACATCCAAATCTGCCATCACTTTGAGTTAAACCTATTCATCAACTGTACAATGGAGAAACAATGCAACCAGGTGTTAAAGCACCTGCACATAAAACTTGAGCAAAAAACAGACTGAAATAAGAGTATGGGATGTTTTTAGTGCACAAAAACCCCATAGAAAATCCTTGTTCTTACAGTGAGTGGACTTGCATCTCCATAAACCTGACTCTTACTTGGCGTAGCGGCCTCCTTCTGCTCGTATGGAAATATTGTTCCTTTGGCTATAATACGCCACAGTATGGCAGTATCGCCATGGAGAATGTATGGTTTTACCTTTTTTATTTGAATCATGCAGGTGATATGCCAGAAAGTTACATACTGTTGTTTTTTTTTTACACTAAACACAAATATAATTAATTTACAAATGATCTGTAACTCAATAGGAAATAGGAAAATGTACAAACTCTAATATTGATTTCTAAAGCTGTACATTGTGTGTAAGCCATACAGTATATGCACAGTGGCTTTACAGGTAAGGTTCATGGAATGGAGACAGGTTGTCCTCAATAAGCTACTGTGTATTACAACTTTTCCACACCGGCCAAATCCAAGCATATTTTAGGATGTATTTGATTTTTTTTGTTGTTGTTGAAAATAGTTTGATTTGATTGAAGAAAAGATTTTTACCATGTGCCAATGACAAGCCACAGATTCCTGTCCACCCATTTTGGTTCAGAACAGAACTAATAACATTGACGCCAACAAAATAACAGAACTGGATGATTCATCCAAGGGATCACAAGGGAAACGTGATGCAATAAAAAGGGTTAACTGTAGCATATAACATGGTTTTCACATACTGAGCACTTATTGGAGCAGATGAGATGCTTTTCTTCATCACTTCTTCGTCCAGTTCACTGATAAAGGAACCAGGCCACTTTACTGCCTCATAAAGCCCTCACAAGCATTTGCTATGGAGACAATGGGTTAACATGTGTTCACAAGTTGTTGTTCGAATGTGTATCTTCAAAACAGGCATATAAATACGGCAACAAGTAAGTTTGATGTTGTTTGAATTTCATGTTGTGAGCTGTCAGACAAACTGAAACGGCAAAGGAAACTAAAGGGTAACTTTTCATCTGTGAAAACAATTCAAGGTGCAACAAAAATGAAAAGAACAAATGAAGGATTATTTTCCGCCTTTAGACAGCCACAAAGGTTTAGAGTGTAACCACATAGACAAGCATCGCAGCATACACATTCAGGTGAGGTTCTCTGCAGCCGAATAAGTGATTCTGAAATTAATCATGACTGGTGTGCCATTTACACAGAGTCGTGCACAGGACTTCGATTGGAGGCAGACAAAGAGTCTGAGGCAATGAGAGAGAAAGAGCAGAGATAGGATGTGCTGCACTGCACTGGAGAATGTGTGAGGTTATTACTGGTTTGATTATTGAGTTCCACAGGGCAATTGGCCCAAATGAGGGCTGACAGCTTTGGAGGGCAGCAAACAGCTGGAGAGCCCCTCTCCGCCAGCAGCCATATTAAGACCATCTCACACACAGGTGCAGAGCCGCTATGATCTGTGATTAAGGCTGAGCTAATGAACAGCTGATGAAGCTAATCAGATGCCACCCATCCTCCAAATGCAAATCTTACACTTTTACAGTAAAGCAAATAAAGCCTTGTCCTGAATGAAAGAATGAAAATCTCTGCATATAAATTCTCCACTCTATCAGTGAACTAAGAGTACTTTCACAAAATGGACTAGCAAGTCCACTTCAGTGATTCAGTTAGGACTAAGGTGGCGCTGCATCACAAATAGGCGGTAAAAGTGTAGGAATCAACAACGAACTAGAAACCACATCGGACTATTGGCCAGAGGAAAGTCTATACCTGATCTGTAACTTGTCTTGAAAAGTTGAGCTGTGTCAGATTTTTGTGATATTTGTACATCTGAGGAAGTGTACTTCAGGTCACATGACGGCTACATGATACAGAAGATTGAACAAACCACAGAGTTATGACGCAAATCAAGGTAAGACATGAGAGAACAGACCAGATCATTATGCTAAAATTAATTCATGTAAATGTAAGTATAATTTAAGGCGCTGGTACAGCTGGCAGCCCGGTGTAAACGCTCTCTCTTCTTTCTCACACTTATTGTGCTTTATCTCCTATATTTTGTAAATATAATTAGTATATTTTTTCTATTTTACTGTACGATAGGGACACGCGCTGGAATAGTTTTTTAATTCAACTGTTTTTGACTTTTTTCGGCTGGATTTGAGCGTTTTTCGTTGCGTTCGTTGTGTTGTTGTGACGTGAGCTAGCTCCGAGTGAGCCCACCAGCCCCCCCCCGCGCCCTCCGGCCGCGCTAAAGTACGGCGTGTCGTAGGTACACGTTTATATACACGTTTATATGAAAGAGGAACTTCACCAACGATCGGGACACGCACTGGAATCGCTTTAAATTAACTTGTTTTGACTTTATTCGGCTGGATTGAGTGTTTTCGTCGTGTCGTGGCGATGTGTCTTGGCTCTGAGCCCCCCGGCTCCGGCCCCGCCCCCCGGCTCCGGCCCCGCCCCCCGCCCGGCGCCGTACCGCGTTTACACAAAGGAGGAACTCATGAAACTGCGGAGAACAGTCGTCTTACCCGGAGATCGTCACATTATCCCGGCGGACATCCTAAGGAAAACGCAACGAGGCAGACGGGCTGGACGTAAACTCCGAGAGAAGAGAGGGACAAACAGGAAGTCGGTTCCCGCCGTAGTCATGGGTAACGTGAGGTCCCTTCAAAATAAAATGACGGAAATAGCGAGCCTCATGCGGTCCCAGAGGATTTATAGGGACAGCAGCGTCTTGATTTTCACAGAGACCTGGTTAACAGCAGAAATGCCAGACTCTATTGTAGGTTTGGACAATTTTCATCTGCTGCGGGCGGACAGAACGAGAGAATGCTTGAAGAAAAGAGGTGGAGGTCTGGCGGTGTATGTGAACACGAGCTGGTCCAAACCCGAACACTGCACAGTGAGGGAGCAGCTATGTAACAAGGATATTGAACTATTGGCTATTGGCATGAGGCCATATTATCTGTCCCGGGAGTTCTCACATGTGATTTTGATCGCAGTCTATGTGGCCCCGTCTGCCAATGCTGAAAATGCTTGTGAAGCACTGCTCTCCTGCACTTGTAGCCTGTGGTGTCCCGTGAGGTGAGGATGTGGTCTGCTGAGAGCGAGGAGGCTCTGAGGGACTGCTTCAGCACCACTGTCTGGACTGAGCTTTATGACCCACATGGGGAGGACATCAACACCATCACAGAGTGCATCACGGACTACATCAACTTCTGTTTTGAGAACATTGTTCCCTCCTGGACGGTGCGGTGTTTTCCAAACAACAAGCCATGGATTAACCGTGAACTGAAGGCTCTACTGAAGGAGAAGAAGAGAGCCTTCAGGTCAGGGAACAAGGAGGAGCTGAGGACTGTGCAGAAGGAGCTGAGGAGGAAGATCAGGCAGGCTGAGGCCGGCTACAAGAGGAGGATGGAGGAGCAGCTGCAGCAGAAGAACGTTCAGGGAGTGTGGAGGAGCCTGAAAACCATCTCGGGCTTCAAAATCCCCCCTGCCCAGACAGAGGGGGATCTACAGTGGGTGAATGATTTAAATGCTCACTTCTTGAGGTTTGATCGGTCACCCGCCCCTCCCCCTGCACAGCTGCATGCTCCCTCTTCCACAGCTGGACAATGCCCTGCATCTGTTCCTCATCGCTTATCTGCCCCGGACCATCAGCTCCCCACTTCGCCTGGACTCACCCATCCCCCCAGCACACGGTCCCCCTGCCAACCACTGACTGTCACAGCAGCACAGGTGAGGAGTGAGCTGAAGAGGATTAAAGTGAGGAAGGCAGCAGGACCTGATGGCATCAGCCCCAGGCTCCTTAAGTCCTGCGCAGATGAACTGTGTGGAGTTATGGAGCATGTCTTCAACATGAGCCTGAAGCTGAGGGTGGTACCACAGGTCTGGAAGACCTCCTGTCTGGTACCTGTGCCTAAGACACCGCGCACCAAAGACCTCAACAGCTTCAGGCCAGTGGCTCTCACGTCCCACCTGATGAAGACACTGGAGCGGCTAGTCCTGGACCACCTCCGCTCCACCGTGAGCTCAGCCATGGACCCGCTGCAGTTTGCATATCGGTCTGGCATCGGAGTGGAGGACGCCGTCATCTCCCTGCTGCACCGCTCTCTCTCTCACCTGGAAAAGCCTGGCAGCTCTGTGAGGATTCTGTTCTTCGATCTTTCCAGCGCCTTCAACACCATCCAGCCGCTGCTCCTGAGGGACAAGCTGGAGACGGCTGGTGTGGAGTATGACCTGGCAGAGTGGATCCTGGACTACCTCACAGACCGACCCCAGTTTGTGAGAGCCCGGAACTGTGTGTCTGACACTCGGACCTGCAGTGTGGGGGCGCCCCAGGGCACTGTCCTCGCGCCCTTTCTCTTCACCCTTTACACTGCAGACTTCAGACATGACACGGACAGCTGTGTCCTGCAGAAGTTCTTTGACGACTCTGCCATCATCGGACTCATCACGGACGACGATGACGCGGAGTACAGAGGACTGGCGCAGGACTTTGTGGACTGGTGTCAGCGGAACCACCTCCTCATCAACGCGGGGAAGACCAAGGAGATGGTGGTGGATTTCCGCAGACGCCACCCCACTGCCCCCTCACCAGTGAACATCCAGGGACGGGACATTGAGAGAGTGGACTCATACAAGTACCTGGGTGTTCATCTGAACCACAAACTGGACTGGACTCATAACACAGACGCACTGTACAGGAAGAGCCAGAGTCGGCTCTACCTCCTGAGGAGACTCAGGTCTTTTGGAGTGACAGGGCCACTCCTGAAGACCTTCTACGACTCTGTGGTGGCATCAGCCCTCCTGTATGGTGTGGCCTGCTGGAGCAGCAGCATCACAGAGAGGGAGAGGAGGAAGCTGGACAGAGTCATCAAGAAGTCCAGCTCCGTCCTGGGCTGTGCTCTGGACTCGGTGCAGGAGGTGGGGGACAGGAGGGTCCTGGCTAAATTCACATCTATGCTGGACCATGAGTGTCACCCCCTGCAGGACACTCTGTCCGCTCTGGAGAGCAGCTTCAGTGAGAGACTGATCCACCCTCGATGTGTGAAGGAAAGGTTCCGTAGGTCTTTCCTTCCTGCTGCTGTCAGACTTTATAACAAAAACTGTTAGTACTGAACACTCGCAATACTGACCTAACCATGTGCAATTCTGTCATATGTGCAATTGCTGTTGGAATTCATGTGCAATTACTATGAAATTTATGTGCAATCTATGTGCTGTCGTGACACATATTCATGTGCAATTACTGTCGTGATCACATGTAATGGTATTTATGTATTTATTTATTCATTTGTCTATGGGAGTTTTTATTTATTTATAGGAGATCTTCTACTGAAAGTGATTTTCAGACTTCCTATAAGTGATCTGTTCTGTTCTTCTGTATCTACCTCTGTATCTACCTGCGTTGCACCAATGAAATTTCCCCATGTGGGACAATAAAGGAATATCTTATCTTATAAGCCACAGCTTTTTACGTTGCGAGCCTGTGTTCACTGATTAGCCTGAAAACTCTGCTGTTTTTTGTAATTGGTGCCAGAGTATGGTTCATCATATAGTTTCAAATTATTATATAAAATAACAGGGGATATTCATTTTTTCCTCACTTGCGGTCTTATCTCTCCCGTTTTGACCATCACATTGGGTTTTATTTTGATTGTGGAAGCTTGTTAGATAAAACACTAGCTGGGACAAAACAAAGCCGGTTAGCATTGACGCCACAAGTGAACTCTAAATGTTGTGTACATAGTAAGCATACTTTTTTCTCTCTTATAGTAGATTTAAATAGTTTTTCTCTAATGCATGCACTTTTTGATTTTAAATACGTTGTTTTATCATATGTTGCACCAAATTAGCAAGTTCCTATGTTTGTGAATTCTGTTCATTGGCAATGGCATTAAACCTTTTCTGATTCTGATTCTAGAGTCCACTTAGAAATGTACCTAGACCACCTTCAAACGTGGGTCTTTGTTCTTTAGCCAAATCAAAAAGGTCCACTTTCACACCAGCAAACAAACAAACAAACAAAAAAACAAACAAACCAAACTTGCAGGTGTTCTTAACTGGAATTCGATTTAACCGAACCAAATGGTGTAGGTGTGAAAGCATGTGTATTATGTATGTTCAAGCACAGTCCCAACCAATTAAACAAAATAATAATAATAAATAGAGCCATGGATCAAACAAGTTTACTTTGCACAAAAAGTTCATAGAGATACATGAACAAAAATGTCAAATGTAAAAAGGTCAACAAAACTCTGGGTCATGCTGGGTCACAAATGGTGAACACCTTTATCACACCATAATGACATTTTAGCATCTTGAAATCTCCATTAGTTTAAAATGAGGCAAACTGAACATTTCTTGGATTACTGATGACATAATACTGAGCTCTGTGTGTTAAACCATATAAACCATATTTGGAAGAATATTATCAAAGTCCATAACGATCATCGCAACCAGTGTTAGCAAGGCAACACAAACCCACCAGTGCAAGAAAGCCACTTTTGTTTTCACTCATGAAATATCCTAAAAGGTTAGAGATTACCCTAAGAAGAAAATGCGCTGCTAAAGGTACATTCAATAAAATGTTAAGGTAGATTGACTTTGGCTCGTTTTTCTCAGGCTAAATTTACTGCAGAACTAAACCAAATCACGGTGGAAATGCTTTGACATAACATCCTTTTTAGTGCATTATGTATGGGCAACTAGACACCATAACAAAAGAAGATTTGGCCCGATCTGCCGCTCCACGTGGGTGTCCGGACCCCTGAGCGTCTTGTAATTGAGTTTTATAATGGTTATTTCTGACTTTTTTGCCTCTCCTTGTGTGGCTATGTGATAATGGAAAGGTTCACACCGAAGAAGGGATAAGCTGGTTAAGTCAGACGTGAGCCCTGAACCTAAAACTCTGTGATATTTTCCAAACGGCAGCGGAGTGCGCACTGATAGTAGCAGCGAGTTTCATTCATCTTTGGCCTGTCACCTGTTTTGTTGACAGTAAACAAGAGTGAATGATGAAACCCTCAATTCAATTATGTGTCAGCAGCTGCCGCCGAGGCTAGTTAAACTGCTTGAGTCACTAATCCTGTAAAAGTCTGTCGAGATCCTCCTCAGCTCTGTGTGCTGTCTCCCTCATGTTGACAAATGAGACTATGTGTTCAGGTAGGAGCACTTGACAATTGTACTGAGAGAATTCAAATTGACAATTGTTTTTGTCATTTGTATTGTCACATAAGTAAGACAAAACAGATGAAGAGAGAAAAAAACAACTAACTAACTTAGTGAGAGTGTAATAACAATGTAATAAGAGTATAATTGGTAGTAGTGGCTGTTATTATAAGGTTAATGTAATAATGGTGTCTTTTGTCATAGACCACGACAAGAAATATGGTAAACAATAAATGAAAAGTCGCGAGGAGGCATGAATGTCTCCAAAAGCAGTGGTGTGTGCGCAATGTTGTATGATGTGTTGTGGATGAAAGAAAATACAGAAAACGAGAGCAAAGGACGTCACTAGTCATCACAATAACATGGGGCCATGACACTTTCTTATGACATATGAAGGTGAACAAACACATTCACTGGATGGACAATAAAGATAAACATTATCTGTAGCCTGTGCTTGATCACGCCTTGCTCAGATTGCACGCTGAGGCCACAAGGATTCCAAACCTTTAAATGATTGCAGCTCAAGATCGTTCTGGAAGCGCTGCGAAGGAGGAGACGGAAGTGTCTCAGAGCTTCGGATCATTTCCCTTTGGCGTCTATATTCGCCGGCACAGTTTCTCCGGAGTCAGACCTTGGGAGATCCATAAAATTCATTGATTCATTTCTTGTTTTTTTTGTTTCTTGTTGCTTGTCTGTGGCCTTTGATAGGACTTGATCTCCAGTACAGTCAACAGCTTTGCAGACTGGACAATCCCCTATGTAATATTCATCGGCAAAACATAGACACGTAGCTAGTTTTAGATCAAACATTATTCTATGTTGCGGGAAGGAGAAGCTCGTGTGGAGGAGAGTGCATAAAACCCTTGTCCGTCTTTGATATCTCTGCTTTGTGCATGACCTTTGCCACAGTCCTCGGCCTGTCACGACCACTACAAAGGACGGCTGGGAGTCCCTGCTCAAGTTGCATGATTCATACACCATCTTTTGTTCTGAGAAAGTGCCATCCTTTTCTTCTATGTGTTCCGCAAAATACTGGATAAATTATGTTTGCAATGGGTATTAATCTTCCCCTGACATCAAGCAAATGCCTACATACATGCTTGGAAAATGTTTGTCATCCCCTTTTGAAACTACAGTAGACAATGCAGCCAAACTCAACACTGTAATTGTAATTTCAGTCAAGCAATCAATGCGTGGGAATCCACTTAATCTGGGAGATATGGGCCAAGAGCTGGTGGAGCTAATCTGTCACATCAACTGTAGAGCACCCACAAAACAACTTTGTTGTGATGATTCAGAGTTTATTTTCACTTCAGACAGAAGACATTGTTGCTTTGTAAAACAATGTCAGCCCAACGTTGGCTGTCACACGTCAATGTGTTCAGAGAGGAAAGAAAGAAATAGTGTCTTTGCCTCCAGCTACAAAGAAGTATATCTAAATTTGGATGTAAAGCAGGTGGCTGAGGCCGTGACGAAACCATGCCACGAATCTAATGGCTTTAGAAGCATGAATTAGTTTGGTATCCTTGGAACACATTATCTTGAGTGCCAGTCGCCATGGTAATGTATACTGATTAAAAGTGATGCTTCGTCAAAAGAGAAACTGGATATTTTTCAGAGGGAAAAAATCATCAAGGGCAACTAACCTTTGCCGAAATAATATGAACCGGTAACTATTTTTAAATGTTATTGGACATTGGCTGTTGATAAGATAAACTGGGGAATGTGATTTATTAGTTATTGTTTGGTGAAATGCAATAACTACAGCAATAACTCTGAAACACAGAAGATATAAATCAATAACATTAAAGATAAAGTGATACATTAGCATAGCATATTTAACAACTTCAAATGATACTTTTTTCAGGTTCTTAGTTTTAAAATACCACATAGGTACAGTGCGTCATCATTTTACATTGTGTTCATTGTAAACCCAATCAATCTAAAAAAAAAGTTAGTAACAGTTAAGAACCTTGAATGTATAATTTGGGAGTCTTAATTTTTCAAATAATCCCAATAAGTACAGGATGTCGGTGGGGATAGGTGAGCACTTGAGCCTCAGTTGCAGGGTAATTCAGGATTACTCAAACATGCAGGGATCAATTAAAAATACTTTGAGTAAATTAATCATGAAGAGTCACCCTTAAAGAAAGGTTAAAAGCCCATTGAAGTTGTTTTTTCATACATTCCATTTTAAAGGTGTAGGGTAAGAGAGATTTTCATGTCTTTTTTTTGTCGTTTTCAGTTGGTGTTTTGGTTCTCAAGATAGCCCGTACATACATCCTTTCAGGGCGTTATGCATGCATGATCTGATTGGTGAGAGGAGTGAGAACCATGGTGTGTGTGTGGTGTTCAAAATGGTTCCTGATTGTCCCAGAAGAGATGTGAGAGGGCCAAGAAAATGGTGCACTCCATTTCTCCACCTACAGTGCATTCGGGTGCAGAGGGAATTTTGTAACACTATATACTGCACAGTATGAGGTAGAGGAGACAATTTGCACTGCATCCTTAGAATGGAAAAGCCCAGAAGAAAAAAAAAGTGATTTCCTGAGCTTGCAGACACACTGTTACATATTTAGGTGAGATTTTGTTGATATATTGTATACAAAATACTCATACATGTTTTATGGTCTGTCTGTCACGGCTGACCTGTGGTGCTTCTGATTAAGGCTTTGAGGACGACCCTAGAAAACTGAAATAAAATGCTTCACCAGTGTCAAGTTGCAAAGAGTTTGAAGTACAAAGGTCTCCTAATAATCTATGCAATATCTGCTAAATCATCATCAAGTTTTGTTTTGAAGAAGACCATTAAACCAATACCAATGTCCTGATTCAAGATTATGTGAGGGTCCTTTTTGAGTGTGGCACTGATTGACAAGTTTAACAGTTTCCCATGAAGCAGCATGGGGGAACAGATCAACAAGTTTCTTCTGAATATTGTTAGAATTAAAGTGACCAAACGTGCTAAATATTAACATATTTGTTCAAGTTTTATTTTCCATTTTATTTTCCATACCTTCCTCTTGAGATGTCTTCTTCACACATTTCAACCCAAAAGTATCTTAAATTATAGTCGTTAAAGTTAATGTTTTATGAAAATAATTTGTCATAAAACAATTAATGTATAATAAATGACACTGTCTGTTTGTTTAACGTAACCTCTAGAAATATGTCAAGTAATTTTCTTCATAACATTTTTAATGTTTATTTTCCAATAAACAGAGCTGGTTGCCTACTGTATTTTACACAATTGTCCATGTTGCATCTGATTAAGACCATTTAGGATTCATATGATTTTCATTATATATTCATGAATATAGTTTTAGAGGTTAGACTCTCTGTGTCACCCTTGGACCCTCACTAACTGCACTTAACTGATACAAGCTTTTGAAATATTTAATGCCAAACACTTACAACCATACATTCATAATATATATATATATATATATATATATATATATATATATATATATATATATATATATATATATATATATATATGTGTGTGTGTGGTGTGTGTGTGTGTGTTTGTGCGTATGTGTGTGTGAGTGTGTGAGTGTGCGTGTGTGTGTTTGTGTGTGTGTGCGTGTGTGTGTGAGTGTGTGTGTTTGCGCGTGTGTGTGTGTTTGTGCGTGCGTGTGTGTGTGTGTGTGTGTGTGCGTGAGTGTGTGTGTTTGCGCGTGAGTGTGTGTGTTTGCGCGTGTGTGTGTGTGTGTGTGAGTGTGCGTGTGTGTGTTTGTGTGTGTGTGCGTGTGAGTGTGTGTGTTTGCGCGTGTGTGTGTGTTTGTGCGTGCGTGTGTGTGTGTGTGTGTGCGTGAGTGTGTGTGTTTGCGCGTGAGTGTGTGTGTTTGCGCGTGTGTGTGTGTGTGTGTGTGTGTGCGTGTGTGTGAGTGTGTGTGTGAGTGTGTGTGTTTGCGCGTGTGTGTGAGTGTGTTTGTGCGTGTGTGTGTGTGTTTGTGCGTGCGTGTGTGTGTGTGTGTGTGTGCGTGAGTGTGTGTGTTTGCGCGTGAGTGTGTGTGTTTGCGCGTGTGTGTGTTTGTGTGTGTGTGTGTGTGTGTGCGTGTGTGTGAGTGTGTGTGTGTGTGAGTGTGTGTGTTTGCGCGTGTGTGTGAGTGTGTTTGTGCGTGTGTGTGTGTGTGTGTTTGTGCGTGTGTGTGTGTGTGTGAGTGTGTGTGTTTGCGCGCGTGTGTGTGTGAGTGTGTGTGTTTGTGCGTGTGTGTGTGTGTGTGTGTGAGTGGGTGTGTTTGTGCGTGTGTGTGTGTGTGAGTGTGTGTGTTTGCGCGTGTGTGTGTGAGTGTGTGAGAGTGTGTGCTTGCGCGTGTGTGTGGAAAAAAAAAGTATAAAGAAAGTTTAACAACACAAACTGCAGGAACCATTTGCTGCATTGTGTGGTCTTTATTATTCCAGAAGTGTACAGCAGTGTTATATGTAATGGTCAGAAAACCCACTTCAAATTGCTTTTGTTTTGTTGGTGAAGAGCTCCACAGGATTGCATAAAGATAATCTGTATTTAGGTGCTGGATTCACAACACCCTCCTCTGCATGCACACGTATAATCTTTTCGTGATTTGCATTTCAAAGCTTGTATTCATTTAAAGACTCAGTGGGACACACATGCCGGGAGTGTGGAATACCAGCATTTAGACTCACACCAATCACACATCTGAAGCCTTAAAAGAAGCGTAAGGTTACAGAGGAAATAAAGACTAATCAAATCATGATTATAGCCCTGTGTCTAAAGAGGTCTAGTTGACTAATGAATAGAGACAAGAATTACTATGATTTAGCTTGTGGAAAGATTGCTGAGCTCCAAGGACTGAAGCAGAAATGGCACCCAAAGGTGTTGATGGATTGGGTGCTTGGGCCCGGAGTGAAGCGCACCATTTGTAAAGAGGCTGAGCACAGACGGCCATGAAGGGAAAAACCTGCCTAGTAATCCTTGAGACCTGAGACACACTGACTACTAGATTTTTAAAGCCTCTGAACAGGACGCACACTTTTGTTCATTCTGCTTATACTGTACAGACACTTTTATGCACAATGTTATATTTTGTTAACAGATTATTCTATGTTTTATGCAAGCAAAACATGTGAAGTAAATGTAAAGAATAGTACTACATAAGCAAATGTACTTGCTCGATGGCTGAGTGGCTGTATAGTCGCCCACGCGTCGTACACTTTTCACTTCTTTTCAGACGTTTCCTGGCAAATCATGTGTATTTTGAGCATAACTAATACAAGTCGAGTCACAACAAGTCCTAATGAAGGTTGTTGACAGGGCACTGCCCCAGAAAAGTAAAAAGATTGTTCCTGAAATACTGCAACTGGCGCTCGCATTGGAAACATGTATACATTTAAAATTTCCTTCTCACCCTCTGCAGGGGGTCTCATCCCTTTTTCTAAGCTCTCATCCCTTTTTCTCAAGCTCCCAGGCCTCTACTAGAGGCCTCTACTAGAGGCCTGGGAGCTTGAGGGTTCTGTGCAGTATCTTTGCTGTTCCTAGCACTGCACTTTTCTGGACCGAGATGTCTGATGTTTTTCCGGGGATCTGCTGTAGCCACTCCCACAGTTTGAGGGTCACTGTGCTCCGATAACCACAGGCATCATTTACTTTCCAAATTTACAGTTCCCAAAAATAGAATTACTGTTTGTCTCAATCTTAGGAGGAGGACATTTAATAAGCCAGACTTTTTCTTTATTAATTAATTATTTATAATCCACCATCTGATAAAACGGATCCCTCAAACTGCTAGATATATTCTGTACTTAAAACGAAAGCTGTAACCCTCTTATTTCAAGTCAAATCAATCTTTCTGGTCAGTTTGTGCTTCAAACCCACACATTAACATACAATCTAATCAAATAAATAAATAAATAAATAGGAATTCCCTAAATATTTTTTTTGTGAATTTACCTTAAACTTTTTAAAGGGAATAGTAAACTCAAACTAGTGACAATCAGACCGATCAGACCAACACCAACTTTACTCATTCATATAATAACATAGAAAATCCAGGCAGAATTTAAAATCAGACTTTCTTCTGTGCAGTGCTTGCTTGTATTTAATATAAAAGTAAATCAGACATCATAATACAAAACTACAGAGTCTCGGCTTAACAAAACCATTTGTTTGAACTCTAGGGGGTTCAGGTTCAGTTTGAAATGGGGCTCATTTTAGTAATTTTAAGTAAAATAAACCCTCTGCAAAGTAAAAGTATTGAGTTACTTTCCACTTTAGTTTCCCGGCTTGTGACAAAGCACAGTGACACTTGAGTTATCAGGGGATTTCAGAGCCCCTGATGATTAAGTGATGGTGCCGATAAGTGCGTGTGTCAGAAGGTCCTGTCCTCTCGTGCTGCATAATTATTTAATATAACACACTGCACTCTTCTCCAGCTCCTAAGGGACTTGAGAAGGTCAGCGGTAGCAGCATTCCACCACTGCACGATAAGTGGGGTTATGTAGATAAGATGGAGATAGATGTGCTCCACTTTGCTTTGCTTTATGCCAGCTGGGGAGGATACACACACATAATGTGCTGACAAACCAGGCTTTACCCCAGAGAAAAGACAGCGAGGGAGGAGAGAGAGAGATGGAACGCCTGGCCCATATTTACAGGAGTATGGCGGAGCAGCAATGACCCCAGTCGCTCAGAAACGACCGGCAGGAAAATAGATTGACATCTAGAGAAACTTTGGATGGTAACATCTTCTTTTGGAATTCAGATTTAGAAAAGGCAACATTAAAAATAATCAAACATTTTCCATAGTTAAGAGTGTGTTTTTTGTCCTCGAAGCTGTTCTGTAGAAGAAAAAAATATATGTCGCTCTGATTGATTGTAAAATGCTAGTACTGTAACCGTGGCAACTATCGGTCATACACATGTAGATAAAATCATGTTTTTTCCCTTTTGGTTGTTTTAACTTCTGACTTCTGTTGTTTTACTGTAAATAGTCTCTGTTTTTGTTTGCAACGTCTCACCAGTTGTAATGTGTATGTTATAGTCTTAACTGAATGCAGGATGAAATGTTGATGAATGTGCACTGTGCTAAATCCAACAAAAATAACAATAACGGGCACCAAAATCAAACCGATGAAGGGTATGTTGTTTTGTTGCCACAGGTGAGACTCTACAGTAAGTGCTGCGTAACATTTTCATAACCTTTTAGCCTGGGAGGAGACAGCTTGTTCTCAGACTGTGACCTTAAGAGAAGCAGCTGTGGTCTGTGGTTGTGGCGTGTGGCGTGTGGAGTGGGAGGGGGCTGTGTATCTTCATCATGTACCAAATAAAGGATTTGAGCTGTGAACTGAAAAAGTTATGTACATCTACTTTCTACTTCGATCACATTGCTTTTACTACAAAGTCTGTGCTTGTAATAAGGCATTTCAGCACGCTTTACTGTAGTGATGGGCAGATACCAATAATACCAATAATACCAATAATACCAAATACCGATACTGACAGAGGCTTAATTGTACATATTTAACTCTGAATATTTAATTGGTATATTAGTGAAAGCTGGGGAAGTGAGAAAATAATGATTGCCAAGGTAAAAGTCTGAATAGAGAGGAGATTCAATGCATTTAGCTCATTGGATACCGCAATACTCCCCACAGTATCACTTGGTATTGAATCAAATAAAACATCCCAAATATTTGCCCTAAAAGCAACAGAACATAATCCAACCATTCTTTGATATTATTACATTGTGAAAAGCCAGGGTATTGCACGTTTCAAGGCATACTATACAACCAAGCAAAAGTGTCAAGGTCTTTTGGACTCTTCACATTTAATATGTGTTCTTGTTATAAAGTCTATAGCCAAGACAAGAGCAAAACATTTCATTCATCTGTACAAAGTTCGTGATGGAAAGATGATTCACATGTTACGCATTATGTGAATAACTAAGAAGACCAAGGACGTCATTACGGTTTGTATTGAGATTTATGGAGTATTATTTTTATTTATGTAGTATCTACAGAACAATGTCATTCACAACCATAACCTACATGAATAAAAACAAAATGTACATTGCAATGCATCTATGTATAAAACAACTGAGCAGAACAAAAATAGCTCACAAATAAGATCATCTTTCTTTTGTAGGCAATGTGTGGGGTAAACAGTTATGACACTTTTATAGGTACATGTAAAGGGTATTTGAAAAATTCCTGGCCTCCAAGCAGTAAGCACACTGGTAACTGTGTCCCATCTGAAGGGATAAAGACTGTTTTGACAGTAAAGCCTTGAGCTGGATTTAAAGGAAAACCAAACAGTTGACTGAATCTGTGCTTTGTGTGCGTGGACCTTCTTTAATATTATGCAAAAGATAGCGAGGGCTGAGGGGGAAAAAGATACATCACAGGCGACCTTGTCTGATGCACATACCAAATTAATGCATATGAATGAACTGGTCACGTACAGTACATCCATTGTGCATGTGAGATATTGCACAACGGTGATATATTAAAGATGTAGCAAGTAGAGCGCGCTGAATTAGAGGCACTTACCAATAGGACATGTACCAGCGAAGGGTGACAGGGCCAGGGTACGTGGGGGACAATGCAAGGAAAATGAAGGAAAGAGGCTGATTAACAGAGATTCAAACAGATTTCAAAGTCCACTAAGTGTTTATTGTATAAACTATTGCAAACCAAGACATCTATTATAACTTTCTCGGATCCATAAAGGTGAGATGAAAGAAGGGACCAGCTATAACGTGATAACAGATAGGACATGCAGTGGACTGAAAACGTCAGTGACCTGCTAATTGGCTGCTCAAGCATGCAGACCGCATCCTCAAATCCCAAACCACAGCTTGTTGTCTTTGGCTAATAAGAAATGACAGGTCAGGGGGCTGTCATGTTCAGCAAACATAAACATAGATAAATTAAAATATAAACAGCAGCAAATTACATCATTATCATCAAGGGTAGAGATAAAGCAGTTTCTCAGTCATTTTAGGAATGTATTTGCCATTATTTATCTCTTTACGTATGTAAGAAAGTATTTCCACTTTTATTCAAATCTCGATTCAGATTTTTGTTTTGTTTTAATTTCAGTCACTCACATTTGCAGTGTGTATTTTCATTTTGTTTTTCTAATTTTGAAACATGAAAACAGTCTAAATTAAGTGTAACATTCACAGTGAATTGATCCATAGTGAGTGAATATTGGCATTTTGGACCTTTTACACACTGTAAATGAACTGTTGAATTTGAAAGTTTGAAAGTCTAAGCACTGAATATTTAAAAAAGTCTAAATAGAGGAAAACACACAAATAACACAACCAACTCAAAATTCATTCAAAAGTCTTTTGATTTGTGAAACTTTTTTTTGACAATGAGCAAAACACTTTGGTGCAACACAATCACATTTTATGGATAGTATTTTTTCTAAATGATCATATTTAACTATGGTATTTATGTTTCCCATAAGTAGTTATATATATTATTCACAATAAATCACATTACACTACACTTAAGCTTTTTATAGGCAGTAAAATATATCGCAACTTTGGGGAAACCCAAACTCTACAAAGGTCATCACACTGACACTGTATCAGATGAAAGGGGAGCGAGAGTTCTGAGCAGCTGCACCTTCAGGGAATTCACACCTCGGACACAATGCGAGCGATGTGTCCGTGCTGCCATCTGCAAGAGAAGGGGCACTCACAGGCAGGTGAAAGCCCTCTCATCACCAGGATCAGCACCTGACACCGGCCTGTCTCCCCGAGTGGCCCACAGCCGAGCAGAGCAGGCTGCAAACGGCTCAGAGTCCAATACCCAGGATATACAGAGGAGACTAGAGAGGTGAAACGGTCAGTAGAGGTGAGCTCGGCATGTCCAACATTGCATTACAGCAAGAGTTGGCCCTTTGTGCCGCTGCAGTCTCTTAGCCCTCATCCAGAAGATGTCACAAATGATTTGGCAATAGAGAGTTCTTCAGAAAAGACCTCTGCCAAATCACTTCATCTTTACATGGTCACGATGTATGGTTTCCAGCTACAAACTATAAGTTCAGGAGTAAATGCTATTATAGGACCTATGATTCTAAACTGAGTTTATTTAGCTTTTAGGAATGTTATATTTTGTGTCCTCATCAAAGATAAATCAGAGTTGTGTGTACTTTAATATGTAATTCTGTATTATATATCTGTATAAGCTCCCTATGAGAGAAAGGATGCGTCTCTGAGAGTAACAGTCATACACCATCTGATCCTGTACCCAATTAGCTCTGTGCACGGTGGTGTCGGGCTAGTTCCAGTCACTAGCACAGTGATTGTGGCCAATGTGGCTTTTGCTCAAATCTATAAATACTGACAGATCACACAGTGGACAGCGAGCTGCAGGTGGATGTCACTGACAACACGTTAAAGAATTTACAATTGACAAAAGACTAGTACTGCTTCCATGTGAAGATTATTTTAATTTGCATTGAGATTAGCATTATTTTAATATTTTTAGGCACAAAAATAACATCAGCATTAGAGACAAAAAGAGTAGGCATTTTCTTCATAAACACAGAAGTGTTCTACAGTTGTTTGTTTCAGAAGTGTTTACTTTGTTTGTTTCCACTGCTTAGTTTAGCTGTTAGCAATAGCTACCATTGTTTTAGCTTCTTTACAAACTACTGCATTATTCTATGCCAGCAAATAGAGTCATAGCATGTTTAGCTGGTATTTTATGTTGACAAATGTAATGACATATACAGCGTTAAGGTTTTTCCAATATAGATATATATATAGTTGAGTAATTACAGTGGTATATTTATCCATATTCATTTCAAATTATTTTTGCATTACCTGAAACACAACAGCAGAAACCTCAAGGAGTTCCACAGTGATGGAGAGATCCAACTCCCTCACACCTGCAGGTGTACGTGTTCCAATTTGCCGATAGACTGTGGCTGGAACCACTCAAGGAGTAGAAACCGTTTCCCCAGGCAGTTGAGGAACATACAGATCTACAGGTCAGCAACAGCAGTGTCTGAAACAGTACCACTCCCCGAAAGGAGTGGAAGAAGGAGAAAAAGATGTGAACAGCAAGGAACAAACTAAAGGTGAACTAAAATATAAAAGTTTATTGATAGGAAAAGTAGTCAGAAGCAGAGGATAGTGCTCAAGCTGTCATACTTTTATTTCTGTTCCTATCTGGCCTGACCATAAGCAATTTCAAAGAGGAACGTTTTTTGCTCTTAAATGAAGAGACTGTGTCTTTGAAATGGGTGGATAGTATGTTTTTGATGAGGGAACAGTAATAGTAATTATCAAATCCCTATTGTATGTATTTGTGTCCCAGGTGGAAGCAGTGGAGAACCAGGGTTAAGTACTTCTAGTTGAATAGTGGCCAAGTGCCCACAGAGCGGGCAGATGGTGAGCCAACCGCCAGAAACTCGAGTAACAACTTGAACACAAGCTACCCAAACTTTCTATTGCTGGGCTCCTGGAGAGTCATTCAAAATGAGACTGCTAAACCAGCATCTAACATCTCCCACTGCAGCCAACAACTAAAGGTCATGCTCAAAGAATGGAGTGTGTTGTGAGGCTACTGGAGTCTGCCATAGAAATAATAAGAAAAAAGAATGTCTTTGATTTTATCCCTGCTCGGCACGGCATTAGTGCACACAACTAATTAATAGTTTCCAGAACAGACTGTATTTGATCATAAGGGCAAAAATCTCCCCTGGTAACAATTGTGCTGTCTGGAGTTTAGCCTGGCTTTGTATTCACTAGAAGGAGAAGAAAGACATTAATATTTAGAAACACAAGGGGAGAGCTGGAGACATGTGCATGGGTGGGGTTTTACTTTAACTTTCACTCGAATACAACTTACAGTAAATATAATAACTTTTGTAACATTTACTCATTGTATAAAAAGAGGTAAACATTTGCATCCTTGATTCAGAGATTCTAAGGTGTGAACTTAATTAAACAAAACTATTACAAAGTAGTATCAGTATATATTCAAGGGAGACAATAAAGGCCTTAATGGCCTTAAGGTGAGAATTTTTTTTTTGAAAACTGTTTTGGACACTTTTTGTTTTTTAACTTAATCATGATGTATATGTTAGGTGTAAGGACTTTAAAAACAGACAGGGACGCTCATTGGTAGCAGGACACACTGACATCACTGGGCCTCTTATATAATGTTCTCCCTCATTAAAAACATACCTGGAGTTATGTTTTGCTTTGTTCCCACTTGTTTTGTCTGAGAGCTCAGAAACCGTAAAGTCTCCTGCTCATGAACCACCACCAGACTCAATCTGAGCTTTTCTATAGTCAAAGTGTGTCCAAATACAGATGTTACTTTAAGTTAGAAAATGTGAAATACCAATGCCAAGGTGACAAAAGTATGTTAAAAAGCAAACAAGAACGCATATGTCTACATAAAATGTAATCTATCTATTTCACATGACTACCAGGCAATGACAAGAATGAGTCTATATATTATTAGTATTCTATATCTGACCCAGTTACCAGAGAACAGCTTCAAGTAGTTGTTGAATAATGTTATTACACATTTAAAACAACCTTCGCCTTTATCCTCCGCCGGCTGTGTATTGGAGTGAAAGTAAGATTTTTGACAGATGGGAGAGGAAAAAATATATTCCCAGGGAATTTCCCTTGGGGACATCTTAGGGGGGGGGGGGGTTGTTTGATTCTTTGTCTGTGTTTCTAAATAGAGAAGAAGATGGGAAAAACTGACACATCACACAAGATCCTGGCAAGTTAACAGTCAACTTGAGCTCTTTGTATCTTTCTTTGGCATTGAACTTTCTTGAAACGTCTATGTTTATGCATCTAACACATCGGATTCCAAGCAAAGAAGAATTCCCAAATGCTCAATCAAACGCATCTACAGATATGCAACACAAAGCAACTGTTTTATTAACCTTGAAATGTTAACAGTAGGCTACAAGTTGCATTTCCAGGACCCAAAGGAGGATATCAATCAGCTATTGTTGTCATCTAATAGCTAGTGCAGTATTTATCGCCCTGTCAGAGGAGTGAGAGGAAAGACATGATAAAAGCAGACATCCTCCACTGCTGCTCACTTGGCCGCCGGGAGCTAAAGGGCCAAGTCAAGAGCGGGATTTGAAAAGAGTGGAGAGGGTTAGAAATTAAAGGCAGGAGCTGGAGAAGGCATGCCAAAAATGTCAACTTAAGTCTGACGTTTTCTGAAAAGTCAGACAGTTGAAATATTGCCATCACTGTATCCATCCTGTTGTCATCACTGAGACCACCACGGACACTTTTTATTTTATTTTAATGTTGGTACCTGCAATTTCCAGTAAAGGTTTCAGTTTAGCTCTGATGTTCTAATATGGATTTTTTTTCAGCCGATACATTATGTCCAATATCGGTCTTTGCCATTGAGGTTGAAAATATGAATTTTCTTTGAAATCCATGGCAAGGTCCACCAAAAACAGTTAACTTTTAGCTAAGTTTACAAATACATATTTCCCGTTTGCAAAAATTATACCAAACTGTTTTTACTTGGACATAATTTCACCTTTTTAGCTTCCTTGCTCTTCTACTTCCATTAAAGGTGCCATAACATGCTTCGTAGTCTATCCTAAGTGTATAATTGATAATAATAAGGGTTGTGCAACACCCTTAACATAATAGTTAAAAAATATCACCCAGACCTTGGACCCCCTCACCAACCCGGAAATGCAAACGGCTTGGTTTGATATTCGCCCCCACCCTTGCGAAGAGCGATCTGATGACGCGTGCTTGCCCTTATGACGCAGTCTTGCACCCACCGCCCGTCAGTTTGGAGATTGGAGGAAAGGAGATAGTCTGTAATATAGCTAAACACTGCGGGAATCAATCAAAAAAACACTCTGGGTACATATATGAAGCACAAATAGCAATGTAAGAAGGTTAAAAGCTCTGAAAAGTCGATCTTGCATGTTATGAGACCTTTAAAGATACAAAAAAACTGAATCAAAGAAATGAGTAAGGACATTTGACCAAAACCAATAGAAAACCATCCCCTAATATCAACGATGCCGATATGAACACCAAAACAGACTAACACCCATCCACACAATTTTGTGCTGACACCATGCACAGTGCTAAAAAATAAGAGTATACACCTTGAGTCCCTTCATGTCCATCTGCATGTGTTTATTTATATGCCAGATGGGTTGCATAAACTTTACAGTGAACCTCCTCATTATGAAACAAACTCAATTAGCCGCCCGGGTGTTGGGAGACGCTTTGCCAGATCCTTTGAAGCAAAAAAACAATGGCCAGATGGGGGTATTTTTCACTTTTTGGGTAGCTAAAGCTCAACCCTATTTGTATTTCTGGATGATAAGTCTGATTAATAAAACCAAGCTCCCTGGGTGTAATGTTGTCGCAGTGCTCCGCTGTGAAACCCTTGGTGTTTGTAAAACTGTATAACACGTGATCATGGGCTGTGATCAGTGCTGCTTTGTGGCCCCAAACATTGGAGCAAATGATATGATATTAATCATTCATGGTGCCAGCGCTGATTCTACTTTGCATCATGTTCTGTCACCTTTTGTCTTTCACATGTAGCCCTCCTCAGTCTCAATATTTGCCCATCGCTACACATTATCTTTTTTACCAATTAATCTGAAACAGGGACTGTTGGATGTTTCATCTATTATTTTTATGTGTATAGTATATAGAGTATATTCAAGGGACTCTTGCACCAGTGTGACTGATTGAGACACATTATCCATGAGTTGGTAATTTATGACTAATAGTCGCTGCATTTGAGTCACAAACATGTGTGATAAACTGACAGTGTTTTTCATCACAGCCAAAACATCGCTGGATTGATTATCGGGTCAGATCTGTTTTTGTTGAGATTTGGGCTTGGCTCAGTTAAATGCAACAGTCTACTGAAAAAGTACTTCTAATAATACAAAAAGGCTATTACAATCTAATCCAATCCAAATGTGTTTGCAGAGCACTTTAAAAACAACACTATAGATACTAATGTACATCTATCTGGTGGGTCTTGGAAGAGCACTATTAGAGGCAGTGCCTCCTCAAATAATGATACAAACAAGGTAGATGAAAAAAGTTTGTTCCAGTAAAAGGGGAAAAAAGGCATCAAGATTAAATTCCCAATCCCCCCCAAAAAACCCAACAACCAACAAACGAAAATGTAATGCTGGTTCAAACACATCTACACCTGCAGTCATATGCACAGTACAGCCCCACTATATATATATATATATATATATATATATATATATATATATATATATATATATATATATATATATATATATATATATATATATATATATATAGTATATATAGTATGTAGAACGTATTTCAACACTACCTACTCACACTTGAGTGACCTGAGTCCAAGTGCAAGTGCTCATGTTCAGAGTTAACAATCTGATTACAAATGGAAAAGGCTTTGTGTGAGGTGGTTTGGGAGGCTGGGCTCCTGTATGCCCGAGGGCAAGAGAGAAAACAAGCAGTGAGAAGGATGCCAAGGGTCTTCTGTAATCCCACTGCCTCTCTGGTTGTATATGTCATGCAGGGAAGGCAGAGAGACACCAATGATCTTCTCAGCTGTGCGAATAGTACGCTCCAGGTTGTGTCTCTCCTCTGTCCTGCTGTTGCCATACCAGGATGGGATGCAGTACGTGATGATGTTCTCATTCGTCCCTCTTCAGTTTTCGCAGGAGATGAAGACGATGCATGGCCGTTTTACTAATTACTCCGGTGATTTTGTCTGATGTTAAGGTGTCCGTCCGCCAGTTGGAATATCAGGACGCAAAAACCTCCACCTCAGTGTTGCAGAGAATTACTGGATTGTGGTGATGTACATGCCTTCTGAAATTGATGATGATATTTTTTGTCTTGTCAGTGTTGAGAACCAAATTATGTAAGCTGCACTATGTTCCCAGCTGTTCCACCTCTCTCCTGCATGCTGACTCATTGTCATTGTCAATGAGTCTCACAACTGTGGCGTCATCTGCAAGCTTCAGGATGTGATTTCCCTCATAGTGAGCAGGGGTTAGCAGAGTGAAAAGCAATGGACTGAGTACACAACCCTGCAGAGTCCCAGTATTTACTGTCATAGTGTTTGAGGACCTACTCTCACTGTCTGCCACCTGCCCGATAGAAAAGAAGAAAGAAAAGCAGTGGCCACACCAACTTGTTAATGCCCGATCGCCCGATCTCGTCACATGTCAGAAGCTATGCAGGGATAGGTCTGGTTAGTACTTGGATGGAAGGCTGCTGGAATGCCAGGGGCCACAGAGGGGCAGTAGTGCATACTGTCATTGTGTCTTTGGGCAAGACACTTTACCCACCTTGCCTCCAATGTTAAAGTATTCTAGTGTATGAATGAGAGAGTGAACAGGTGGAAATTAGCCCAGGGCTACACTCCGGCATGTTTACAGCATGTGTATCATGTACGTTCATCAACATGCACTCTTAAGACCAAATAAACTAATAATACATAATAAAATCAAGGATGCAGCTGCAGGTGCCAGGGAAAATCCCTGGAAAATTATCTACCAACTGTTGTGGCAAAATGGTAAGTTAATTAGAAAGACTCTTGTATAAATTATCTTTTTAATAATATTATCTAAAATACAAATTGTATTCTCCTTAACATGAACAAACTAAATCAAATTTATTAGAGATTAAGAAAAGCTAGTAAATATGCCCCTAGTTCATTTGCAACCTCAGACCTACTCACTTGAGCCTCACCTCTCTCTGCAGCCACAGCCTGAGCCCTCCCCATCAGCCTTGGCCCCTTTAAATGCATAATTTCTTCCAACAGATATCCTTCTGCACTGACCTCTGTGCATGGCCCCCCGCCATCTCCACTCAATGAACTCATCAATCCATCTTCGTTCTTGGATGGCCTTGATTTTATTGTCTCACACAGCCCTCTGTCATCCCGTTCATCTCTCATCCTTAATGTCATCCTTTCAGATTTTAACATGTCTGCATTTTCAGAGCGCGCAGCCTTTGATTACACAGAGAGGGATTGGCTCGGTCCAGGTGGGCTATTGTTGTCAGTTGTCCTTACTGTCCGGGCAATTGATGCACAACATGTGTGGTCCCACAAAGTCAATCATTGTGGGTTATTTTCTCTCTTCGACACTTCTCGAGGATTTAATGTCTCTATAACAAGAACATCTAAACAAGAATAATTTGGAGATCTTGGAGGATTTGGTTTGTGCAGTGGATTTATTTTAAAGTTAAAGATCATCTACTTTAAGGATGAATGTTCTTGTATCTACTAATCTTTGTTGAGTTTAGGGAGTAAAATTATCTGAAAAAGCAAACTCGTTAACTGCTTGGTTGCTGAATACATTTATTATTTAAAAAAAAAAAAAGTTACAAAAACAATCTGAAAACTTTAATTCTAGTAGTGAGCATCTTAAAATGTTCATTTGTTGTGTGTGACAGGATAATCCCAAACTCTGCACATGAAAAATATGTAGTTTTGGATCCAATACATTTCCCTAAGGTTCTCACTTGGAAGTGATGCACATTTATAGTGTCCATGACGTTTTCTGTAAAGTTAATCATTGAGGCATTTTACACTGAAAGTAAATCTATTTCTCTCCTCATTACTAAAGATGATTGATCAAACATTTTAATACATTGATGTTGTACTGTATACTAAATGATGCTAGCATGCACTTATCAGTCTTGCAAAACCGTCAAATCTCTCGCAGCGAGAGAAAAAAACAATATTGTTGCTAATTGCATTTTACTCATAATAAGCTGCGGGATGAATCTATCTGAGCACAGGGTCGACAGCCAATGAGATGTAGCCATCAGTCATGCTCAACAATCCTCTTAGACTGTATAGAATATTGACTGTATTTTATTGGTTATCAGCTGACGAATGCTATCTTCATCTCCTGTGGTGAGTGAGTGAAAATAAGATGGATGAAATAAATGAAAGAATGAAAGAACAGCGCTGGGCAGTGCTCATACATTTACCCAAGTAACTCTTTCATAAGCTTATAAGGAATATATTTTCAGACTGAATACTTTTACGACAACTTGAGTAGGTGATATATTTCACAGTGTAAGAATAAAAGTTTTGGTACCTCTTCCAACGTTCAGTAAATCGGCAAGTGACAAACGCTTTATGTCGGCATTATTCAGCGGTCACTGATGTAACAGTTTTACTTTACTCAATTACACTTAGTACTTAAGACACTTGAGCACTTTTTGAAGAAACTGTACTTTTCAGTACTTTTCTGAGAAGAATAATTGAACTCCAACTTGAGTAATATTTAGCTGAGTCATTTTTTTGTTTCCTCTTCCCACTGTGAGTAATTCCACAAAGGACAAAAGCATTGACAATATGAAATTATTTGAAAAAAAAAAAAAAAGAGTTTTCTTTTCTTTTCTTCTTTGTTCCTTTGGAAATAAGACAATCTGGGCAATATTTAAGGTTTTGTCTGTCCAATTACCTTATCGTTATAATTTAAATACACTTGGCATTCAAACTTACTGTTATTTGGATCACTCCTTTCTACTTTGATTCGAGCAATATTATTTAAAGTAAAGTTACTCTTGTAATCCCACATTCGAGTGTTCCATTGTAGACAAACATTCAGCTGTAGTCATCTGGACACTGTTTTTGTTTTGTTTTTTTTTGACGTTTTGACTTTCATCCAAAAGTCATTCACAATCAGACTGAGAATGTTAGTTTTGATATGGTGGACCATGTGTCTGCCTGATTGGCTGTCAATCACACATCTGAACTTGTGGAGATGAAAGCAGTGACAATATTGATATTGATCGGTATTAAAATACAGATATATCATTCTGGACGTGCCAGGCAAATAGAGTGATATATATCACAATATCATAGAGTTGATTAAAACAGTCAAATGAAAAAAAAAACATGTTGCTGTGTTGCATTTCATTTATGCCTAATAAGCTACTAGGGAACACGGTCTACGGCAAACATTTTTCATATATCAGATATTCACAGCATTGTATATTCACAATCAATCGTCACATGCTGTCTTTGGATGAGTGAATTTCATGAGGAGTATGAATAAATGCATGACCGTTTACGCCGTGCTACTGATTTGCTGAGAAATGCCTTTAAGGAGCAATTGCGGATCGATAAATATCCCAGCCATGCTTCCTGTATGGGGCACGCACAACTTATGAGCAGGTCTGGGAGTTTTCTGTTATATATGGCCATGCTAAACGTCAGTCACGCTCGCCCGACTCTCCGAGGACATTATGGGCGTTTGCACGGCACTATTTATAGAGAGCCACAGCAATGTTTAGTCATGAAACACCTGAACCTTCAAATCTGAGCGCGGCCATCCGAGCATCTGTACAATCCTGTGTGCCATAATGCCTCACCCAGATGCAAAATGTCAGGAGGAATGCCGTTTACTAGTAGTTGTTGGGTAAAATGTCTTGCCAGACGGCTGTACGAACACGGGGGAATTTGATATTGAATGAGTAATATTCTGGCTCGTGTCACTTCAAAGACATGGCACTCCAATCCATCATTGTTCAGGAGTGTTTCATAGCACTGGAGCTGTTGGCCTTGAGTCGTTAATTGGTCAATGAAGTTTTAGCCAACCAAAACTAGACGACTATTTAGTTTTTTTTTTTTTTTTTTTTATGGTATTCATATGGGACAAAAGAAAAAAGGAGAAGGCATGGAGTGTTAGCTGTTGATCTGGGAGTGAATCATGAATGAGTTGAATCTGTTTTTTACTTGAATGACTCCTATGCAGTTGTGGTCTTATGAGAACAGTTTGGGTCAGATCATGGATGTCCTCAATACTTTTGACAGAGCTTTTGCCAGTTTCACACATCTGTCCACTTTTATCACTTGGCAAGGCATGAGTTTCATCAACCAGGGATTTCTTTAGTCGACTCATGTCCAAACAGAAAATATAAAAAAATTGTCTTGGTGTATGTGTATCATCAGCAGTTTCAATTCAAACATTCTTCTCAAATGTGCGTGCTCTATTGACACAGTAAATGCCTAACCTCCACCTTTATGTCCCATAGCCTTTTATCACATATCTTTTTATTCATGCCGTATTCTTCCTCTGGAGGTGCTTTGGCTCCTGGCGCTGGACCTGCTTCTGTTACGGGCTGCAGATTTTACATTCACACTATATTTGTGAACCTGGTTCATTCTGAAGCCTCGGGTCCAGACCTCTGTCAACACACCCTGTTTCAGTGCAGTCACAATGGCTGAATAACCTGCACCAATAGGAACAAAGATGGAAGGCACTTACTGCTCCCACATTCAAAGACTCAAAAGACAGCCTCTTATTGCTTTTAACTTGGTTCGAATTGTGTTCGCTCATAAAATTATTTTAAAAAAATGTGCACTTGGCATTTCTACTTTCCTCTTTAGATTTGAATTACTCTTTTGGTAGAGGTAATAAATCTTGCATATTTTAGTCCGAGTATCTTTGTCTGAAAAATCCATGAAAGCAAACAGACCAGTGCAAAACTCATCTGTGTTGAACTATTGTAGTTCCTTTTAGTTCAACACAAAGGTAAAGATTCTATGAAAGCCACGTGTTTTTTTCATGAATGAATTGATCATCCTTTAATTTACAGCACCGTAATCACATGATAACAGCATTGTAACAAGGCTTATAGCATTACTAAGAAATCACTAAACGTGTTCCTGGTCATTTACAGTTCATGTGAAAGAGTTGAGGTTAATCATATTATCATGAAATAAAGACATGTCTCAGATATGTCCCGTTTTCATGAGTAATTACCATGAGATACCATATTAAGATAATCCTTTATTGTCCACACATGGGGAAATTTCATTGTTGCAACGCAGGTAGATACAGAGGTAGATATAGTTACCATTCTATTACCTTGCTATTATCGTGTTATAAAGTACAACCCTATCAAGATAACTCCAGAGCTCTAGATGCAAACATTTTGAGTGACAAAATATGCATTTATCAAAGCCTGGCTGTCAGCACTTCAACTTAAATGGCACATATACTTCAAATATTATACACACACATCTGTTGCACGGTTTCATAACGGCGATTTTAGCACGGAGAAAATAGCAAAACAACATTTAATTGCCATTGCCAATGTACATCTGTGTGACTGTGAATATAAATGAGAGCGCAAGGGCCTGTTCTCATGGTAACACTAGTAGGAAGTGATGTGCTGATTGACCTTGAAGCGGCTGAGATTTCGTTCAGTACATGAGAGCCGCAAAGACGCAAGGTAAGACTTCACAGGTCCAGCGAGCCAAGCCGAGCCCCCCTCCAACCCCCGCTGTGAGCGAGCTGTAATAGTATATACTGTGTGCGAGGCGCCATAGTGTTACTTCACGAACACATAAACGAAACGGGCGATGTGGTAATAGAATTGTACTGAGGATATCTCAATGACTCTGTTACAAAGACTGCAGGCATCAGGTGTTAATGATGTGCCCCACACTCGTGCCGAACTGTACCATGATGTGGTGCGTTGCTTTGGTAGTACCAGTGTGACCCTGAGGGGGGCACTGCGGCACTTTCAACAATGCCGCCTTCTGCCTTCCTCAGCTCTGCGTGTCTTTTTCCTGTCCTCCTTTTGTTCTATCCCTCTATACTTGTCTTTCTAATGCTCTGTCTCATCTCTGCTCTGTCTGGCTTTTTTTGCTGGGTTCTCTTCCTCGGCTTTCAATCCACACTTGTTTCCTTTCCCTCTCTCTTTCCCTCTCCATCTTACTTTCTTTCTCTTTTCCACTACTTTCCCCCCCTCAGATTTTCAATCAATATTACATCTTTCTCCTTTTCCTCATGTACATATAAAATAAGAGACATCAAGTCATTGCAGAGCTTGCCCTCTTTCCTGTTAACACCTATCTCTCATTCATTGCATTTCCATATTGCAGTTCAGTATAATTTGTCTGGCTAGTCATATAGCAGCATTATCAGATTGATATTTAATGGAAATATGACAGAAGACATTTTTTGCTGTGATTTTTCCTTCCCTGAGGCGGCGCGAGAGCTTATGACGTCAGTTCGTTTCACATCCCTGTAGGTCCGGTCAGTGCATTTGGTGGAAGCAGCTCGAGCCAGTAAATGATTGTGCATAGTATGTGTGCTCTCATTGCATTAGCGTGAAAGGGAAAAGAGTGGAGATACCAGCACCACATCCACGCATTCATCTTAGTGCATTTCGCTTTTGCCAATTGTGTTTGTAAAAAGAGGGGCCGCTCGCATTTTGGGTGAGCAGCTCTAAGCCAATAACAGCTCACAAAGTCTGGAGTGTGTGAGCCAGAGCCAAACTGTAGAGTCAGCAAGTGGTGGACTCAGTATGAAAGAGAGCAATGTTTTTGGGGGTTTTTACAGGAATGTTGTCTCGAAGCAAATCTGTGAACAAACGTTTTGCAACTCAAAAGAAATAATTTTTAATAGAAGGGTCCAGTTGGATTCATCAGCATTTGGCCCTGCAGTTTTATCCTGAAATCCTGTATTTCACAAGCCTTGAGTCGTGTCACTATTTTCTACAGGTGGCACGAACAGATGAGCGATCCACATGTCTGTAGAAAAGCAATACATAAAAGCTTATTATCGGACCTGAGTCAAAATAAATAATCACATGTGAAGTTTGCCTGTCATTTAAAACAGAAGAGAGAGAGCAGACATTATCTCTTGACTGTTTTAAATCTTAACTCTCATGTGATGCTTTGTTGAAATGCACTTTAACAAATAGAGGCAATGAAACCCATAACTACAGTACTTATAGACAGTGTATGTTCTTTTTATTACTTTTTTATAAGGATTTTTGGCCCGTAGGCTTTATTAGACAGGACAGCTAAGCGTGAAATGGGGATGAGAGCGAAGGGAGGACTTTCACATGGAGCATAGCATCTGTGCCGCCGCCTTAACCACTCGACCACCGGGGAGCACAGTTTCTTTACATTTGATGTCTCGTACCGCTCCAGTTGTGTTTGGAGATGGAACTTGAAACATACAGTCCGCCATATCCCAGTTAAAATAATTTACCCCTTCTCAAACAATCGCCTGGTCATTAATCTCGCTGGAGCTCTAGGCTTAAAAGTGTCTTCTCAAGTAGACGGATATTTATCTAAAAAATGTCAGTGGGCCAAGTGCACTCATTCATGCCAGCAGTTGTAATCGAGTTGACAACATCTGCACTCCAGGGATGAAATGAGAGAAGAGCAAAATCATATTGGATCAGCCGCTGCCTGTGGTTAAACACTGCAAAAGTTCAATGCGACTTTTCCTTTTTGTGCAAGACAGCCATCGTCACCTCCCCCGGCGTCCAATCCATTTCATTTAAGCATTATTGATTTCTTCTTTGTCACAAATTATAAATAAAAAGCAGGCCATATCTGGGTGCTGTAATTAATGATGAGCTTTAATATGCTGCGTCAGAATATGAGCGATGGGCGTCTGATGGCTCGTGTCCTGACCTTGACAAAAGAAATCAACACTAAAGAGAAGACCAGTTAGGTAGCATTACACAGCATCTTATAAATGATAGACTTGTATCACCTTCACTGCTCATGAGTCCACGCTGCAAGAATACACATAATTAACGGCAAATCACTGCTCTGAGGCTCATTTGAAGCTGGGATTACAGATATATGACTGCAGTATTTCGGCTGAGAAACATATGTCCACAAGACGAACAGCCAAAGTAAATCAACTGAGGATTTTCTGTGAAATTGGCGGTTTAAGAGGTAATTTATAATGTCTATAAAAGGGAAACTCAGATTATTAAAAACAAGACACTTAGCAATTTTTCTTCTCTGCTAATTTAGATAAACTCACTAAACAGCTCCATAGATCATCATTGAAATCATTTTGAAGGAGAAGAGCACTGTGCCGTTTGCATATTATTTCTTCTAATTTTGTCATTTAATTAACTGTAACGATTCAAGATTTTCGGTTTTGGTGGCAAAAAAGCATTTTTTTTTTTTTTTACATCTAAAGAAAGAAAGAAAGGAAAAAAGGTAATTAGATGTTGCTGAACTGACACATACTCCACTATGATAACAATTATGAAGACAAATCCAAAAGAGCTTGAATAGCATTTAAATAAAGGCTATACAATTTAGATACAGTCACAATCATTACTGAATTGGATGTTAAACAAACCCCAGAGGACGGTCCTATAATTCACAATAAGTAAATGGTCATTAAATCCCCTCATCGGTCAATTTGTGGAGAAAGGAAACCTAGGAAACAGAGAATGGGTTATTGTGCATGGTGCTGCAGTCCTTGGATACTCAACAACATGGTGCAAACATCAGAGGAGCATAATGTCTCCACGCAGAGGAGATTAAAGCGTTCATCAGCTGCCAATGCACAGGCCCATGTCCAAGTGGCACGCGACGCACACAATAGGAAGCAGACACTATTTCAGGTGCTGCACTGAGCTGCTTCATGGCGTGGAACAAGGCGGGATTGTCCCAAAAGCGTATTCCTAAACAGACTTCTTCTTCACAGTGTAATTGCAGCGATGTTTGAGTAATGTGTGACTAGTCACTAGTTGTACTTTAGCGAAGTTTTGACGGGTTCACTTTGGAGCGGATTGGTATGGTCTGAAAGTGTCTCCACTGTCGAAATTGAACCGCACCGGCAGGCTTTTAGATAGGATTTGAAAACACTCCGTCCAAATAATTTTGTTCGGGGGTACGGGGGCCGACTAGGCGAAAAAACGAGTAGCTTCGGCATTCTCCGGACCACGGCTCGGCAGCCGATCAGAGCCAAGCACACAAATTTCATCGACCAATCAGCGCGCAGCATGCAAATTTTCACTTGTAAACAGTAAAGTGTAATGGCGGACTATTGTCAAATGCGTCCTGGCCCGATTTAATAATAATATTCCCTTTTTTTCTAAGACTTATTCATAAAATGGCCGTCCCTGCACTCGAAAATGCCCGTCCACATTTTAAAATACCCCGTCCAAAATACGGGAAGACGGGTCTCTATCTAAAAGCCTGCGCACCGGTCCATTTCAGTGATCCAGCGTGGGCTGTGAGAGCGCTGGCTTCCAAAGGGGTCTGTCTTGCTTTTGACGCTTTTGGGCGCTTTATCTTGTGATATTTTATATGATGAGCAGACATGCTTTGCAAAACAAAGCTAGCACATGGTATCATAGCTGTTTCCTGTTTATCTATGCACAGCACTCGTGTCAAGACCAAAAATATTTCTAGTGCTTAATGCAGTACAGAAAATGATGTCAAAATGCGGCGTAGAGGTGTAGGGAAGGCAAATAAATGCAGAAAAAGCAAGGATAAAGTGGAAGCTGTTTCTTCTTTTGTCTTTTGTCTTCCAGCACTGCAAACTCAGAATTACTAAATATATTTTTGCCTTCATGATTAAAACATATGGTACAATTTCAATCTTATTTAGCAAGAAAACATTGCTTACGTTTGGGAGACGACAGCACATTGTGGCAGTATTGTAAAATAATGATTGACGAGCAGGTTGGAGATGGAGCTATACGTAATACATGTCAACAAGGACCGAGCTGGAGTTGTTGTTGGTTCAGTGGTAAGATGGAAAATCCCCCAAGAACAGTTTTAACTTTCTTAACTGCAACACATCATCTGCTGGAGGAAACCACACACAGAAACCTTAATTACCCACATGCAAAAAGACCCAGTTGTGGTTGCATTGCTATTCTTTGTCAAAACTATTGTAAAACTCAATAAAATGTATCTAATGTACATAAGCTTTATTCTTTTTATATCATTATCTATATTCTAAGGATTTTTTGGCTCATAGGCTTTATTACAAAGGGCAGATGAGAGCAAAAGGAGGGATTAGAGAGACGGGAGGACATCCAGTAAATGGTCGGAGTCAGAATTCGCTGCAGCCGGGCATATGTGTTGTGCTTTAACCACTCGACCACAAGGCAGCACACACAATCTATATTCTATACCAAGAATCCAATACACACTTGCCTAATGCCTGTCGACGCACACCCAGAACAAAAGATGTAGCTGAAAATAAATGAGAGAGATGTACTTAAACAACCTGATTCAATTCTGCTCTAAAGGTGCATTGTTAACACTCAATAATACGCTCACAATATTGTAAGGCTGTCATTATGTTTATATCATTCATGCACAGCTATATACCATAAGACAAGCACGTACCATTGTGTAAGAGCTGCAGGAGACTCTCAAAGACGTCTCTTTTCATTCTGGCCCTAGCAGCCCATTCCCTCTCTGAGTAGGAGGCGGCAGTGACAAAATGCCACAATCCAAACAGAACATTTACAAATATATGCATCTTTTGAGAAAAAAAAAAAAAAAAGCATGTCTGAAAGCATTTGCAATAATTATACACAATTTAAGTCAAAAAGTAAAAATTACCCAGGTCAAAAGGCTGGTCCCATTAAAGTAATTTCTGAACGCGACAGAGCAGAGGCAGGACCCTGATCCTCTGCGGCGCTTTGTTAAATAACCTTCTCCCACACCACAGTTTCCTGAAAAGTTCACTTTGGCGACTGGGGAAATATTTATTTCGTAGCTAGAGAATCATAATTCATTAACATGTTGCAATGTTCTAGTTTGAGAGTAAATGCTGTTATTGTGTTTGACAGACTGACAGCACTTGCATTGCATTATTCATGCCAGAACTGTCAGTGTTAGTCTGAGTAAGCAGCATAAGACAAGGGTTTTAATAATGAAAAAGCCGGTCCAAATGAAAACATGTGAAACATAAAAATATAATCAAGAGCATCACAGCTCTGGATATGTATATCTCCATCCATGCCCTTTATTTAATTTACTGATGTCTCTCCAGTGTTGACAACACGTGCTGTGTGGTTTGCAGAAACTTAAAATAGCAACATCACTTCTGGCAAATTGGATTTCTAATTACTCTTGCAATGCCATCTGTTTGAATTATGACTGCAGAAAAAACACTGTAATAGCGCAGCATTTTACTAATTTCTGCGGTGTTCAACATTCACGCTTTCATTTTTTAGCAGAAAGACTTTTCTCTCATATGCTTTGTTAAAATAAAACCAATTATCTGTGATTAAAAGCATCCAGCGGCTGGTCCCTAACGCACAGGGTGATTTAGCATCACGTGTCAGCTCCGGTTGAGATGGCAGCACGCCACCCTCGTGTGGAGAGGAATCTGGTGAATACCAATGCACTGGAGGCACAGCCGCTCCACAAAGACGAGCTCTGAGCTGCTCTGCCTGAACCTCCACTTTCGGGTTTGTTTATTGTATTACATCAGAGAGAAAGCATTGACCCCTGAACCTGCAGATCTTTGAGTTTGACCCTGACTTCAGCCTTTATGTCATTGTTTTCAGGCTCACTTAAACTGTAAACGGGGGCTGCCATTTGCAGCTCACTGGAGGACAGAAAAAGTCTGATGGTGACATTGTTTGAAAGTGCGCAGCTCAAACAGACTCCAAACAGAAGTGTCCTCTCAATTCTCACCCCTCTGCTTATTATTACTGTGAGCTCCAAATAAGTCGCTCTCCACAGCCCCGGCGGCACTCTGCTTCATGAGCCAAGAGTACATAAAGACGCTGCCAATGTCTCTCACAAATCAAAGCACTTTATGTCCCAATATCTCCACATTCACCGGTCGCGGATTGTTGTGAAGACTTCTCAAACTTTAAAGAGGTTTTTTTCAGACAAAATCCTGAAATCTCTGCTGAAAAACAAAGTAATTTAGCCATCCTGGCATACAAATATGATCAAATAATAATCATTCAGCTCATTCCGTAAGTCCTAAACAAATCAATGCGCTCCAGCAAAAAAGTGATTCATTTCTTGTCATTTGAGAAACAGCAGACCACTGAGAATTATATGAGATTGCCAAAAAATGCTGGAATCACGAAAACGTAGGGCAGACAGCGAGGAGGAGAGCTTCTTCAGAGCTTAATTGGGAGAAGAAATGCATTTCCATTGGGGATCTTAGCTGTCCAGCCTTTGAGCCAGCAGGTGGACTTTTTACTCCTCTCATGGTAAGCTCATTAGCAAAGCAGCACCACCCGACGATGGCGCGGGTTTGAAAACACGCCAAACATGAAAATGAGGACCGGCCCGAGTGCTTTTACTGGCGACAAGCACGACTGGAGCTGGCGGAGATAGGGATCCAGTCACTCCTGCCTAACGCTGTGACCATCAAAATCATATGGAGGATTTAACCTGGATAAATGACTTTGGTCAGCCAGCGAATAATAATCTGCACGTACCACTGCATTTGAAGGGTTGTTTTTCAGACTATTGTATATATATTTGTAATTTCCCCCTCATATCATCTGGGGACCCCTGAAATCATTTTGCCGGGTTGAGAACTACTGCTAGTCAGTACTTCATCTTTGGATTTCTGACCATTCCATGACCTGCGACCTCCATTGTTTAGTACAATTTCTTCCCTTCAGAGAGTTTGCAAGCGTATGGCATCTGTTATATGAAAGATGAGGCAATTAGTATCCAGTAAAGAGATTCTATATCTCCAGCATTGTGTCAAGAGTCTCTGAGGTAATTAACTTTGTGTCCTATGCATTGGCATGTTGTTTTAAAAAAGCTAAGTGCTTAACATTCACTAAAAGCTAACTACTTACAGAGAGATGATTGAAACTGGAGTACTATTTTGTAGTTGTTTGTAGGAGGCTGGAATGCGTAATGCACCTGTTGATTAGCTGTATACAATTGTACAGATCACACACAAAGCACAGTAGGAAGGAGATGAACAGACATTGCTGGGATTCTTTGTTTATAAGGATAGACAGACAATTTTCCTGTTTAATGGTTTTGGTGTATATCGTGGCTGTGTGTATCTTCTGTGTAGTGACCTGCATTTCAAAGAGAAAATTCCTTCAGCTCAATTAAAACTTGAATTGGCTAAATAATCTGATAGTGATAGATTAGATGGAGGGGTCAGAAATGAAATTCTAGCTTTAATTTAGCATTAACAACACATTTAATTAAATTATGTTGCATTTTCAAAATATGGGCAATGGCATTCCTCTTGACATCAGGACAATTCTGCTCTGGGCACAATTAATGGATCCCTTTGAGGCGGGAAAGAAGGCCGTCACATAAAAATGGATGACACAAACAATCAAGGACTGGGCAGAAATAAATCAAAAACAAAAAAAACAAAAAAAAAATAACTTTGCCACATA
Organism: Eucyclogobius newberryi; assembly: GCF_026437365.1. Lineage (NCBI taxonomy): Eukaryota > Metazoa > Chordata > Actinopteri > Gobiiformes > Gobiidae > Eucyclogobius > Eucyclogobius newberryi. Next base: position 26,521,892 of record NW_027315735.1, on the reverse strand, counting down.
ATTTGGAACTGGACAAATAATTTAGATTAGGGACAAATTGGAATAATTATGATGGACTACATACTTAGGACTGAACATGGATGTATTTAACCCTTTCTGTGTCTTTGTGTTTTATGTTTGTGTTGCATAAAATCCATTAGAATTAAATACATAACCTATTGAATCAATGATACAAACATGTATGGGCATTTAGATTTTCTTTCCTGAATACATTATTAAAAATGCAAAAAATGTTTTAATTTTAAATCAATCATCTTAACAAGTAAATGATTTGTTATGGCTCAACATAAAAAAAAACATTTCCCCAGATGTTTTGGAAATGTTGATTAAATTATGTGATTCTGAGGTATCACATAATTTATAATTTACACAATATTTACTCTGAGGTAGTAGTAGAAACGAAGAAAAAGACAAAATATTCAAAAAATGGCTATCCCTTGGCCTCTAAAAGAAATAATTGAATTCAAACAGATGCTACGTACACAATATAATGTTATTGCAGTCGTGAATGTGTCCCAGGGCAATGTTTTACTGTTTTCTACATCTCTCCTTGTAAAATATTTATAGGTTTTACACAAATACATGACCTCTTGGACTGGACCCACTGCCTTTAACATGGATTTTCAACAACCTCTCTTATTTCTCTCTCACACAAACACACACTTTTTTTTGTTCTTTTGTTTTTGCAGATATCAGTGCAATAATATCCATGGCCTCTGCCTTAGAAGAGCTACGACGAGCTGAACTTCAACACAGGTAGTGCTTATATACAGCAAAAACAGATTTAATTATGTAACTCATGACTACAAAATAATGTGTAAAGAAAATAACAGTCCAGGTCTGAGTTCACAGAGTTGTTGTGGAGTTTTCTTGTACCAAATTTTCCAGACTATAATTTGCACCTTGGGGTGCGACTTATACTTATATTTATACTTATATACTTATACTCCGGAGCAACTTATACGTGATATTATTTGTTATTTTCACACTTGCAACCGCATTTCATACTCCAGTGCAACTTATATATGTTTTTTTCTTCTCTATTATGCATTTTTATACTCCGGTGCGACTTATAGTCCGGAAAATATGGGTAAGTTTGGAATTTGTTCAATTGGGGATATTGTGAGATCTGTAGCATTATGTAAACAGTAATAGAACCACACTCAATCAGGAGGAACAACCGAATGATTTGGTTGCCTAAAATAAACCATTTCCCATCTGTTTTTTGTTTTATTTCATAACATAAAGACATTGTTGCAAAGAATGTAATTTATTTCAAATGGGAACGCGACAATTAATGGGGAAAAAAAATAAAAATTATATTACACACGAGTCACGTTTGAAATGGTCGGCTGTAATGAATATCCCGTGTCAACATCATCATTTCTTTCTCTGGTCTGCAAGAGCTAACCATGCGGGTAGTAAATTAGCTTTGCCAACCATAAAACATAATACTCTTATTCAATTATTGTCGAAAAAGAAGTCCATATAAACTGTTAGTGTCTTCAAAGCGAAAGCCATGGGGCTGTAGAATGATTTTAACGAGATCAGGTAATTTGTCATGCCTGCGTGAGTTGTGTGGTTTTGTTTCTTAACTTCATTTGTCAGGCAATTTAACAAGGTGAGGCTGTCTGTCGTTGTGTTTTGACATCTCTTAATTTGATGAAACATGTGTTGAAGTCTCATTTCTTGGCAGACAGCGCACACTCGATCCTATGAGACACATTTCTGTTCATAAAAAGCCCAGACAGGGGCATTAGTCTGACATTAGTCTGACCCACTGGACAATAACGCCCCAGACACCCTTTCTGCTGTATCTCATTATCAAATTGGCTCTCGTTGGTTATCGCTCTCATCAGGGAGCTATGGCAGAGATTTCTGAATGTCACTAGCTATGGATGATGAACCTGCGAGCCTGGTCCCCCTCTCATTTCCTTTCATAATAAAACATGCAATAAGAGTCAGAAGCCATATGAAGCACAAGGTTTTTATTCAGTCTTTTCATTAAATACAGAATATATGGGACTGTTTCACTTTAGTATAAGAAACTCTGCAAATAGCTTAGTTCAATTCCATTCAATTTATTTTTGTAACGTCCAAAATCCCAACAGCCGTTGCCTCGAGGGGCGACAGGGGAAAAAACAGATTAAACAATGATCATAGAGACTTGGCAATGTCCCAGCATCCCGTGTCCTTAGACAAATGTCCCAAGCTCCCCTGTCCTTAGACCCTCCTTCTCGGCCAGGAAAAACTACCAAACCTCCTTGGGAAAAAGTAGAAACCTGGAGGAGTGATTCACAGTGAAGGAGAGATCCGACTGCCTCAGACGGACAGTGGAGCTGGACCCACTCAGGAGTAGTGACCCCCATCAAGGTTTATATGTCACAAGATCAACATTGTTCTAGAAAACACATGGCTCAAAAGCTTTGCAATGACCTATCTCTGGTAATACAGTTGAAATAAACAAGTTGTGTAACGATCAAATAAAAACAGGACTCTACACTACAATTGCTGCATTCATGTGGTCCTCAGGAGGGGAAAGAATACACAGGAAGACAAGTCAGGAAAACAACTCGGGAACTCGGGTCAAACGCAGCTGCCCAACTGCCACACCTGACGTCACCTGCTGTGTGGAAATGGAGACAAATCAGCTGGTTTGTCAATTGTCTTAAATATTTGAGTTTTTCGACCAAACGTACTAATGAGTGGTCCATGTCGTAAGAGCAACAGATTTGTGCCAGAAAGACCCAACACGATTCATTCATAAAAATAAGTGGCTAGTGGGATGGTAATGCCCAAAACAAAATGCACTGCTTTGTTAATCTCAGGCAAACATCTCCGAACAGAGATTCCCAAAATACGTGACAATGGTGGGCCACTTGGCAGCCACAGTTTCTCAGGCAGCTAGTATTTCATAAGAGGAAATAACAATGGGCCAAAAATAATAATTGGCCATTTATTAGATTTTTTTGCCAAAACAAACAATGCTTTTGAGAAAGCAATCACAATATGTTTGGGGTTAGCTCTATTAAACGCTGTTAAGCAGACTTACTAGTGAGTTTATTACTGACGACATTAAAATTGAAATTTTCCGAGTTAAAATTATATAAATGCAAAGAAGTTGGAAAACCCGAGTACCCGAGGACCACATGAATGCATCAAATGTACCAAATGTATGAATATAATTAGAACTATCAGTAATTGTTAACAGGTACCAAACCAAATTATGAATCAAATTGTAAAACACATTATAAGTGAGGGAGAGGAGATAGTGGGGAATGGCCTTAAATGTCTATAAGCAACATGACAGAGGCTAAAAATCAACATTGAAAGACTATTTTCAGAACTGTACACTGTAGATGTGTAATTAAAGTGTAATTAAAACAACACAGGATAGATTTTGAGGGCGCAAAACAAACACACAAAGAAAAAAATAGAAACAAAAATATATGGGTCTCTAAAATTGTGTTTTTTTCTGGGATAAGCCAAATAGTGGATGAGCCATTTGTAGTCAGCTTTGCAAAGTCTGGATATGATCACAAATCCTACCTCCTTTATCCTACCAGACGGGGACAGGACGCCAGGACCAGAATAGCTCCATGAGAAATGGCCAAAAGTGATGGAGAAGTCTGAGTCTGTTATTGTTGTCAAAACCCAAACAGAAACTGAATATAATGTTGGGGCTAAAAAACTAGCGATAGGTGTTTGAGGAGAGTGAGCACATTATGAGCAGAGAGGAGCTCATTAGACGCTGCAGGTTTTAGCTGTTCAAAACAATGTGTCAGTACACCACTCAAAATGACACCAGCCGAGACAAACACAACATTTCTTTCCCGCCGGCGTCAGTGGAGAGCCCTGAAGAAAGCATAATCGCAGCCACACTGAGTCCTCAACCTGCTTTTCTTTGACAATAACGTAAAGCATTATATCTGCCGTGTATGTTGACACACACAGCTTATGGACTTACATAAGACGGCTTAAACCTCAAATACCTGATTGTGAGGTGGAAGTAAATCGCTTTAACCTCTCACAAACCCCTTAGAATGTCACTAGTGTCCGCATGCATCATTTATGTGGGAACATGCACAGCTTTTTCAGACAGCAAGATGAACCAACCGCACCGGATTTTGTCCTTTTCCATTTTCCGGGCAAAACCAAATGTACTTGTTTACAAGAAGAAAATTGGACCTCCCAGCTGCTTATGGTAATCACAATGCAAGGAAGTTAAATAGATTGAAAACTTGACATTTTCAACATGAGCCTTCATTTTATTGGATGTCTTTTATTGCCTTCTTTTGTTGTTCTCCTGCTGGTCGTGTTCTGTTCTTTGTGTGTTTGATATATTTTAAAAAACAACAAATTGACAACGCATTTTTATCAAGATATCCGATTGTCCGGGCATCTTAAGTTTCTTGAGGTACAAAACATGATGTGCAGTATAACCCAGTATCTATAAATGTATGTATCACACTCAAACCATGACACATCACGTAATGCCACATTCTTCTCTGCCACATTCCCACCATTTGTAAACACCATAACCGTTTTATCTATATGCTGACATGTGGTGCTTACAGACTTACATAAGACGTTTTAATTCAGCCGACAAAACAAACGGGAAATATATAAATAAATGTGTTTCAAAGGCAGTGCTCTGGCTAACCTCGGCTCAGTGATCGAGGAACATGAAAAGGGCCCCAGGAGATGGTGGGTTTCACATAGCGGCGTGATTTATGGTCCACCATAACAAATCAACAAGTTTAACTTTAATTGTTTTCTTTGTGACGGGAGGCGGGGTAGTTAATACAGAGCCATGATTGATGGCACAGGGCACTGTGTTTGGCTCTGCACTTTGTCTTTCGCATTGGAGCTCAGGAATTGAACCAGTTGATAGAAGCAATTAATTTGAGAGCGAAGGAGATTTTTTTTTTTTTTTTTTTTTTGGAGCAGGAAATACACCAGCACCTGTAAAATGAGCGGCAAATTGCAGCCTTGCCTTGTCATCTCACGCTACACATCCTTGCTTTCTTTATGACTAGTGCAAAGCATTATTAGCCGTCTAGCAGGATCTTTAATGGACAAGTCTCACCTGTATTATTCAGTGAAGGTTCCAATGCAGCCATATATTGTAAAGTGTCATCTTGATACAGTAATTAACATTTTTGGGTTACTTTATTGAGAAGGATTTTGAAAATTTATTCTGTAATTGAGTATAATTTTAGATGTCATTTTTGATGTAAAATTCTAGGAGTTGAGTGCAGCACAAGTCCCAAGCGTCTCACTGCTGTATTTGCTCTTTTCTACACCTACAAAAACACACAACACAGCATCACCTCCCCTGCTCTGATTGGCTCAGCTAAAACAACTAAATCCACTCTAAAACACTGCTCTAAAATGTTGCTCTAAAATGTTGCTTTTGTTTTATTTGATACAATTTTGGCAGCAGTACTTGTAAACTGTAGTTTTACTTAAATGCAAATTATCAGTACTCTTCCCACTTAGTTACTAGTCAGGTCTCTGAAGTACCTTGCCCAAGCACACATAATTATTCTAATTTATATGGTGATATTTACATTTCTGGCCTTTTTAATTACCAACCTTAATCCTATTTGACGCCAAGAAAACCAGTTAGTTTTGAGTCCTATTACGTATGGTTTGATAAAGTTATCTGGTTAAGGCTCATTAGTTTGTTAAGCAATTGAGACAGGCATTTAATTCAACTCTTTGCTGATGCAGTGTCTCTTCGGAATAGTGGCTGTTACCCATTAATCAGTGGTGCACACCTAATTTACAAGGACAACAGAGCAGGGACTGGCCAGTGAGGGAGAAATGGCCACACACTTGCATTAAATCACCATTAGTAATTAGTGAAGCTCTAAAGCATGTACACTAGATCACACAGGGTAAAGAAACATCTCCCCTTAATATGGCCCACTCCATAGATCAGACAGTGTGGAAATGGCAGTCCAAAGATGGCTCCCAAAGTAACCTTGCCAGTAACTCAGATGCCAAGCCGGGATAGGTCTATTTATTCTCTGCATTTGTTCCAGTCTGCTGCCGTCTGATGGAATGGACTGAAGATGATTTACACACTGCTTGCAGATTATTGGATAACGGGAGGAAAGCTGCAAAACAGGAGCCAATATGTTTCACCTTGACATATGTTTTACGACTACTGGTCTAGTGTATGTTTTTGTCAGGCTTTTTTCAGTTTTTGAACATTTCAAATGGAAAGGAACAAGGTATTTTTAAGCTTTGTTGAGTGCTTTTGTCAATATTTCACTTGAGTATTAATTTATTTAACAACTTTGTGTTTCGAAAGTTACTATTATAGCAATATTTTCATTCAGCCGTGACTTTTTGGCTTCTCTGCTCACTTTCCCTTCCAGCCTGCTGTCGTCCAATGCAATGACACCATGATTTACTTCTATTGATTATCAGATGATAGAATTAAAAGTGCGAAAGAAAGCTTTGCCCAAAAATCTATGCATCCAACTTTTAATTAAGTTTGGGCAAAAAAAAAAAAGAAAAGATAAGAAAAACAGTTTCTTTCCTCAGTCATTTACAAAGATGACCTTCAATGTGAATTGCACTAATGAAATATTATTCTGGTGTGTACAGAGGAGGATAAGAAGGATTAAGCCCTCATGCACAAACTTTGGCTTGTTCCAATTGTCACGCCACGCATACCAAAACATGGTTAAGACAATAAATCAAATGAAACTGATTGCAATACTGTCTCGGAGTGTTTTCCCCACCATCAATCATATTTACAATGAATTACAAGGGCTGCTGCAAACGCTTATGATGCACAGCAAACTGGAGATGGACTCGCGACCCAACAAATGATATTGGGTTTATTATAATTGTGGTGGGGAGCAGGGGAAGGTGAAGCACACAAGGACATTGCTTATTAAGTCAGGTAACAATACGAACACATGCAATTACGCACCTAATGAAATGAGAGTGAACAGGCGATTAGACAAGTTTACCAGCGAGGATTGAGATGTGAAAACTTCAGATACAAGAAAACACAAGGTGGAAGGTCATTTTTTATTCACAATTGGTCTCCGAATTATCTAATTATATGTGAATGGGCCCATATGCTGGAGTTCTCCAAAAGTGCTTACTGGCTGGTTTAGATGGGATGTTTTGGGGGTAGTTCTTCAGAACTCCAAAACGCCATATTGGATCACCAATGTTTAAAAACTTCAATAAAGGATTTTAACAACTAAATTGTTGGTATGTTCTCAAACCTTACAGGGACCAGGCAATTGACCAAAATAACAGGGTAATGTACAAAATACAGCAAAGCCTTGTGCTTAGGGCGTCCCACGCGTTGGAGTTTTTCTTTATTTACGGTTTTCCATTTTGTTCACCATCTTATAAAAGCAACTCTCGAGCTGCTTGATATGCAGTAAATAAAAATAAAGCTGTAAACCTCATATTTCCAGTCAAATTTGCCATTCTGGAAGGATCTGAATCAGTTTGTACTCTAAACCCACAAGTAAAAAATGTATAGGACTTTTATATGGATTCCGCCTAGATACTTGCCTGATACCTTAAGCTTTTAAAAGAACATTTTCAAAACCCCACAGATGCTCATTTTAGTGTCAATCAGCCGATCCCTCCAGACACCAGCTTTACTCATTTGTATATTTAACAAAGACAATCCAGGCGGGATTTAAAATCTGAATTCCTCCGAGTTTGTTTCTACTTATGATTCGAGTAAAACAGACATCAGAGTCCAAAACTACAGAGTCACAGCTTCACAAAAGCTCCAGACAATGGTTTGTACTCAGTTCAGTTTTAAATAGGGGTCATTTTTTCAGTTTTTTTTTTTTAAATATAGGCCCCTAAGCAGAAGGAAGTGGTGGATCTGGAAATGGGACCCACACAATAAAGTATACCTTATCCTTAACACATTGAATATTGGTAATTACATTGATTAAATTGCAGGTTCAATGGACAGGACAAAGGGGAGGATCCCTCCCCTTTGTCCTGTCCGTCAATTTTTGTAGCTCGTTTTGAGCTTTCCGAGCTTAGTTTATCAATAATAGCACAATCTGTACCCTGTTGTCTGTTACACCACAAAAAATGACAAAGGAACTGACTAAACCTAGATTTTTATCTCTTTTTATGGATGAGTTTGATCTTTTATTCAGTTGTTTTTTTGTAGAATCACTGTTAAACTAAAGGCAGAGAAACAATGAGGCAAAAATGTTCACCACAAAAACATTTCAGAAGACTAAGGAGCTAATTGGCCGCAGATCCACATGCAGTAGACATTACAGAGACAAACTCCCAAAAGAAAATCTGGCATGAAATGTGCATCCCGTCACAGCTTACTGACTAACTAATGAGGCGAGCTCCTTTGTTGACCTGAGGAGAGTCCACAGCCCTGACCCCGGGCCACAAACCAACTGTCTCCAAACAACTTACTCAGCACTTTCAGCTTCAATTGAAAACCACAATTAGGAAAGTTTGTGAATTGGGCATCGATAGCAAGAATCTTTAAGGTCTGTGTGAGGTGAATGAGACCACAGCTAAGAAAAGAAAAGGGAATGGCCAGTGTCTAAATAAACCTGACCACAAGAAACATGTTGGGGGGCAGCAGTCTGACAACAGTAAAATAGAAAGCACATTGCCAATTATGGAAAGAATGGGGGATCAATAATTCATTGTTCAAAAGTTCTTTTGTCAAAAAGTTTAAAACTTAAATGCAGCACCAAGGAAAATGATTCATACTGTGTACTGATTTTGATACTACAGTGATTACATTTATAAAGCAAATGTTATAATGAAAAGTGATAATAATTGAGTTCTAACTTAGTTCAAACTCAATTTAATCGAGTTGATTTTTTGTCAACATCGATATGCTTAGTTTTAGTGTCTGGTTTTAATTCTACATAATAGTGATTAGTGTATATTTTTGACAGCCTGTTCTTAATTAATCTTATGCAAGTATAAAATACATGCCTCAAGTTAATTTTTTTAATATTTTATTTTTGGATGTTTGTATCGGTAGCAGCAGCACTGGTCATGTTTTAGGAGTAGTATAAGCAGTAGTTTTCAAGATTACGGTAGTAGGATTACTTAAAATATAATCAACTAATAATACTTCAAATACAAACCACAGTAAGTATAAAGCACATATGAAACTGTCTGCAGTGACTCAGAAGGACAGTGAGAGCTGTAAATGCTCAGAATGAGTAAGTCTAAGTACAGCAGGGTTGACTCTGATGGTTCCCTTCACTGTGGATCTCCAGGGCGACAAACCCTCTCCTCTACAGTCACACTCATTACAGCTCTCACACAACTCCACAAACCTCTTCTCACCTGCAGCCACCTGTTAGCAGCTTATAGACGATCTGCCTCACCAGCTGCACAGGCCCTAAAAAATGGTTTCTCTACTTTTTACTGTGTTTAATAGTGTGAATTTTCCAAACAATGGGACTTTTAAAAAACATTTGCGACTGTGTACGTTTGAACTAATTTGCTGCCGAATACTGGGACCAAACCTGGACCAAACCAGGACTAAACCAGGCCCAAATCAGGACCAAACCGGGACCAAACCAGAACCAAACCAGGAACAAATCAGGACCAAACCAGGAACAAATCGGGACCAAACCGGGACCAAACCGGTACCAAACCGGGACCAAATCGGGACCAAACCGGGACCAAACCTGGACCAAACCGGGACCAAACCGGGACCAAACCACGACCAAACCACGACCAAACCAGGACCAAACCAGGACCAAACCAGGACACTCCAAGCACCTGTGAACATGCCAAGCACCTGCATTTACAGTAGTTCCGGCCGGTAGTTCCCATTGTACAGAACAGACCATGTCCTCCAGAGATTATGGATCAGGTGAATGTTGGTGGTTGGAAAAGGCTATTCATGGGTCCGAAGTAACGTGTCTCAAAAGAAAGGATTATTCTTCCTTAACATTCCCAGCAAGAAATGAATTGTTGCCGTCAGGACCAGTGGATTTAGAGAAACCACTCCAGACTGTTCAGTGAGCACTTTGTTTCAGGTACTTAGCAGCTGGCTAATGCTAGTTTGCACATTAAACTACTACTACTATGATAAGACATATTATTAGCCCATACTTTCGAGACTTAACCTTAGTTCAATGTCTGGGTGTTTTAGGATCAGTCACTTATCCGCAGACAAGCTCTGTGTGCCTGAAAGCTTTGAGGCCTTGTCCGTACGGAGAGCGGCTGTGGACGAGGTAGATGTGAAGTTTATGTTGCTTTTAAATGGTGTCAGTGACTCAGACCGTGGATAAGGATCAATCGCAACACTTCTGTTTCATTTTCAGGGAGAGGCACTATATTTCATGACTAACATCTAACCCGGCATGACATCCTTTGTTGCCAAAACACTATTTCAATACAAAATATTATACATTTTGAATGGGAAAAGGTCTTCATAAAAACATTCAGATCTGGAAGCAATTGTTTGCCTGAAACCTGTGAATAGCAAGAAAATTCTATCATGAAAAGCTCCACAGAAAAACAGCAAGTCACTATCAAAAGGTGGCAGCACTAACAGTAATAATATATCAATGCTCAATTCAAGAACACTCAAATGTTAAGTGTGACTCATGCTTTTAGAATTTAAAATTTAAATACATCATAACTTTGACACAAATGTATTCAACAGCCACTGTTTATGAATACTTTCACCAGCACTTTAGTTTGTTAACGAAAAGGTTGTGTAAAAGAAAAAGCGACTCTTCTTTTCTGACCAAAATCTGCTCTAGTTGTTCTCAGTTGTCATCTCTTTTTAGCCCACAACACATTCTTCCCCTTTTCCCCTCAAATCACCCAAATCTCCGTTTGTGAACTCTTAATGATGCGTGCAAATGCAAATAAACCTTTGGCCATTTCTGAGTACCGGCGCTGAACCCAAAGGAAAGGAACACTGTGGGACAAATCATGCTTACACAATAAGAATTACCTCTCTGTCCACGGTGCCTCGTTTGTAAAAATACATGCATAAACTCGATGCAGCAGCAGAAACCAATTACCCCGCCCTCAGCTGTTCTTCTGCACAACAAACTATTTTATTGATCCCGTGATAATTAGGCCAGTCACATCATAAAGCACCTGGAACAGATTGGTGGCTCAAATTATTGATTACCCCTGGGCTACCCTTCACCGTTCATTGTCTTGCCCTGTGCATTACTTGATGAGATCTGCTTTGTCGCTCTTTCTCTCCTCCTGCGTTTCTCCTTTGCACGGAAACATTGACGAAGCGGCCAACTGGTCAAATCCACACTTCCCCTAGTCATTTGTCATCTTTTCCACCAGTTTAAAGTCTTTATAGCTTAAAAAAAACAAGGTTAACCTCTAATAAACCCGAGTCCAGATGTAGCTGGTGCACTCCCCCATTTTTGTGCTATAAGAATTACTCATTTAATCTGAAATCATTTTGAACTTTGATTTGCGGTTGGGACTCAGGCCGTGACCTGGACCACACCAGCTGTGTCTGATGCTTCATTAACCAGCATGCTCGAGGCCTGACAGCCCCGTGACCTTTGAACCCCTTACCCACAAGCCGGGCCTGAATAAAAGTACGTCCTGCACAAAGCTCTGACCTCTGCAGGAGACTGGGCATTGTCAGAGCCACAAACATATCTGTTTTCTCAGTCCAGGAGCGTATTCGGAGGTCGCTCATGAGTCTTCCTTTATAGCAAGTCGCCATGGCAGCCAGTGCTGAGTCTCCATCAGCTTGTTTTTGGTAAACAGAGTGAAAACAAGAACAAGATGGAATGTTTTTCGATTGTTATGAAAGATATTTTTTCATGTTTTGTCTCTCCCCTCTTCTATATCAAAGGGAACGATGGGTGCATCATATTTTCATACACCGATTTTTTCCTTTATTTTGTGGGGACATTGTTAGTGAACCTGATATAGACGCTGTAAACACACTGGATTATACCCATGGGCTAATTTCCACCCATTGTCCCGCATCTCTCATTCAAACACCGGTGTACATGGACTCTGGAGGCAGAGCGGGTGAAGCATCTTACTCAAGGACATAACATTTCAGTGTAAAATAAAAGATTTGGTAAAAAACTGAAAAAAACTCAAAGAAAAAACAATACAAAATAACCTCCATATCTTTCACCTCAGTGTGACACATTTTGACTAAGCGGGCCCTTGTTCAGAGCCCGGTCACAGATGTTTTCGACAGCTGTATTTTTGACAGGACAGTAAACAAGTAGAGCGGCTCAAAATGTGCCATGATGTAGACAGACTCCAAAAACAAATACTGCCCCTCCACCCCTGCGGCCTCGTCCCCCGGGTGAACAGATTTGTCAAATCTGGATCCTGTCGCAGAGTTGTGCAAAAGCAAAACAGCGGCGATACCGCTGTACAATTTCCAATCCCATACCCTCACCAACAATTATAACGGCACCATTATTATTGTATCATCAATAAAATGTAAAACCTAAGCACAAACTAAAACTTACTTCATTCATTACGTTTTTGTGAGCATATTATATATATATATATATATATATATATATATATACATGCAATTTTTATTTTCCTTTTTTTCTAAACCATGTATTTTTAATTATACAATCTGTGTACAGAAATGTCCACCACACAGCTAAATGTAGAGGTTATGCACTGACATTCTTTAATTTGTCAGTGATCCCTGATCCCTGAACAAGTTCAGTGAATTTAAGTTAAGTTTCTCAAAAGTTATAACATACTTTAACATATAGTCTGTGATTACATTAACAGAACTGAATATGTGTATTATTAACTGATACCTTAATCATTAGTTAACCTATAACATTTTACTTTAGCTACCGTCATTATTATAGTGTACTATTGTTTTTTTTATTTCCTTTTTTATTTGTATTAACTGCTAATAACATCAGAGTTCCTGGAGTCTAGGGCCTAGACTAACCCCAAAGGACATAAAACAGGACATAAATCCATGGCCCAGCTAGCTCCTGAATCCAGACACAAAAAAACAAGACTTAATGGAAAAAAGCAAGAAACAAAACACAGTTAATAACATGTTAAGTGCAAGAACTGTGATGAGATGTGATTTTGATGATGATTTGAGCTGCTTTTAGCAGCTGGACACCAGTGTGTTCTCTAACAGCAAATATTGAAGTTATTTATTTTGATTAGTTCAATAATACTACCACTTTTCCTTCTGGCGTTTGTGTTGTTTTATCAAACAAAAAACTATGAAAAACAATTAAATGAATACAAAGCTGAGTTGTTAAAGGAGTAGATTATTGCATACTTACATTGTAAGTAAAGTATGTGTGAGTCTTCCTCAAGAGGCACTCTACATCTCACACGCTTCTATTGACAGCACACAAGAGGACAGGCTTTATGTAAAAAGAAATCATTTAGCATACACAGAGCTGCATGAATAATTGATAAGAAGCATACATTAAGCAGTTATTGAACAATTGCTTTCTTACATTAGAAGTGTGGAGCTGTGACCTTCTCTCAGAGTGATTCTCTAAGTGTCCTCTTCATTCTCTGATCATACATTTACAGAAACAAATGCTGATAAAATGCCAATGAAACATTCAATAATATAACATAAAATAAATTATATAGAAACACACAATGGGGAATAAAATAATTAAAAACAAGAGCACCGGTACTGAGGATAGTCTATTTAAAGCTTTGAAAGGCAGAAAATAATTTTCGTTTTGTGCCATAGATTGAGAGTAAAGTTCCTGAAAGCCCTTTTCCCTAGCTCAGCATTGACTTTGTGAGACTCTAAGATAAACATGACCAATCTTGATCGGTCAATACCTGGTCTGATGATCAGTAAACTTGTTAAATAATCAGGCAAATCCTCAATGAGAGATTTATAAATAAATAAAAAGGCCTTGCATCCAATGATTACTTTAGAGCAGGGGTGCCCACACATTTTTGGCTCATGAGCTACTTTTATATTCGACAAAGCCTGAAGATCTAAATTATTGTATAATTTAGTATTATTTTTATTGTCAGTATCAAACAGGTTTTTATTTTTGTTTATCCATAATTAGGTTACAGCAGTGCTTCTCAGTTATTTTCTGATAAGTTCCCCCTAGGAAGAAGAAAACACTTTGCGCCCCCCTACTCTCCGCTGCGACGAGTGCGGTGAGCGTATAAACTCTGCACCCCAGATATGTTAGCAAAGCAAAGTGTGTGTTTTATTGATGTGTAATTTATTTGGCTTCATGCTGCCCGGTGCCAACATTTTTTTTTTTTTAATAACTATTAACTTTCCCACTCTTAATACAGCGTATTAATTTAAAAATAAAATGGCCACAAATGGATTGAATAATATAAATGTATGCTTATTGGCCCCTTATTGTAGCTCTTTTAAGCATTATATAATTTATTAGTGAGACCATGGTAACGCTCGGGGGAGGGGCTTGAAACTTTCCTTTGGCTCACGCCAACAACAAACAGATTTGTGAAGTATAGAAAAAGCATTTACAGGTAAGATTACGCTCTGGAACTACCTGTCTCCTCTTCTCTCTTTCCCTCCCTCTCCCTCTCTCTCTCCTCCTTTGAGCTTGTGCCTTGCTTGTGCAATCCGTGGCTCCACTTTGCGAGCCGCATGCCCCTTGCTTTGCCTAAGATAAAGTACTCAATACAATACGCGATCGTATTGGGCACCCCTGCTTTAGAGTATGATTGACAGTGGTGAGTTCTGTATCCTTCTCCTGTATCGAACCATAATGTTGAGTGAAAAACTGAGGTTTTCAGGCTGTTGCTGTAGAATACATACATGGTTTGTATAATATCATGATAATCTAGAACTGATAGAAATGTAGCCTGGATTAACTATTTTCTACAATTAAAAGAGGGATGCACGTTTAATTTTTTAAAGAAGAATGTCAATCTGGCTTTAAGATTATTTGTCAGCTCTTGTACGTTTTTTGTTGAAAAGTTTATCATCGATCCAGATGCCCAAATATTTATTATAGGGTACGTAGAATAGATAAATTTTTTGTCTCACTGGCGTGCCATTTGGAGAACAGCACACATTTTATTTTACGTGAATTCATTAACAATTTTGAATTCACATATCTTATTGAATGGAGGTAAAATCCATTAATAAAAAAATAAGGCTAAAAGGTCAAAAGATCCAACAAAGTAATCTCCCTACATGTCAGTGCAAATCCACACATAAAGGCTGTGTTTGCATATCATCATGTTGATCAATAGAATGAATGATAAACAAACATCTTTCCATGTTTAATCCTAATTTCTTTCAGAGTGCCTCGCCCTAAAGCAGTCATTGTATCTTGTAACTTAAGAAAAAAACACCTCAGGAAATATACTGCAGCATTTTTACCACATACAGTCGACGATCAATTTTTAATAAAAGTCTCGGGGCTGGGCATTTTTCACAAGTCCACACAAAATGACCCACACTTCCTGTCGCTATAATTCAACCAATTACATTTTTACAGGGGGCCGTGTGCAAAGCGCGAAACAAACAAAAACCATATCCACATCTGAGGCGTTCTTGGCACCATTAACATCACTCTAATTTAATGCAGGCAGCAATTATGTATGACTAATGGTAGATAGAAAGCTTCAGTATTCAGGTCTGACATCGCGCACTAGTGTTCATTTAAATTGTTGATCTATGGATTGGAACAACTTTGATTAATTCACACTGTATTTGCATAAACGTATTATTAGATTGCCAAAACATTAGTTGTGAGAAGCATCTAAAGTTGTTTTTTTGCTACATCAGAGTTTTCCCTGGGGCAGTAATCCATTTTATGTAAATGTTGGTTAATTTGCTTGTTATTGAGCATTGGCTGTTTCATTGTTTGATTTTCTAACATAAATCAACAATTTTCTGAAGATTTGCCAAGCGACTGCTGTTGTGAATTTGGGCTGTACAAAAATAAATACTTGAATGATAAGAAAATATTTAACCCCTTTTGCTTAGGGCCTCTTATTCCCAAAATGCCTTAAAAAATGACCCCCCATTTAGAACTGACCCCTCTGGAGCACAAACACTGTCTGGAGCCTTTGTGAAGCTGAAACTCTTCACAAAAAAGTAAAAACGAGCTCTGCAAAGAGGAATTCAGATTTGATATCCCACCAAGATTGTCTTTGTTAAATATATGAACGAATAAAGCTGGTTTCTGGAGGGATCGGCTGATTGACACTGAAATGAACATCTCTTAAAAAAATACTTTAAAAGCTGAACGGCAAATTCACTACAAAATAGCTTTAGGAACTTGTAAAAAGCCAAAATGTCCAGGCGGGACCCATATAAAATTCCTATTATTAATATAATTTTGGGGGGTAATTTGTGGGTTTGGACTGGAAGTGGGTTACAGTCTTATTTTTATGTACAGCATATCAAGCAGCTTGAGACTTACTTTTAAAATATGGTGAACAAAATTGAATAAATTCCCAACTTCCCACGCGTGGAGGTTAATAAAAGCATAATTGTAAGTGACATATTGAAAAAAAAGTAATTGTAACCAATATATTTCATAAACTGCACCATTCCATTCAAATACTGCAAAGTATTATTTAATTATTGTTGGAATAAAGCTACTTTTGGTACCACAGATGCCATGTGTAAGACTGAAAGAAACATTTAATCCTTTCACAGTATCTCCTCTTGTATACTTAAAACAGGCTTTTATGAGCTTTAATTAAAAACGGTGTTCCTTCATCATTAACTCAAAGTTGTATTTGAGTAATTGGGTCATGCGTGTTTGAGTGATCCTGTATTGTCTTACTGCTTAGAAAAGGATTCTTTTCACCTTCCATCTATCTCTGCCCACTGCTCTTTGCCATTATAATAAAATAATAATTACAAAAATCAGGGTAATTTATTTTGGTCATGGGTCTTGTTTCTATTATCAAGCCGTTTTAGATCAATATTATGGTTTAAAATGAACGAAATGTTAAATTACAATTTATATGGTTTAATGAGAAACCAGAGAAAAAGCTGTGTGTCTTATTAAAAAAAAAGAAATGTTTGAATATAAATAACTTTGTAAAATATTCTTATTCATGCTTTCAAAAGAACACACACTGTATAATATTTCATTCTTTCTTTTTTTCTTTACTTTTTTCAATCCCTGGACATATTAAAGTCACTTTTGAATATTACTGTGTGAATTGCATAGTAGAAAAAGCTTCAGTTGTAGTCATCTGGACTCAGTTTGAAAAAATAGACGTTTCGACTCTCATCCAAGAGTCATTGTCAATAACAGAATTTAGGTCGAGAACTCCGATATTAATACTGTTCTGTGGTAAGACCCGCCCATTGGGTGGAGCCTTCCTGAAGTAAAAAGAGTTGTTTGTTTCAACAGAAACTCCCCCCTTGTATCTACCGAGCTAGCCTATTCAGAATCTTAATGGGCTATTAGAAACCTCTTTGTCTTTGTGAGACCCTGGCTCAACCACCCTGAGTACCTGATTAGCATCTGAATGTCCTTTACCTTTCCAGGGGTTCAGAATCCCATTATAAATAACAGGAAGATGAAACCTAAGCCCTCCATTTCTGTTTAAAGAAGGTCTTTCTTTTTTAACAAAAATAGCTTCCTTGACTCCTCTTTCAAACCATCTTTTCTCCCTGCTTAAAACCTTCACCTCACCGTCTTCAAACGAGTGATTAGAGGCTTCAAGATGGAGATGCACGGCGCTCTGAGGTCCTGAACTAGTATTTCTTCTGTGCTGATAAAGCCTCTTGTGTAGAGGCTGTTTTGTCTCACCTATGTAACGTTCTTTACAACTTTCTTCACTGCATTGGATCGAATAAACTACATTGCTCTGTTTTTGAGTCGGCAACTTGTCCTTTGGGTGAACCAGTTTTTGTCTTAAAGTGTTTCCTGGTTTAAAATAAACAGGGACTTTGTGTTGTCTAAAAATTCTCTGCAGTTTTTCCGACAGGCCAGACACATAAGGGATAGAAACACCCTTCCTTCTCTGTTCAGTTTCCCTTTTGTCCTGCTTCTTGGTTCTCTTCACTCTGTTGAGAGCCCAAGCGGGGTAACCACAGGCTGAGAGGGCATTACGGACATGTTTTTCCTCTTTCTTCTTGCCCTCTGAGCTGGTGGGCACACCTTGAGCTCTGTGTTGTAAGGTTCTGATCACTCCCAGCTTGTGCTGTAGTGGGTGGTTGGAACCAAAGAGCAGATACTGGTCCGTGTGTGTAGGTTTCCTATATACTTCTATTTGGAGTTTCCCGTCCTCTCCTCTGATCGTGGAACAATCAAGAAAGGCCAAGCGATTCTCCTTAGCGTCTTCTCTTGTAAACCTAATATGTGGGTCCACCGCATTGATGTGATCAGAGAAGGTTTCCAGCTCTTGTTTCTTGATTGTTACAAAAGTATCATCGACATAGCGGAGCCACAGTTTTGGAGCTATGCCTGAGAATGAGGACAGTGCCTTCTTCTCAAAGTGCTCCATGTACAGGTTGGCCACTATGGGAGAGACGGGCGAGCCCATGGCACAGCCATGAATCTGTCTGTAAAATTGTCCCCAGAATTGAAAGTAAGTGGTGTTCAGACAGATGTCCAACAGTTTACATATGTGTTCAGGTGTCAGTTTGGTCCTTTCCTGTAGGGTGGTGTCTTCCTGCAGTCTGATCCTCACTGCTGCTACTGCATCAGAGGTCGGGATGCAGGTGAACAGGGACACCACATCATATGAAACCATGAGGTCATCTGGGTCCAGTTGGAGATGTTTCACTTTATCCACAAAGTTGTGCGTGTTTTCCACATGATGTTCCGAATTCCCCACAAGCGGAGCCAATATAGTTGTTAAATGCTTGGCCACATTGTAAGTGATGGAATCTGTGCTGCACACTATGGGTCTGAGTGGAACCTCCTTTTTGTGTATTTTTGGAAGGCCATAAATGCAAGGCATGGCTTCACCAGGATACAGTCTGTAATACAGAGGCCGGTCTATCGCTTCCTCTTTTTCCAGCCTTTGTAAACAGTCTATCACTTTCTTCTTGTAGCCACTGGTCGGATCTCTTTTCAAGCGCTCGTATGTGGTCGTGTCCTCGAGGAGGGTGTGGACTTTGGCTTCGTAATCAGCTGCGTTGAGAATCACAGTGCAACGTCCCTTGTCTGCTGGGAGGATGTTGATGCTATGATCTTTTTCCAGTGCTGAAAGTGCTTTCCTCTCTTCAGCTGTGATATTTGAAGGCGGTGGTTTGGCACTCTTCAGGGTCGCTGTGACACGTAACCTCAGGTCTGTAGCCTCCGATTCAGTCATTTTGTTGTTCCTAATTGCAGTTTCAGTGGCTGTGATGTAGTCCTCTGTAGGGATGTGTTTAGAGGTGACAGAAAAGTTGAGCCCTTTAGAGAGCACCTCCTTTTCTGCCTGTGTCAGAACACGATCTGATAGGTTCTTAATCCAATTGTTTTTGCTGGTCGCTAATTTGTCTGTCTCAGTCCTAATGTCTAGCTCGACCTCACCTGCATTCTTTTTGTTCAAAAGAATGTTGAACTTCTTGATTTGGCGTTCTTTGCTCTTCCTGTGCTGTGCTTCTTGTGCTGTCTGTGTAAACTCCAGCACTCTTTTGAAAGCTTCTTCAGGGAGTATGCTGGTTAATTTCTCCTGTAAAGTTCCTGTTCTGCCTTTCAATTTATCAATTCTGACGTTGTTTTCCTGGATCCTTTCACTGAGCATCTGCATAAGGCTCCTTCTCCAAATCTTCTCTGCTCTGTGTCCTCTGACCGGTGATTTGATCTGCAGGCTCTTCGGGATCATGTTGTTCTGTCTGCATCTAAGATTGAACCTCAAGTGATTCCTGTTGTCTGCTAGTTTCCTGGCTACAGATTCGAGTTCCCGAAATAAATCCAAGGTTTTTGGCCCAAAATTCTTGGAAATATGTCGGTGTAATCCCTCATTCGTCCAGGCGTGTTCCATAGTAGAAAAAGCTTCAGTTGTAGTCATCTGGACTCAGTTTGAAAAAATAGACGTTTCGACTCTCATCCAAGAGTCATTGTCAATAACAGAATTTAGGTCGAGAACTCCGATATTAATACTGTTCTGTGGTAAGACCCGCCCATTGGGAGGAGCCTTCCTGAAGTAGAAAGAGTTGTTTGTTTCAACAGAAACTCCCCCTTGTATCTACCGAGCTAGCCTATTCAGAATCTTAATGGGCTATTAGAAACCTCTTTGTCTTTGTGAGACCCTGGCTCAACCACCCTGAGTACCTGATTAGCATCTGAATGTCCTTTACCTTTCCAGGGGTTCAGAATCCCATTATAAATAACAGGAAGATGAAACCTAAGCCCTCCATTTCTGTTTAAAGAAGGTCTTTCTTTTTTTTTTTTTTTTTTTTAAACAAAAATAGCTTCCTTGACTCCTCTTTCAAACCATCTTTTCTCCCTGCTTAAAACCTTCACCTCACCGTCTTCAAACGAGTGATTAGAGGCTTCAAGATGGAGATGCACGGCGCTCTGAGGTCCTGAACTTGTATTTCTTCTGTGCTGATAAAGCCTCTTGTGTAGAGGCTGTTTCGTCTCACCTATGTAACGTTCTTTACAGCTTTCTTCACTGCATTGGATCGAATAAACTACATTGCTCTGTTTTTGAGTCGGCAACTTGTCCTTTGGGTGAACCAGTTTTTGTCTTAAAGTGTTTCCTGGTTTAAAATAAACAGGGACTTCGTGTTGTCTAAAAATTCTCTGCAGTTTTTCCGACAGGCCAGACACATAAGGGATAGAAACACCCTTCCTTCTCTGTTCAGTTTCCCTTTTGTCCTGCTTCTTGGTTCTCTTCACTCTGTTGAGAGCCCAAGCGGGGTAACCACAGGCTGAGAGGGCATTTCGGACATGTTTTTCCTCTTTCTTCTTGCCCTCTGAGCTGGTGGGCACACCTTGAGCTCTGTGTTGTAAGGTTCTGATCACCCCCAGCTTGTGCTGTAGTGGGTGGTTGGAACCAAAGAGCAGATACTGGTCCGTGTGTGTAGGTTTCCTATATACTTCCATTTGGAGTTTCCCGTCCTCTCCTCTGATCGTGGAACAATCAAGAAAGGCCAAGCGATTCTCCTTAGCGTCTTCTCTTGTAAACCTAATATGTGGGAAACCAGACTTTGTGCTGTAACACTTGCATTGAAACATTCCTGGGGCAGGTTTCAAAGGGCAAGTACTTCAGTGGTACATCCCACAAAGTCCTTATGTACATCATCATTCAGAGATAGTATAGCTGCATATTCAAGCTTAACTCCCCGTTCTATTTTGGTCATTATTTTTTAAATTTGTCAAGACCTGTGAGCCATGTTAGTTTTGCTCTGGTAACATCTTGGACAATGGCCAAATCATGGCCAAGTTATCTGTTCTTTGTTGTTTACTTGTGTTGCAACACTGTAATTTCCCCATTGTAGGACAAATAAAGGCTTATCTTATCTTGAATAGTGCAGCATGGATTATTAGTTTTAATCATACTTACTGGTGCTAGTAACATGCTTAAACACATAAAGCGCCACATGGTTCTTTACTTCTTCTGACCGTCTCTTACAGAACATCCTGGACAATGGAACTGGTCAATGTGAAACAGAACAATGTCTTCGGCTCACATACCTAAGGCATTCCTTTCATCCTAAATATTCACCGCAATGAGATTATAAACGCTTTTCACAACTCTCTGAGCCCAGAGCGAGATTTACCATCACCATGATAAAGCTAACAAACATTAGCATGCTAACAGCGCATAGAAACGCTCTATGATGAAATGCAGATAGCACACTGTAATTTACAAATAGAGACTTTTACAGCATAATTGTACAGGGGAAAATCAAATTTGACTTTTTTACATACATAAACAACAATAACAAAAAAATGGTACAGCGCCTTTAATTAAATGATTTTGCTATTTGTACCTGAAATGTTTCTTTAAAATATACTATTGTTGTGCAATACAGAGGAGATAAAACTCTGACAAAATACAATTTGTTACAGAGAATGAAGTTTAATTGACTGTTTTAACACCCATGAACATAATAATCACCGCAAGCTCTATTCAAAGGTTGTCAGTTTTAAATGTAATAAACTCAAAAACATAATAAATGACTAAATATGTAATAACTTTACCTACCACAAACATAATGATGATTACATTTGTGGGAGTTTATTACATTTGCGAGACAGTAAAAATCAGAGCTTACCACAAACATAATGACTAAAGGTAAACTCATATAAAAGTTACTTCTCGGACCCGTGTCAGGAACTGGCCCATTATTTTTCTCGGTGGAAGGATGCAAATTTGAAGCCCTCAACGTCAACACAAAATTGTGAAAATTGGGGCGGTGATCAGGTCCGGCAAAAATCCTGTTTGTGTGGAAAAATGGTACATGTCCAAAACAAAATAGCTCAACAGCGCCACCTGGAAGATGACATATATGGGAATTTTGACACACTTCTTTGGCCAATGAAATCCCACCCAGGCTGCTGTCTCAGAGGCAGAGGGTCTGTGTTTACTTTCAGTGCATCCCTGAGTCTTCATTTGGGACTTCATTTGCCCCTTTGTGAACCTTTGTGAACCTTTGTGAACCTTTGTGAGTGCATATTTGCTGGATATGTCCGCTGTTCCTGTGGCTTATGCTGTTTGATACAGTTTAAGTTAATGAAGGCCAATTTGGTCCCTTGGTCTGTGGCATAGAAGGGACAGAGAAGCAATTTTTGTTTTCCACAGACATTACTTCAGTAGATATGCACAGACTCCTGCTTTGGCACATGATTATTTACTAATCCATCTTGTCTCGTTCCATGGCTCAAAGTCATTTTACTTCCGATGTAGAAAGCACTATCACTGCCTTTGCAGACACAGTATCATCACATTGAGCTTGATAAAAGGCGTTCTTTTTCTCTTGTTCTTCCACCTGAGCCCTTTACAAACATGTTGAAGTGAATAAGTACAACTTCACATGTTTGTATTACACAGGAGACAAGATATTTGTGCGATTCCTAAAGAGCCCTGGAAGATGCTTTCACAGGACCTGAAGGTTGAGGGTTGTCATGATACTAAATTTCAAGTTCGACACAAATAAAAATGGAAAATGCTAAAACTCTTAACCTTTCTTAGATCAAAACCCTCTCAGGAACAATTTCAGAAATATAAAATGTCACATAATTTTTTCTTCAAGAGAATTAATACTATTCAATCCACCATCAGTACTGAAAATACAGAGACCTGCATCTGTGACTGACTATAGTGTATAGTTACAGTTACAGTAATACATTACAAAATTATACTGTTTAATCATTATAATACTGTTATATGGGATATATATATCCAAGCGTTCATCGTGAAACATTTATTCTACGGTTCTAAAAATCGTAAAGGATTTTTTTGACCCATAGGCTTGATTAGACAGGACAGTGCAGCGTGACATGGGGATGAGACTTGGGAAGGACATTGCAGCAAATCCAGAGCTGGATTCAAACTAACGACGCTGGAGTTTGCTCACATGGAGCTCACTTATTCTGTCTATTACATGTGGGTTTATGTGATAATTATTAAGTTTGTGGGAAGCAATAGTGATTATGTTTGTAGGAATTTATCATGTTTGTGACTTTATTACATTTAAAACCAACATTTGTGGTTTATTCAGTTTGCGAGGATTACGACATCATAAGTGAACAGTTCCAAAGCTCAGTAGGTTTACGGTCATTCACTCACATTCACAAGCACGGAATAGATTCAGATTCAGCTCATTTATCTGATGGGAGTGTAGCCATTTCATTTTGGATTCCAGCTTTAGGACCGAACCCACAACCTCACAGCAGCGGGGCGAACCACTCTGCCGATGTGTATTCTTGTCATTTACTGATATTTCCTAATCAGGGTAAGACATTACAAATAATTGTTCATTAAGATGTTAATGTTAATGTAATGAGTTGAACTTTGAACTATACTGCAGGCTTTTTAAGGATATGATCATGTAATCTTAATTAAAGCACTAGACCGTGTTTTAGTAATTGCCACTCTAATCACCACTCATGCCACCACAGTTCGTTATGTGGACATTTTGAGACAGGATGTGAATTTTAAAAAGGAATTAATCACGTAGTGACACAAAATGAATAACAATTGTAGATATGTTTTATTCAGCATTAGCTGAATGTGATGGAACACATCAATATGCATAGCTTTCTATATCATAATCTCAATGTTATGTGTGGGGAACATAAAACAAATCTGTGCTTTTTGCCTCATCAAAAATAACACATTTGAATAAAGTGCTCTTCTAGATTGATCTACCACATCTTGGTAATTTCATTAAATGTGTCCTGCTTCAGATGATAAGCCCTTATTTTTCATTTTGCAGATTACAAAGTGCCATTATCATCAGTTTATTATTCAGTGATTGAATAATTGAATGAAGAATCTGTCTGCATACTGTAGAAATCAGGATTCACATTTTTAACAATAACAGCGGCTGAACAGTCCTAATAGATTTTGAGAAAATGCTTTTGATATAAGAGCATTTGAAAAAGTTTAATCAGATCAACCTTTGGCTCCACACAATCCAATTTAAATGTATGGATGGATGGAGCCTTAAGCAACTACATTTAGTGAACAACCACAGACAGAACATCAGTGTAATGTAATGGGGAATAATACATCTAAAGTAGTACATTTGCGCATCAACAAATCAGATCAAGACACGAGTTTGCCTTTCCCTTGTTTTTCAAAGTTTTTCCCTTGAATGTTTTCAACTGCATGGTTACAATGAAGCAAATGGAACAAAACATAAAACACCCATTCATGTTCATTATAATCAGGTTATGCTGTTTCGTCAAATTTACACATAATTACAAAGAACACTGCAAATAGTATTCAAATATTTATAAAAGCGCACTTTTTCCCCCACTGAAGATATTTGCAAGTTTAATGAGGTTTGTAGAGAATGTATAAAATACTGGTTCTCGACTTGCTTTCTATTTCAAACAGTTAGTACAAACAACCTCAGTGCTGAAATCACGGTCAAATTATCAGGACCACTACTTTGATTGATTTAAGCAGCGTGGAAGAATGAGTCCGAACTCATTTCAAACCCGCTACAGCACTCCGACTGTACTACACCGCTACATTGGAACTCAGGTTTTTGCAACAGAAGAAGCGTTATGTGGAATCCACCCCCCTAAACGACGTCGTGACAAACAAACAAACTCGTTAAATCTCATTACAAGTGAAACAAGAAATTTCTTTGAGCAAATAAGCTGCTCGACAGATGAAATAGTGGTTAAATAGTAGTTAAATAGTATTGTGAAAAGGCTAACTCAATATAAATAACAGTATAAATATCTTCTGTAACATGTAAAGAACAGATTGTCAGACACAACACGTGGAAAGTTTTATTTAGAATTCAATCATTTCTACCCCGTAATCTAAATTTGGGCCACAGTATTACGAGGCGTTGCGTTATGTGGAAGTGATGAGTTAGCTCAATGGCTGTGTGTGCCGTTTTAGCTCCTTAAGGCTACAATATGAAGCTGTTGACCTCCACTGTGCATTGTGGGCCCTTTATTTCTCCCCTTAGGTGTTTGAGGCTAGGCCAGCACATGTCACTCAGCTTGACAGGCTGTAAGGACGACACTTCCCTTCCGGCTGTGGCAGCGCGAAGCCACTGAAATAATACCAAAGTACATAAACACAGTGCAAGTTGTGACAAATCAGCCGGCCTGTACCCACCGCGTGACAGCACCCCGAACATCCCAAAGGCGCAGAGAAAGCCACCCTCCGGCAAAATATACAAGACTCAGCCCGTCCTGGCAATCTCTATATTAGACGGTGCTAATTTACTTGTGTTGTCTTGTACTGAAGTTTATTGGAGTGTGTATGAAGCTAAGTCTTGGCAGCGCTACAAAAGTGAATTCTACTTTGTTTGGCATTGACTCTTCAAAGGGAAAATGTGCCTTATGTAAAACAAGGAAGAATGACTCAGAACACTTTGTTTTCATTTGGTTGCTTTAATTCAAGCCAAGTCAAATGCATTGAGGATTTTGGTGCTGTTTACTGGCTTTTCTAACAATGTTTTAGTTTACTAATAAACTTTATTTCCCCACTGTGTAACTTGTCCCTCACAGTTTTGGAGCTGCTCAGATGCACGCAATCATGTTCCTATTTCTATCACATTGTTTGAGGACAAAATGTTGATTTGTGAACCGTCCATCCATAATATTCAAGGCCGGTTTGCACAAGCAGCAGTATGAGCAGGGACTCCCAGTTTTCCCTCGCCCCAGACGCTTCCTCCAGCTCCTACAGAAGGATCCCGAGGCGTTCACAGGCCACAGAGAGACAGAGGAACATAAGTTGTGTTCCAATCCCAGCTCCAAGCCCAGCCAACGGAGGCTGCTCCTCTGTGTGGGACCGCAAAGGCAGTGCCAAAATGTCTAAGCCATGGAGCCGCTCCGTCGCCCAGCAACCAAGACTCGCTGTTAACGCTAATACTAACGCCAGGCACAGAATGCCACGCAAATTACGCACTAAACGTACTAAAAGGATCAAGCACTAAAGATAACATATTCTGGCCTTGAGCCCAAGGTATCTTCGTTTAGCTCTGCTCTTTCCAATGCAAAAAATCTCAAAATTGAAGTAATGAAAATCAGAATATGACTTTATAATGCTAAGGGAATACATGACAAGGAAAAGGGGCATTTAATTCAGTTTATAAAGAGAGAGACCTGTGTTTGAGGAGAAATATGCTTATCAAACAAATCAGTAGAAACGTCTGGGAATAAACAAGCACTGTACATACACACATTAAAGCTCAGTGAAACCAGTTAGGCCATTTAAGTTATTCAAGCTAAGAGGCACATATTTAGACACAAATATACAACCATTCCTTAATTGACACCATGTTAATTACAATATAATTAATAGCTATTTGTTCCTCACACCAAGTACCGGTACATTGAATTCAGTGCGGACAACTCCTCTCTTGTGTCTGACAGGGCTCCAGTCGATACTGTCAATACCCAAGGAGCTGGAACCACCGCGGCGAGGTGCTTTTCGGCCTGGACAGAGGATTCAGTCCGACTAATTGCTTTGGTTAAGGTAATTCATTGTGATTGAATGGGTGCATGTTTGCTTTCCACACGCGCATTTCATTGGCAGCTTTGGTACAGCAAATTCGAGGCGAAGTGTGAAAGTAAACTTTGAAGGATGTGTCTGAATGATAATCTGCACAGAGGGAATATGTTTCGATGGGTAAAAAATCAACAGTACATTGTAGACTGTATTCACAAATCCTACAGTAACCTCCATTTGTACAGGCTAAAGAATGGCTTGCAGTTCCCAAATATTCGTTCACATAAATTAGACCATTTGTTGAATACGATATTTCAGAAATGGGAAGCGTAGCCAGTCTAACGTCAAAGTGAAACAAAATGAAGTTCACTACGTACCTTGAGAGCTCGGGTTGTGTTTGAGTAGTGCATGAAAAGGCCGACCTTTCCTTAAAAATAACTCGATAAGAACCTTAAGTCAACACATTAAACTGAAGTGTAGAGATAAGGTTAAGTCTACACTTGTATAAATAGCTACTGACATTAAAAAAAATGTATGGAAGAGATGATTAGCCATAGTAAGTGCGAAGACATGTTGTTGTCAAATTTAACTATTATCCCTCGCATTGAACCAGAATCTTTAGACGTCAACATGTTTCACATCACGTACTTCAAAGCTGGCACAGAGAGAGCTGTCAATCAGTTCGGTTGTTTGAAGACTTCAATATGGCTCGTTATCTGTCTCAAAATCTCCAGTAAGTCTCAAAATATAGGCTCAAATATACATACTTTTTACTCTCTTTGGCTTTTTGACAGATGATTTCAAGGCGAGTGAGTATAAAGAGGTTCAAAAGGAAGAAGTGGGACATCTATAAAGCCGAGTGTGCAGCCAAATCAACATCTGTTTAGTTTCCCTCGCAGCTTTTTTGCCAAAAACACAATGTGGCATTTAGCCTCACAGGAAATATGTTTGATTATATAATGAGCAACACGTTTTGGATGAGGCCGTGCGCAGGACTAGTGACCTAAATGCCAGTGTGTGATGGGAAAGTCAGTGGCGCTCCCTTGTGTCTGGCGTCTGAGAGGGGCGGTCTGGGACTCGATGGCGCAGAGCAGGGGAAGAAATCAGCTGCAATTTTCGGTAGAGGTGCAGAAATAACCCCATCTCAGACAGACCAAATGTGTCATGTCGAGTGCAGGGAGAAGTACTCGAAAGTTCATGTGTTGGAGGGCAGGCACTAGAAATCTGTGTATATCTGGATGCTCTGGAAACATCGTATGGATTTCTAACTCTTCTAAAATCAAATCTGCTTTTACTAACCCTGTATTGCTTCTAACATTGCTCTAAATACTACTGCTACTATCACTACTACTGCCAGTGATATTTACTGACTACCACTTCAGCTTTACTTCTACTTTTCTGTACGAATCTTCACATTATGACTTGTACTACTTTTAAAACTGCCAGTTGTACTCACGGTTCTTAGTCACGAGTTTGACCCTTTTTTGTGGTTCACAGCAAGCAACATTTCTGTTTATTTACATGGCCCGATGCGAAAAACATCCTCATTATTTGCTCCGAAATGTTAACTGTATGAACTGCCGGACAAGCAAATGCACATTAGACTGTCAGTTCCTCGGATGGACTCTGTAATTGGAAAGACTGCCTTCAGGTGGAATAGGCTCCAGCACTTCCTCACACTGGAGCCACTTGAGAGATTATGAGAATATTTAGGGTTCTAATTGAAGAATCCTGTTGCTTAAATTGTACATGTTTTGATAAATGTCTTGTTTATTGCATGTGTTTCATGTTGTATTGTGTTTACAGGGAACTCTTGAAATCCACTCTGCATTAGACTATTCTGGCTTATTCTGACATAAAACTAATGTATACATCAAAGTAGTAGTTTGTCAAATAGAAATACCTTTCATTTTTCTTATATCCTTCTAGTATACTTCAAATATACTTGAAGTCATTTTTAAGAAGTATCAAATTACTTTCAAATTTTCATCCGGGCCGTGTCGTACGTCTTTCTGAAAGCACAATCCGAAAACGCATTATCCCCACTTTAATTGCCTCAGTGTAAATATGCAAAACAGCTCCCTCTGAAATGAAATGAATCTTAATAGAGCCTTGTAATTTCTATACGTTTTGTGCTTTCCGACACACAAACGCAGCACCTCTGGCTCATCTCCAAACATCAAAGACGAGTTCATTAGTGTTGCATTCGCATGTGGCATTCACTGTGTAATTGCTGCAAAACGCTCCAACATCGCAGAGAATCCATATTTCAAGCCTGTACCCGCAGTATGCAGAGCACACCGGAGCGCACGCCGCAATGTGAATATTTAATTAGAGAGATAAATACTTTCTCTGGATCAATCGTTTTCCATTTTTGTGCTGCGATGTCAGAAGTCTTCTATAAATAAATGCCACATGCGCGAATGGAATGTATCCGAATGCAGATGTGGTGTGGATGTGAGCGACGCAGCCTAAAGGTTACGCTGCTGCTCTCCGGTGATAAGTGTTAAAAAAAAATGTCCCCGCGCTTGCATAGAGACAAGAATTCCAAACAGCCAGATGCCTTTTACCAGTTCAAACAAAGCCCAGTATTAGAGATGACTATGCTCTGCTCCCACTTTGGTCGCACTTGTAACATGGCCAAGTTGGCATCGTAAATAAAGTAAGTACAACAGGTTGTGACATCGGTTTGCATCACGGGGAGAGTTACAGCGCGACGAGACCATCGTTTCTGATCTCTGACAGGAGGCACAAAATAAGAGCTCCACTGTGGATTCTTTTAGAGCCGCTATTATAGAGCTAGCTTTCCACAAACACTTGTCATTGGTCTGCAACTTGTGAAGAACAGTAGAATAATGGATAATGGAACTAGCATTCGCGCTGTTCAGAAATAGTTTGTATTTGCTGTGCTTGATGTAAATGGTTTGTTTTTCTAACTGGATGATGGATGGTTTTTGAAATGGGCAGGAACTATAATGCTTGTTAACATCACCAAATAATGAATTTGAATAATTGGTATTGTTTTGCACTGCGTTTCTAAAAGTCTCCAATGGACAGGTTTTGAAAATGAGCGTTTTTGCTTAACACTGGAAACAATGCATCTGGTTCGTCCAATGTAATTGCTAAGTCAATATAAAAATATGTTTTCAAAATTCAGTTCGTAGCCTATTGTAAACCAATAAAAAATGCATAGCAAACTCTTAAAGTTAGCATTCACTCATAAGTATTCTGACTCCATAGTGTGATATATTGATAATTGTATTAAAATTCTAAATGGCCACATGAAAAAAGATTATTTAGGGTGAATACAGTGTGTAAATGATTGGAATAATGAAGAAGAATGACTATGGTACAGTCCAATAAATCAGGGCAGCCATATTTTAATGTAATTATGTAATTAGTAAAGAAAGCATTATCTTGTCATTCAGAATCAATGCCGTCTGCCACATCATTACAGTGCCACTTTAATTTGGACGTGACCAAAGCAGTAAATGAGCAAAGGAGGAAGGGCCAAAAACAAGTTATGATCATCTTTTCTTTAAATAGAAGCTATTGGGAAATTAGCCTTTAAACAAATATCTCATATTCATTATGAAAGGGTTTTACAGTTGTTTGAAGAAATGGCCACTAGATATCTGTGGATTGAACCTGTTACTTCAAGCCAATGTTCCTGCTGCTGCTACTACTACTACTACTACTTCTGCTACTACTGCTGCTACGACTAGTACCACTGCTGCTACTGCTGCTACTACTACTACTACTACTACTACTACTACTACTTCTGCTACTACTGCTGCTACGACTAGTACCACTGCTGCTACTGCTGCTACTACTACTACTACTACTACTACTACTACTACTACTACTACTACTACTACTACTACTACTACTACTACTACTACTACTACTACTACTGCTGCTACGACTAGTACCACTGCTGCTACTGCTGCTACGACTAGTACCACTGCTGCTACTGCTGCTGCTACTACTACTACTACTACTACTACTACTACTACTACTACTACTACTACTACTACTACTACTACTACTACTACTACTACTACTACTAGTACCACTGCTGCTACTACTGCTACTACTGCTGCTACGACTAGTACCACTGCTGCTACTACTACTACTACTACTACTACTACTACTACTACTACTACTACTACTACTACTACTACTACTACTACTACTACTACTGCTGCTACGACTAGTACCACTGCTGCTACTGCTGCTACGACTAGTACCACTGCTGCTACTGCTGCTGCTACTACTACTACTACTACTACTACTACTACTACTACTACTACTACTACTACTACTACTACTACTACTACTACTACTACTACTACTACTACTACTACTGCTACTACTATACTACTACTACTACTGCTGCTACTACTACTGCTGCTACTACTAGTACCACTGCTGCTACTACTACTACTACTACTACTACTGCTACTACTACTACAACTGCTGCTACTACTACTACTACTACTACTACTACTACTACTACTACTACTACTACTACTGCTACTACTATACTACTACTACTACTGCTGCTACTACTACTGCTGCTACTACTAGTACCACTGCTGCTACTACTGCTGCTACTGCTGCTACTACTACTACTACTACTACTACTACTACTACTACTACTACTGCTACTACTACTACAACTGCTGCTACTACTACTGCTGCTACTACTAGTACCACTGCTGCTACTACTGCTGCTGCTACTGCTGCTACTACTACTACTACTACTACTACTACTACTACTACTACTACTACTACTACTACTACTACTACTACTACTACTATACTACTACTACTACTGCTGCTACTACTACTGCTGCTACTACTAGTACCACTGCTGCTACTACTGCTGCTACTGCTGCTACTACTACTACTACTACTACTACTACTACTACTACTACTACTGCTACTACTACTACAACTGCTGCTACTACTAGTACCACTGCTGCTACTACTGCTGCTACTGCTACTACTACTACTACTACTACTACTACTACTGCTACTACTACTACTACTGCTGCTACTACTACTGCTGCTACTACTAGTACCACTACTGCTACTGCTGCTACTACTACTACTGCTGCTGCTACTACTGCTGCTACTGCTGCTACTACTACTACTACTACTAGTACCACTGCTGCTGCTGCTGCTGCTACTACTACTACTGCTGCTACTACTAGTACCACTACTGCTACTGCTGCTACTACTACTACTGCTGCTGCTACTACTGCTGCTACTACTGCTACTGCTGCTACTACTACTACTGCTGCTGCTACTACTGCTGCTACTACTGCTACTGCTGCTACTACTGCTACTGCTGCTACTACTGCTACTGCTGCTGCTACTGCTACTGCTGCTGCTGCTACTACTGCTGCTACTACTACTACTGCTACTACTACTACAACTGCTGCTACTACTACTACTACTACTACTGCTACTACTACTACTGCAGCTAGAAGCTATAAAAAGCATGTGCTCGTCACAAACCACATCTGAATTCAAACTTGTGTGCAAAGAGGAGGACGTAACATCAAAAGTGTTCAAATAAAGAACCCCATCAAGACAAGAAACTCACTGCAAACGCAATAACCACATTATGGACTGGGACAACACATCATCAACTAAGAGTTCAGCAAATACAAACGCTGGTTTCGAGAAGCAACAGAGATCAGGAAACGAGGCACTTTGACTCAAGATGGACACACGTCTCCAACCACAACCAGCGACTGGCGGGGGGCGTGGTCAACCTGATGTCCGTCAGGTTGAACACGCCCCCGCCAGCTAGGAACAACACCTCTGATGTGGAAGTTTCTGACAAAAAATGTCTGTTGACTGATGTAGAAGAAACAACATAACTATTATAAATGAAGACTGCAAATAATCAGCTTTGTATTTCAGTTGTAGTTATATGGAAACTTAATACTAAAATGCATTCATCCATTGTTATCCCAGTTAATATTATTATTTTTATTATTATTATTTTTATTTATTTTATTTATTTTATTTATTTTATTTATTTTATTTATTTTATTTATTTTATTTATTTTATTTATTTTTCCTCCATTCCCTTTTAAGATATGAGAGGAGTTTTGTTAATAAGAGTTTTTTTGTTTTGTTAATAAGAGTTTTTTTGTTTTGTTAATAAGAGTTTTTTTTGTTTTGTTTATAAGAGTTCTTCTATTTTTTTCAAACTTCCTATATATATATATATCTGTCCTTTCCTCCTGTATCTACTGCGTTGTAACACCGAAATTTCCCCATGTGTTGACGATAAAGGATTATCTTATCTTATCTTAATATGTTATTGCTACTTTCATTCTATTACCATACTATGCAGTAAAGTTAAGTGCAACCACAATCACTCCTTATGAATCCAACAAAACATCGTAATGATCTTACAAAGTTGTACCTGATATACTACTCAAATGAGAAGCGATTAATATCTGCGAGCGTAAAGCCTGAATATTGTTCCATTAAAAGCGAAATATTTCAAGCAGTAAAAATAGTCACTGCATAATATAAGGACAAAAGTGTAATTAACGGCATGACCCATTTTGGGTAAGGATTACAATACATTGCATTACGGTCTCTATGTACACTAATGGATTCATGAGGGAAATATTGTTTTTAATGTGACTATTGCTATCACACTTGTTGGTTTTACACTGGAGCGAATAATTCATAACATAATTATAAGTTGGCCCTAGGCTGGTGGCAAATATTGGTAATTACACGGTGCATAAGTATCGTATAGATCAGTGGCATCAGAAAGTGGCACTGGCACATGGGCAACATACTGTACTGTGGAAAAGACAGTAAGATACATTCAACACATTTACAAGCCATTTTAAAGTAATTGAATTAGCTATGGTGAAGAGGCACGGCTTATTAGTCAATAGACCTCTTTCTATCATTAAACACTTATTAGATGTATAATTCTGTGATTTACAATGAACAAAATGTAAAATTACAATCTGCTTATGTTGTAGTTTAATAGTGAAATCCATAATACGTCTCTTTTAAGTTCAGCGACAAAAGCTTTGAACAATAGTTTCTCAGAAAACATTTTCAAAGAGATTTCCATCTTCAATCTATATTTCCTATGCACCAAAATAATGACATTTTCACACATAAGTATAACTTTCACATGGCACATCCCCAAAACCCCTGCTGTCAGCCTGTCTCTGCCCAGAATCTCATAGACTCATAATTAAAAGAGTGAATGAACCACCACCAGCGCCTGGAGCTATAAAAAAAGACATCCTTTGATAAGACATGGCCATAACCCGTACAGTGAGAGAAAGTAATTTGGGAGCGTGGTTTATTACGCCTATGCCCTCTTAGCCACATATGACCTTCCTGCCCTTTGTACCAGAGGAGCAGCTGCAATACATGATTCATTTAACACCTTCTGGGCCTTTTCCCCAAACCACCCTGCGCACATGCTCTGTTGATTATACGCTTTGCTGAAGAATTTCATATTTAAACCATACGCCACATGAAAATTAATGATAACCAACCAGGCAGCAGCAGCACACACTGACAGCAATGGGCAATTTCAAAAGAGATTCACTCCAATTGACAATTTATTCTGTCATCATTGATGATTCTTCTATACAAGGTCTAAAGCAATGCACTTTGGTAAGTGGGAGGAATTATAAAGACTATGAGTGGGCATACTCACACACAAAAAAATGATGTAAATGTCATTACAGTGCATTGAAGCAGGAAATCTAGCGCAGGGAGACGGAAATTAGCCGCTGGGTGGGACGGCGCCGCGTGGCCACAAGAGGCTAACCGAGGGAGCGAACGGGTGATTGAGCAAAGTCTACTGAAGTCTGAATTTAGCTAAGGGTCTGTATGTATGTCTTTGAACTGGGGCACAGCGGGTTTCAAAGGAGAGCTGCCAAGCCCCGTTTACTTCACGGAGCCTTGAGTGATAAAAGGAAGAATGTACTTTGTACATTTCCCAGCATTAAAGCGTAATGTGGTCATTTATATTTACCTGCAGTAGGTGGTCAACAGCGTGATCCTCCTCGTTCATAAAGAAAAGTTAAGTGTTGAACAAAAGTTTCAGTGAGTGGAACATTTACACAAAGATCATTTTGGTCAGGTTGAAAAAACTTGTTAAGAAAAAATCAAAAAATATTTATAACACTAACTTAACTCACAACATTCTGTTCCAAATCTTCTCTAGAAATTAACCCCTTGTATAAAGTCTTTTGTTCCGTGGAAGCTTAGACTGCACACTTTTCCTATGTTAGTTAATTTAGTAAAGTTAGTCCAGTTAATGCTCTGTCAGGCAGGTTCCTCCTTGATCCAGATTGCTTCAGTTCCAAACTCTGGGCTGTTTGTGGGAGTGTTAGATCTGAATTTGACTTGAGATGCAGCGGAGGGAGAGATGACCAGACTGAGAGAGGCTCTGTATTAGAAAATGCACAATCACACTAAATACATTCATACTTTACAGGCAAGATGAGTGAAGTGAACTTGCAGTTACAGAGGTGATAGGACCTCTACTTTACTAGTATTCACC
This sequence comes from Eucyclogobius newberryi, assembly GCF_026437365.1. Lineage (NCBI taxonomy): Eukaryota > Metazoa > Chordata > Actinopteri > Gobiiformes > Gobiidae > Eucyclogobius > Eucyclogobius newberryi. The sequence continues at coordinate 26,486,290 of NW_027315735.1, read as the reverse complement.
ATTAAACTATACCATTTTTGTCTTGTTTGTTCATTTGTGGGGACCATATCACTGAGTTTTCTCTTAACTTTAAGTGTGTTGTCTCTAAATAAAACCCCTTCGCTGTGTCCATGTGCTTCGATAACGCACACTCGCTCAGTAGATGTCTCAGCGCTCTGGCGGATGTGCAGCTTGACCCGGCTCGTTGATGGAGGCGATCCATCATGCGTAGGTCATCGGGGTCCTCGCTCCACGGTCACGCACTTCAGATCTAACACGTGCCCCTCTGTGTCCTAGACCCCTCTGCAAGTGTCAGCCCACATCTACGTCCACTGATGCCTCTGTTTATGGAGGAGCAAGTCGCAGCTGCGGCTCACGGCGTTTAGAGGTGAACCGGTGGATTTATGGCTGGTTTTATGGTTCCAGACAAGTCCACCTGTTTGGCCATACAATTCAACGTCGCTGCGATGGGGAATATCCTTTAATATTGGTTCTGAAGACTAACTGCTTCATGCTGGGTTGGCCTTGGCTTGTTTTAGAGATGTTTTAGTGACAAGTTGTTTTGAAGATATGCACAATTTGAATATTGAGTATAATGTTTATAGTAAAATGCTACAAAAAGGTGATATTTCTGCACATGTTGACATCTTGTATCATTGGATTTACAAAATATTATCTGAATATTACTACTCTGGATAGGCCAAAAAACAACAAGATTTTTGACCTGGATTTTTTTTTAATTTTATATTATACTTTAATTTGTATTAAACGTTTTACTTTGTCCCCTGCTTCTAAAATGCTGCCAAATTAATATTTTGTATTTATTGGAAAAGGGACATTGCACATTAATCAACATCAAACACTGCAAATGTGCCCGAGTTAGCTCATTAGCATAATCCCGTTGCCAGATGTCGAGGAGGCATTCTAAAAGTTTAAACACTTAAAAATCAAACAATACAAAAGTGTGCCATAAAACTGCAAAGACAATATGTACTGTAAGATACTGCACTATAGGTTTGGGATGAGGTGCCCTTTGGAGTTGCCATTGCTTATGAGTAGTTCTGAGCTATTTACGTTAGCATTTTGACCACTTCTATAGCAAGAATTTGGCTGGGATATTGCTTTTTTGCGCATACATCCAATCAGAACTATCAAAACTATACATCTTGATACAACCATCTCTTATTATCTTAACTCTAGCAAATCTCAAAGCTGCATTACACAGCTTTGTATTTTTTTCCTCCAACATAAAGTGTATGGATTGTAAACTCGTGCGATAGAGCCGTGAGTGTCGGTATATGAAGCTTTGGGATGAGAGCTGATTGGCTGTACGTTCAATGCAGGGAAAGGGTTTGTGAGAGCTGGGAACTAGTACAGCTTTAAATAACTACTTCAATTAGGTGCCCCATCTTTAAGTTGCTCACTCATTTGCAAGAAATTTAATTAAAAAATTTATATTTTTGCCATTACTCGTCTTTTACATGGGAACTGGCCTTCATCTGCACTTTAGTTAGAGTTTAAGATATACTCAACATGTATAATATATGTGTCCTGGTCTTTCGCGGATCTTATATCTTTAATCTCGGCTCCAGCAGCAAAACAGCAGACAATCCACTTCTAAATGCAATCTAATTCACTGTATAGATTTGAATATAAAGAGGCACTCTTGAATCCTGATACTGTTTTTCTCATTTCCCCTACATGTTCCTGCGTAAATAAACATTTTGGCTCTAGTGCTACCTAAAGTGAACTCACTCGAGGCAGCAGCTATTGAGGATCTGTCTGACAAAAACAAGGCGACAAGCCAATTTTTACTTGACCTTTTGTTTTTCACAGCCCGGAGTAAAGAGTTACTGGCACTAAAAGATAAAAAGTTATTTTATGGAGGGCTTTATGGGCCATATTGTTTTATTTTGAAACTCACAGCTTGTCTTTTTGAATATGTATTGTATATCTCAAGTGTTGGAAAGTAATTAAATACATGTACCGCAAATAGATATACATTTTAGTGGTATGTTACTCTTTTATTTGGTCACATTCACATTGCAGTACTTCAACACGCAATTTAGACTTTGAAGTGCACAGTATTAGAGCAAACAGAAAACACCACACCATAAATGCATACCAAACAGTGCAACAAACATGAAGCTGTTGTGTATTTACACTATAATACAATGCAGGTATTCAGAATACAGTACTCTGATTGGAAATGGATATGTTACAAAAGAATGTATCTTGTATCACAGGTATTCAGTATTCAGTCACTAAAGACATTTTCAAAGTAGTCTTCCCATCACTTTAGACAGCTCTGCTTTAGCATGCACCTGACGCAGAGCACACTGCACAGTGACAGAGACACAGCACTGCAGCCTCTGATACGGCCGTCCACTTTCTCTTTTGTGCTTTGGAGATAAGAAATTACATCTATTGACCCACTGTCTAATGAATACCCATCTCACAAGCAAGAAAAGTATAGATTTAAGTCCTTATTTGAGTGTTTGGAAGGTTTTATATAAACGCATGTACATAAAGCAATAAGGATAGTTATTTCAGTTTGTAAATTACATATTTGAGCATGCACTGCATGAGGTAATTATTGTTTGATGGAAGTTGCTAATTACTGGTTGCTTTTGCTATAACACAGCAAAGGGTGAAATACATCATTATAGTTCTTACAGGATGAATATCATTAAAGTAATTTCAAGTAATTGTCACCTCACCAACCATAATTGACTTAACGCACACGCACCTTCTCCATTCATTTACAATGGAACTTGCTTAACAATGCAAGAATTGCAGCTTGGTGATAAGCAAAAGTAATGTTTGTAAAAACATTGTGCTCGTGCCGACGTGCGCTATCAATGACAGTTGAAAATGTTCAACTTTTGTTCAACACTACAGCCAATCAAGTTTTTTGACAGAGCCATGAACAGGAAAGCTCCAAAGTTAACATCAGAACAAACAAAAAATGGAATAATAAAAGTCACAGTGTCTATTTTTCACAATATGATATATTTTATGAAAAAGCAAATACGTCAAAATGTTCTTTTGACATGAATTTGTCAATAGTTTACAGTCAATTCGTCAGCCCCAAGATACATTTAAATACTTTTAGACCCCATCATTCCCTCAAATTTCACAGCCAATCAAACGTGTGGCAGACTTATGCTCTGCCCTGGATCAGAGTGTGAGCTGATGCTGGCTGCTGCCGTGTGTTCCATTTTAAACTCGGTGCGATGAGGGTCTTTTGTCGCCCTCCAGGTGTTGAGCCCATAATACTGTAAGTAACTACTGAAACTTTTGTGAAAGAGCCAAATTGCAATTGTTTGTACAATGTTTTTGATGAGGGAAGACATGGTTTAAAGCTTCAAAAGTCTGCACTAATTTCCTTCACTGGAATATCTCTATCCAGATTTGTGCATTACCAGGAGCAGAATTTAACCACCAGCCTCTGTATGTACACCACTCAGAGTATAGTGTAGAACAGAAATTGGTTTGCACACTCAGAGAAGGCTATGTCGTGTCTAAATGACAGTGGTCTCTTGTGCCTTCCCAGTGCTGTATACAATCTGATGTGTTTACTGTATAAGTGTGCAGATGGGCTGGATACCCTGAGTGGAGATCACTTGTTCATGTCTGAAGTCTGAAACACTGTTGGCGGCACGTTGACTGATCTCTCAGCCATCTGCTTCCCTTTGAAACAGTTCGAGCAGGTTATAGTGAGTCCCTAAACAGTACACAGTGTTCATGTGGCTTTCTATGATTAACTTTTCCTCTCAGGTTCAACTTCAGGATGTGTTTGTGTTGCTCCCTGTCACTGTGTCTTTTACAGAGGTGAAAGAGGCCTGCCATGTTGCACTGAGTCTCATTTGTCACATGAGAGCAGGATTGACGCACACAGATTGTAAAGTGGCACACATGTGCAGCAGCAGATGATGTTGTCCTGCTCGGTGGAGATGCGCTCGTGTGGCGCCGCGTATTAAAGACATGCCTGGATTTGTTAAGTGTCGTCAAATGCTTCACAAACTGGAAAAAGTTAGCATTCCCCAAAGACAAGGCAGAGAAGCGTCGCGAGGTTTACACATTTCAAGTGATTTTTCTATGTCTGCTGCAGTGCCTTGGTTGTACCAGAGCGGCTTCAAAGAGCACAGTGAACCGTGAAGAGGGGCGGACAGTGATGTTGGCTGGAAAAACCTTTCCCCTCGGATCCCCAGAGCAAGGACTGTGTGCCCGGCGCCTCTCTGTGAACAAAAGGGTCAACTGTAGAAATGAAAGCCCCACATTTACTCTGACCCCAGGCTGACGCCTCCAAAACTCACATGCACTGCCACACTTTCACTCAGGAACAACAAAAGTACGCAAGAAACAAAACACACTTTACTGAATTTGTTCTAGTTCAATACTTGTATGGTAGATGCTATGGTTATTAGTATGTATGTATTTTATTTTTATTTTTTTATGCATGTAATAATACATTAGAAGATCTGTTTGAATTAAGCTCAATATTGAAATGTACTACTGCTATTATTATTATTGAGGAGAATGTGTTTTTTGCCAATTTGATGGAGGAAAATTAAGCACCCATGGGCCTTCCCAGCCATTTTGAAAGTCTGATCAAATCAGGCATTAAGATGGCTCCACTCACGCCCAATATAGCAAGGGCTATGTCAATACGTATCAACTCTTCCCTGCACAAGTCGACTACACCAACAAAAGCCCCACCACCCATCCCCCCTCGCCTCTCACCTGGTCCCAAACTCTCCTTGGCTACAAAAGCCCCACCACCCATCCAACCTCGCCTTTCACCTGGTATCTCCCATAGCTAGGATGCACTGGGTCTCAGCGTTGCCGGGACTTATTGTCACATTAAAAATCAAACCAACCCGGGGCCCTATGTAAAAAGAGCCCCCCCTAGTGCTATTTCTGTAGTCACATCATCACACAGATGGGAAGACAAAATGCGAGCCAGGCCCAATCTGAGAAATGTGATTCATATTCCCTGTGAAAAGATAAAGCCCAGTCCCACTGAAACTAGTCTGAGACTTGCTGTGCTAAATGTCAGATCCTTATGTAACAAATCTCTCTTAATTAATAATTTTATTTCTTCTTATAATCTTGATTTTATGTTTTTAACTGAAACATGGCTTGACAAAAACACAGGAAATGTAGTTCTGGTAGAATCTGCTCCACCCAACTTTAAGTTTGAATCTGAAACACGAGAAAACAAAAAAGGGGGTGGAGTCTGTGCTGTCTTTAGAGATGAAATAATTACCCACAGGTTGTCTTTTGGGGTGTTTTCATCATTTGAGTATGTATCCTTTAAAATGGAGCTAAAACGGTCTCCATCCATTCTCTTCATTGTTTTATACAAGCCTCTCCAGCACTGCCAACGTTTTATTGATGATTTTACTGAGATGCTTTCAGTCATATGCACAGACTTTGATGGTTTGGTCATTACAGGTGATTTCAATGTGCATGTTGATAATATTTGTGACAGAAACGCTAAAGAGCTTGATGCTGTCCTTGAAACCTTCAGTCTTACTCAGCATGTGAGAGGCCCCACCCACAGCAAAGGACACACTCTAGATCTCATAATTACAAAGGGGGTAAATATTTCAAATGTTAATGTGATCGATGTTGCTCTGTCTGATCATTTCTGTGTCTTCTTTGACCTGTCTGTTTCTCCCAAACCTCCGGTTGGTCCTGCAGTTGTTCAGAGGAGACACATAAGTGATGGCACAGGTGCACTGTTTATGGAAATGATAAACTTTGAAAATGTCTCATGTTCTAATGTAAATGATTTGTTGAACTCTGTTACATCTAGTGTTTTGAATGTTCTGAACACCATCGCCCCTATGAAGGCTAAAATGGTTAAAAATAAGCAGAAGGCGCCATGGAGAAATGATGATTCAGTCAGGGCACAGAAAAGGGAGTGCCGCCGGGCCGAACGGAAATGGCGCAAGTCAAAGCTCCAGGTTCAAAAAGAGATTTACAAAGAAAAGCTGAACATGTACAACCTAATCTTATGTAGAACTAGGGAAAGATATTTTTCTGAAATAATTGGAAGCTGCAGTAACAACTCGCGTGTCCTGTTTGCCACAGTAAACAGATTAACAAACCCTCCAGCTCAGCTGCCGTTAGAACTCATTTCCACATCCAAGTGTAATGAGTTTGCATTATTCTTTAATGACAAAGTTCAGGGCATTAAAAATGCTATAAATCCCACAATGCAAAAAATTACCCTAAAACCACCAAGACACTTAGAGCTAATAGAAAAAGCTTCAGTTGTAGTCATCTGGACTCAGTTTGAAAAAATAGACGTTTCGACTCTCATCCAAGAGTCATTGTCAATAACAGAATTTAGGTTGAGAACTATTAATATCGGAGTTCTCAACCTAAATTCTGTTATTGACAATGACTCTTGGATGAGAGTCGAAACGTCTATTTTTTCAAACTGAGTCCAGATGACTACAACTGAAGCTTTTTCTACTATGGAACACGCCTGGACGAATGAGGGATTACACCGACACTTAGAGCTAACTCACTTTGCACCAGTAACTGACAAAACTGTCCATGAGATCATCACCAGTCTGAGTTCATCTACATGCTGCCTTGATGTGTTACCCACCAGATTTCTAAAGTCTGTACTGAACAGTTTGTTAGCACCATTCACTCACATAGTTAACATGTCGCTTCAATCTGGAACATTCCCAATGTCTTTGAAAACTGCAGTCATAAAGCCTCTCCTAGAGAAGAGCAGTCTTGATGCCGCAGTACTGAGTCATTACCGGCCCATCTCTAATCTGCCATTTTGGGGCAAAGTCCTTGAAAAGGTTGTTTACCAACAGCTCACAGATTTCCTCTTAATAAACAACTCATTTGATGTTTTTCAGTCAGGTTTTAGACCTCATCACAGCACTGAGACTGCTCTTGTCAAGGTGACAAATGACATCCGCCTGAACACTGACACGGGCAAAGCCTCAGTCTTAATTCTGTTAGATCTGAGTGCTGCTTTTGACACTGTCGATCATGGGATCCTCTTACAGAGACTAGAGGACTGGGTGGGCATCACTGGCACTGCCCTAAACTGGTTAAGGTCCTATCTGGAAGACAGGAAGTACTTTGTTGAAATTGGTAGCTGTGTCTCAGACCACATGACCCTGACCTGTGGAGTGCCCCAAGGGTCAGTCCTGGGTCCCCTTCTGTTCAACCTCTACATGCTGCCGTTAGGTCAGTTGATACGCAGTGAAAATGTGTCCTATCACAATTATGCAGACGACACTCAGATCTATGTTTCACTATCGGCAGGTGACTATGGACCAGTAGATTCACTCTGTCACTGCATCCAACAGATCAGTTTATGGATGCAAAACAACTTTCTCCAGCTGAACTCAGACAAGACTGAAATAATTGTTTTTGGCCCACAGAAACAAAGAGAAAGTGTTAGCGGTCACCTCCAGAGTCTCGCTCTAAAACCTACAAACCAAGTTAGAAATCTGGGGGTAATAATGGACTCAGACTTGAACTTTGAAAGCCACGTCAAATCAATAACATCAGCAGCTTTTTACCATCTAAAAAACTTTGCCAAAATCAAAAATATAGTGTCAAAACCAGATTTAGAGAGACTTATCCATGCGTTTGTCTCCAGTAGATTAGACTACTGTAACGGCCTGCTCACTGGCCTCTCCAAACGAGTTGTAAAACAGCTGCAGTACATCCAGAACGCTGCTGCTCGGGTCCTGACTAGAACCAGGAAGTATGATCACATTAGTCCTGTTCTCAGGTCTCTGCACTGGCTCCTGTGGCTCAGAGAATAGACTTTAAAGCAGCTCTGCTTGTGTACAAGTCTCTCCATGGCCTAGCACCAAAGTACATCTTGGATATGTTAGTGCCATATGAACCATCTCGGACTCTGAGGACCTCAGGGACCGGCCTCCTGCTGGTGCCCAGAGTCAGGACAAAACATGGGGAATCTGCGTTTCAGTTTTATGCAGCTAAAATCTGGAACAGTCTTTCTGAAGATGTGAGACAGGCTTCTACTCTGACAATGTTCAAATCTAAGCTAAAAACAGTTTTGTTTAGCTGCGCATATGACTGAAACAATTTTTTCTTTGCACTCTTCTCTTTTGTTTGTGATTGTATTAGTTTAGAAAATCAGTTGGATTGATAATTTTTAATTTAGTTAATTTTATTGTATTTCTGTTTCTGTAATTTCTTTGTGATTTGAATGCATTTTTCCTGCTGTGTGAAGCACTTTGAATTGCCTTGTGTATGAAATGTGCTCTACAAATAAACTTGCCTTGCCTTGCCTTGCCATTAGAAGTAAGAAACAGATCCAATATGTTATAGGAATCACAGCCAAGACTTACTTTGTGTGAGGCAAGAGTGTTAACAGCTTTGCTACGATACTGTGTAGACATCTATTGTACTTCTCCAACTCCAAGGTCAAAGTGCTGAAGCGTACACATAATGCCTCATATCTTTGTACTGTAAAAATCAGCCATTCTTAATCATTGATGCTATTTCTTTTAAA